>NW_024423564.1:50494363-50558033 GCF_017311325.1 Ursus maritimus
AGGAGACAGCTCGCCGGTGGCACTTGTTCTGCCGCGCTGCGCTCTTCCGCCCGGTGCGGGGAATAACAATGTGATCGTATTGCACGGACTAGATGCTAGTAGTAGGTTGTAACTGCTGAGGCCACCACCTGTCAATTCTAGGAGCAAGGCGCACCGACCCCAGCAGGCTGGCCTTTCCCCGATTCCCTACCCGCTTCTTTTCCTCCCCCCACCTACCTCGCCGACCTCCCGCAGTACTCTGCTGCACGATACTAAGGGAGTTTTGTAAAATAACCCTCACTCCCAGCCGGGAGCTCACGGCATCTCCGTTCGCACCAGAGCTGAAGGATTACGCACAGCCCTGCGTGCCTATCCAAAGCCGGATGCCGAAGATCCCGGTTTGAACCCCACACTCGCCGGCCCCCCCCCCGCCCCCATTCATAATCCCAGCGGCCGTCTGCCACTACACACCCTCCCCCTGCCGCCCGCGCTCTCTGCGATTCGCCGTTCCTGGAACGTGTCAGTCACTCTTTCTTCATCTGCCATGAATACAGTACTAGAAGCTCCGCAGCCACGGGTTGCACAAAAGGGGATGGGGAGGGGAGCATTCAGAGCTTGCGGGGGGCGGGGGGAGGACGAGGTAGGGAGGAGGCAAGGGAGAAAGCGGGGCAAATTACGTGGAAGGAGCCGGTGTGAGGGTGAGAACCCGCTGCTCTCCTGCTGCACAAAGGGGCCCCGGAGCGGATAAGCACAGTGCTACTGAACCAGTGGGTCAGCTCACATCCAAGGAGGCGCTCCGCCAAGGCACCCTAGGAGTGGGTCCCACCAACTTGGGCATTTGTAATGACCTAGCAACAGGCACCCGGGAGCTTGACTACCCCAGCTAGACAGAGCACAGCGGGGTGGAGGCTTGCAACTTGAGGGGAGGGGCAGAGGGGAGGGGGAGCCAGATGTGGGAAAACACAGGTTTCCTTTTCCCCAGTTGTCCAGCTCTTTCAGTCAGAGAAAAAGGGAAGAAAGCTGGCAAGGAAAAGAGACGGAGATGCAGTCACTTTGCGTATGGAACTATTACAACTAGCTAGAAACCAGAAAGACTTCAATGGATAAAATTGGCCTATTTCTCAATTTATTCCAATAAATATTACGGCAAACCCATTTTGCACTGGGCACAATACACGTGCCAGATGCTAGCATACAGGCATGATTAGGGCCACAGTCCCTGCACCCAGGAAGCTCACCGCCTAGCAGGAGAAGCTACTATGAAAGCCCAAAACGGACAATACAAGTATTACACACAGAAGTACATACCAATTACACTAGGGGAAGCAATTTTCTCTAGTTGGAATGGAAATGGGTCAGGGAATTTGATCCCTTCTGAAGTGTAAAATAAAAGGCGAGTAGGAGCTTGCCAAAGAAGTGACAGTGACCTTCTGTCATTCACCCATTAACCCAACCAGCTTCACATACCCACACAATGAAAGTCATACCTGAAAGCTTATCAGCGTGGGGACTTAATGAACCCCTGGCCTGCACTGTTTCCCCTTGGTGGTTTTGGAGGAAACATTTTCAAATACTAGCACTTGGAGTGGAGAACACCCAGCTCTCCAAAGCTGAAATGTTGCCTTCTTGGACCTGTTGCTTTACGTTCTATTCCATCTACTTATCTATAAGCTTGAAATTGAGTCCAAAGCCAAAATTAATAACAGTGAGGCAATGAGCATCTGGAGGGAAGCCCATAAATCCTACAATGCAGTCATAGTTCTGTCACAGCCTTTGTCTAAAAAATGATGACAATATAATCTCTTTTTCCAGAATTACAGTGAGGATTAATTAGTCAGACTTATTAAATAGAAAGAGACCATTGCCCGAATAGAGTGTGGGATGGGAACCTAAACTGTGATTCAACCAAGGAAAAAAAGAATCAGTTTGAGTGGCATGTTCCCCCTGTGAATACGAGAACTTTGAAAAGTATTAGTGACTACTAAAGCACCCAAGGTTACTACAGCGTCTTCAGAAAAACATGTCCAAAGGGTTCTGGTTGCAAATAAGAATTAAATGGACTCCTGTATGAAGATGATGTCATCTATTGAAACATCCTTCCCACGTCTCCCCAGAAAATAAATAAACTAACAAAGAGAACGGAAAAAATGTTAAATGCCATTTTCAGCAAACTTATACAGATTTTACTGACAAACTCGAAACTTATAAAGGTTGCTAAAAGTAGCAGCATTTGGGTAGAAGTCATATGGAAAAGGTCTAGGAAGAGTCAAAGAGAACCAGCAGTAAGGACTTCAGAAAGTACCAGCAAAAATGTTACCTGAAAGTAAAGGGCTTACCTTAAACTGCAAAAGCAGCTTTCTCTCAAAGAAACGAAGCAAGAGCAGAACAGGGAAGGCAGAAGAGGCACAGAGATGGGGAGAAGAGGCACAGAGAGTTTCCACGGAACCCACTAGCATCAGATCAAAGGGGCAGCAAAACTAGGATTCTTGAGGACAAGGTGATCACTATGAGATATAGAAGACCTATTCCTTGTCTTTAAGAACTGGGGAGCACAGGGCTGTTGGCAGACAATCTCCTGAACCAAATTTACTTCAGAGATCAGAGACATAGAGGGAGTGAGTCTACAGAAAAGCCATAATTACTGGAAGCAGACTGTTTTTGAGGCAGCAATAAAAGTGAGTCTGTAATCTATCGCCACATGACAAACAACCCAAAACAATGGCTTAAGAGCTAGGAATTATTTGCCTACAACTGAATGAAGTGACAAATTGGGATGGGCTCAACTGGGTTGGCTTATTTCTGCTTCATGTGGTGTCTCACTCAGCAGGTCTCACTCATGCATTTGGGCCTCAGAAGGGAGGCCTGGGGCATCTTTCCAGACAGCTAGCTCAGGCTTTTTCATGTGGAGTTGGACTAGTTTCCTGCAGCAAGAAAGAGGGAAGACTCCCAATACTCATGCTCCTTTGAAGCTTCTGCCAGTATCATGTTTGCTAATGTCCCATTGGCTAGAGTAAGTCATATATCTAAGTCTGGAGTCAATATACAGGGAGGGGGGACTACATAAGGGCATGGGTATGGGGAAGTGTCAAATGTTGGGGGTCATTAATATAACAATCTGCCACAGAAAGTAAGCTTTTTGACTGAGAGAAAAGGAAAGCTAACTTGAGTCCTCCACTTCGGGAGCTTTCTACAAAGACCAGCCAGAAATATAATTCATTCAGGAGCGAGTAGTGATAAAGAAGAAACTGGCACAGAAAAAATACAAAGATACTACAAGAAAGATTCCGAAAAGGAGCATCAAAATTACCAAAAGATGTGGGGAAAAAAAGTTGCCACAGAGCCAGTGAAAATTGTGACTATACATAGTATTTCTCCAGCATCTGCGCTCTTATTCATTAAGCTATACTGATTCCCTAAATGAAATATATTTCCTATTATGATGAAGCAATATAATCTATTATGCAATTTGATGAAGCACAAATGAAGAAACTCAGGAAAGAGATGAGGATGAAGTGAGCTGATATAAATCAGATACGAAGAAGAAAAAAGGACCAAACCATCACAGAAATGAAGACAATATTGGAAGGAACACTGAAGGGAACAAGCGCTGTGGATAAGAAAGAGAAAGCAAAGACATATATAAGAAGAATGGTGAAAATAAAGAGAAATAGATTTTTAAGCATTGTGTGAAAATGGTAACAATAGAAGAAATATGATGCTGAGCCAACATACCTATAATTGGAGTCTCTGCAGAAGAAAACCTTAGCAGTGGGACAGAGCAAATACTTTCAAGCAAAATTATAAAAGCACTTTCCTGAAATTAAAACAAAATCTTGAATCTCCATATTGAAAGTAAACACCATGTACTAAAGAAAGTTGATTCAGAGTGGTTAAACAAAGACATATGCTAACAAATTATTGAAATTTATTTAATTTTATTTTAATTTAAATTCAATTAATTAACATATAACATATTATTAGTTTCAGCAGTAAAGGTCAGTGATTCATCAGTCTTATATAACACTCAGTACTCATTACATCATCTGCCCTCCTTAATGTCCATCACCCAGTTACACCATCCCCCCACCACCCTCCCCTCCACCAACCCTCAGTTTGTTTTCTACGATTAAGAGTCTCTTATGGTTTGTCTCCCTCTCTGATTTCATCTTGTTTTATTTTTCCTCTCTAAAGAATCTTTGAAGCAGAAAAGCAAAAAGATCAAGTCTTGTATAAGGAAAAATAAGTCAGCCTCGCTTCGGTCTTCTCTGAAGTAAAGTCAATGGAAAAAAACATGAGATTCTCAAGGCAAGGAAGTATGATCTAAGTATTTTATATCTAGCCAAGCTGTTCATCAAGTATAAAGACCATATGTTTAAAACATTAAAAATCAAAGACGATTCTTTCTTTCTGAGGAATCTTAAATGTGAGGAAGCTTTCTTAAAAAGACTCACAGTGAACAATGAATATACTTGTATTCTAAAATTTAGACTCTTAAAAATGTATGTTATAGACTTTGAAAGTGTAGGGATGACACAAGTCACAAGTATTCAGAAGAAAAAGGAAAAAGATGGTGGTAATTGGAGCAAGGTCACTAATTGACTTATCTATAACTGCTGAGGTTGAAACCGTCATTTAAAGCTGACATGCAAGCAGAACACTAAATGTGCGTAACAGTGCAAGATAAACACTAGGAAATTTAATGTTTTAAACAAAATACGATAGAGCAGAGTCAGGAAAAGAAAAAGATGCATACCAATTTATCATTGCTCATGACTAAAAATATCTAAAATAATAGAGGACTCTGAACATAATATGAAGGCTTAACATAAAGGTAGCCACTAGAAAGCCTTATACCTTAGTGCACACCTTCATAAATAGAGGAACCATAAACACACACGCACGTGCACACACACACACACACACACACACAAATGTACCTAAGAACTGGCACAAATACTTCTAAGTCAATACATATTTCAAGTTATTCTTTAAAAGACTCTTCAAATTGCATTAAAAACAAACTTCACACTGTAGACAGATATGTTAGAAAGATTCAGAACAGTTGATAAGAACAAGGAAATCAAAGTTTTACCTCAACAATGCCCCATCCACACAAAAGTTTGACCCTAATTTCAGACAAGTTGGATTCAGGACAAATAAGTATTGTATAAGACAAGAAAGACACTTTTAACATAAGAAGTAAAATTCACAACAAAGATGTGAAAGTTATGAATATCTATGATATAAATGCATCATAGCAACAACTTATATGACTATTTTACAACATTACAGGAGACGCATAGAAAGGAGATCAAAAATAGAAGAATTTTACTCATCCCCCCTGATCTGAGAGGTATCCGGGACTCTGCCTCAAAAGTAGAAATTGTATGCTTTTTAAAGATTACTATAATATTCATGAAATGTGACCATATATTGAGCCATGAAGAAAACTTTAATAAAATCTTAAAATAAGGAGTTATGGACAACATTCTATAATCACCATGTAATAAAACTAGAAATTAAGAGGAAAGTCAGAAAAACAAAAATCTTCATACCTGGAAATAAACAAAAAATTCTCTTAAGTACTCTTATGAACAAGAATTGTAGAGTTTCTAGAAAATAATGATAATGAAAACACTACTCATCGGAATTCTGTGACACAGCTTTAGCTAAATTAATTAAATAAGCACCAACTGAAAAAGATAGAAAAATACTATCAAAACAACAGAAGGAAAACAGTAGAAAAAACTAAGTAGTTTAGAACAAATAAACAAGCATATAAAAGAAAGGAAAGTGATTAGAATTAGTACATAACTCCAAAAGCTGTTTCTTGAAATTATGAAAATAAGATATTTGAGAGGATCATTAATCAAGAAAAAAATAAATAAATATATAAAGCAAGAAAGGACAGGGGCGCCTGGGTGGCACAGCGGTTAAGCGTCTGCCTTCGGCTCAGGGCGTGATCCCGGCGTTATGGGATCGAGCCCCACATCAGGCTCTTCCGCTATGAGCCTGCTTCTTCCTCTCCCACTCCCCCTGCTTGTGTTCCCTCTCTCGCTGGCTGTCTCTATCTCTGTCAGATAAATAAATAAAAATCTTTAAAAAAAAAAAAAAAGAAAGGATAAAGGGTTAAAACACAGAAACAGAAAATGTTAAAATAATTCTAAAATATTTTAACATACTATATATGTTACCAACATTTTTTCATTTTTGCTCCCCCTAAGAGAAAAATTAAGTTTCTTCCCTGTTAGAGAAATTAAATTTTAAGGAATAAGATTTGTTGAGAGAGTAGAGATTTAAAGGGCTACAAACCACTGTAATATGAAAAATATATTGCTCCATTATAAATGCATGCTGTATGTAGAAAAATGAATACTTTTCATGGAAAATATAATTAACCAAAACTGTCCCTAGAGGACACAGAAATCCAAAGAGAAGAAATTGTCAATACCCCATCCTCCACCAACGAATCACCAAGCCAATATGATCTTCACAGGGGAATTTTTACCAAATTTTTAAAAGAGCAGATAACCACAATGAGGTATCACCACATACCAGTCAGAATGGCTAGTATCAAAAACGACAAGAAATAACAAGCGTTGGCAAGGATGTGGCAAAAAGCAAACCCTCCTGCACTGTTGGTTGAAATGTAAATTGGTGTCACCATTATGGAAAACAGTATACTAGTTTCTCAGAAAATTAAAAATAGAAATACCATAAAACCCAGTACTTCCACTTCCGGGTATTTCCCCAAAGAAAACAAAAACACTAATTTGAAAAGATGTATGTACCCCTCTATTTATGGCCACAGTATTTACAATAGCCAAGATATGGAAGTAACCTAAGTGTCTATTGATAGATGACTGGATAAATAAGATGTAATATACATATCACATGTGATACACACAATAAAATATTACTCAACTATAAGAAGAATAAAATCTTGCCATTTACAACAACATGGACAGACCTAGAGGATATTATGCTAAGTGAAATAAATCAGACAGAAAAAGGCAAACACCGTATGATTTCATTTTTATGTAGAATCTAAAAAACAAATCAACAACAACAACAACAAAAAACCAGAAATGGGCTCATAAATACAGAGAACAAACTGGGGGTTGCCAGAGAGAAGGTGGGTTGGGGAATGGATGAAACAGGGAAGGAGACTGAGAGCTACAAACCTCCACTTATAAAATAAATAAGTCACAGAAATAAAAAGTACAGCATAAGGGATACAGTCAATTTAAAAAGCAGATAATTGTTATGATGTCTAAGTTATTAAAAAGCATAAAAGGAATGAATATTTTCAATGAAATGTTATAAAGTAAGTGACATTGAAATTAAAATCTAACAAAGTTTGAACATAAAGGAAACTTATAGATAAATCTTACTATAAATTCAGAATCTAAGAATGTAAGAATAATTCAACATTAGTAAATTCATGCAGATAAATAATCATATGGAATGATCTAAAGAGCAAAAAGCATAGAGTTATTTCTAGAGACACTGAAAAGGTATTTGAAAAATTCAACAGCCATTCTTGATTTTTTTTTTAACTCTCAATTATCTAGGAATATATGAATACTTTCTTTTTTTTTTTTTTGAAAGATTTTATTTATTTATGTGACAGAGAGACAGTCAGCGAGAGAGGGAACACAAGCAGGGGGAGTGGGAGAGGAAGAAGCAGGCTCCCAACGAAGGAGCCTGATGTGGGGCTCGATCCCAGGACCCTGGGATCATGCCCTGAGCCGAAGGCAGATGCTTAAAGACTGCGCCACCCAGGCGCCCTATATGAATACTTTCTTAATAAGACAATATATCTGTCTCAGCCTGAAAGCCATGTTTAAAAACTAGATATTAAAGGAATTTCTACTAAAATAAGGGAAAAGATGATGCATTACAACTATTTTTAATTATTATTCTGGGCTTGTAAGTCAGTGCAATGGGGAAGAAATTAAAGATACAAACATCAGAATTTAAATAAAAACTTTAAGAAAAGATTTAAAAAGATAAAAAAAAAAGAACCTTGGGATACAGCAAAAAAATAGAGATAAAAACATTAGAATTAAGGCTGTAAAACTGTCACTACTTGTAGAAAATCTGAGAGTATATCTGGAAAGACTATACAGATTTATTTGTTGCAACATTGTCTGGAATAATGAGAGATTGGAAACAACTCAAATGTTTTTTAACAGAGATACAGTCTTACAATGGGATACTACTATGCAGATATAAAAAGAAAGTATTCTACTATGAAAATTTTCCAAGACATGTTACTAAGTTAAAAAAAAAAAACAAAAGTAGGTTATGTTTAAGCAACAAAGGGATAAAAGTAGGAATATATATTTGTCTTAATTGAATATGCATTTTAAAAATCTCTGAAAGGATCCCCAACAAACAAAAGTGGTTACCTTTGGGATTGGGATGGGATCTGGGACACAGGTAGCCAGGTTTTCAGTGAATTTTTGTACTATTTGATTTGAAAATCATGATAATTATTAGCTATCTAAGTATTAAATAATATAAATTTAAAAGTCATGAGGCGTAATGTGAATTTGTGTTTTTATCTGCCATCCTCTCTGTAACACTGGGGACAAAAATGTGCCATGCCACAGAGCAATAATAGTACTACACGTACTTTCTTTTTATGAAAAGGTCAAACTAATTTCTACATGCAAGACATAATCATGCTAGCAGGCATGACTCATGCAGTTATTTCAGGTACATAATCTTCCTATTTTATTAATTAATCATATATTCAAGTGTCAAAAGGAATGACAACTTCTAAGGAAATGTATTTACCTATAACCCTGTTTAAATGCCCTTTTATATTAGACTAAGCCAAGATGGGCTGACTTCAAAATCATGAAGTTAAGCCTCGCTGCTTCATGAACTGGCAGCATCTACAAGTTCAATGCTGCTGTTCTCAAACCTTAAGTGGAACCAAGAGTCATCCACTGATCATGTCAGCCTCAGGAAGACATCCAACTCATCTCACAGAGAGCCACCTGGCAAAAATTTAAAGGCAGGGTCATAGTCAATACTGGAAGAACAGGGTCACGCGTGGTCTGGGAAATTACAGACTTGCTCTGGTTTCACCTCTGTGACCCGTTCTTTGGGAGAGTGAGTGTAAACAGACAGTGACCTATTTTGAAGTGAAAACACAGGTTGAAGGCAATTCAAATCTTTAGGTTTTCCTCCACAACCTACCTCATAAATAAACTTCAATTCTTCCTGGTATTTGAAGCACTAATATAATTGTGATGTGTAAAGTTGGAAAGTCCACTAATTTCATCTACAAGACCCAGAACAGTAGTTGGTGTCACTAAAGTTGACAGTCTTCACTATATTGGGATATACAGTAGTCTCCTGGCAGTAGAAGTTGCCAGGATTTTATATAGTCTTGAATATGTGGTTATTCATAATATGTACAATGACATGTACTCCAGAGAACTGTTGGAAGATTGAGTGAGAAAATATGCACAAAGCGCCTGGCATAAATTTGAGTCATTCACTTATTTCCAGACTAGTGAACAGAATCAATTTGCTTGGCCGTAATGAAAACAAGCAATCCTCCTATCTTTTACATAGTAATTAAGCCATTATTTAAGAATTTGGAGAATTCTTAACATGATTCTAAACCACAGTCCTCCATGGACTTAAAACTTGTATTTTCTTACCATTTCCATGAGAATTTATAGTAATGAATGTTTACCAAATGATTTTGGGTAGAAACTTCCAGTCTGGACATAAGCACTATTAATCCTACAAAAACGAACAGTAGTGTGACAAATGTCAATTTGAATGTGGCACATGTAGCTCCAACGAGCTCACTTATACATCATCATGTGAACGCTGAAGGCAGGGAAGGGCAGAAAACATCCTCCTTTCTAATGGTAGCATTGTAAAGCAAGCCTTAAAAAACAAGAAAAAAGAAAAGCGTATTTAATGATCAATATTATAAAAGAAAACTTTGTCCAATGTTCACTCATTCAATCAACACTCATCAACCATAAAACACATACTGAACAGTCCCATGTTCCGTGAACGATGCTGAGTACCCAGAACACAGCGTCGGACGGGATGAGCACCAAGACTGCCGACGAGCATCACACTCAGCTACTGACTAGTCCAAACCAGAATCTGCAAGGGACTTGCAGCTAAGCATGTGGCTTTTGCTGACTTTTCTATAGAAAGCACAGCTATAATTCGGCTGTAGTGGCTTAGAGTTAAGATGCAGATGTTCAAGTTCTACTGTGAATTAAGACAGGGTGAAAACTAGTCCATCACTCTGGTTATTGGGCCCTGGTTTTCTGGGCCTACATAGTGACTGTCTTGGTTTGCTCCAGCTGCCGTAACAAAATAGTATAGACTGAGTGACCGAAATAACAGGTGTTTATTTCTCACAGTTCTGGAGAGTTGAAAGTCCAAGATCAAGGTGCCAGCTGGTTTGGTGTCTAGTGAGAGCTCTCTCCTTGGGTTGCAGGTGGCCACCTTCTGTGTGTGTCCTCACATGACCTTTCTTCAGTGCATGACAGGACTGGAGAAGGGGGGGAAGAAGCAAGCTCTCAAGCCTCTTCTTATCAGGGCATTAATCCCATCATGAGGGCCCCACCCTCATGACTCCATCTAAACTTAACACGTCACCCACATCTCAAATACCATCCCCGTCTCAAATACCATTACACTAGGGGACTATGGCTTCAACACATGAATTTGGGGCAGAGGATGTCACAATTTAGTCCATAACAGTGACCCAGGATAAGAAGCAGTGGAGTAGCTTTCACCAAGCAGAAAGATTACGCCCATGACGCTCCAAAAAATATTCACCCATATGCTCAATACACTGGATGCTGCTTTATAAATTTGTAACTCATCAATTTACAGCTGGTATATAAAGCCATACTTCTATGGCTATTCTACGAAGTGAATTTAGATAGCAAAGAGAAGAGGTTTAAGACCTATGCCCTACTCGGGTCACGATCCCAGAGTCCCAGGATCAAGTCCCACATCAGGCTCCCTGCTCAGCGGGGAGTCAGCTTCTCTTTCTGACCCTCCCCCTTCTAATGCTCCCTCTCTCTCTCAAATAAATAAAATCTTAAAAAAAAAAAAAAACTATGCCCTAGAGTACACCAATACTTAAAATTCATGGAGATAACCAGCAATAGAGACTGAAAATCAGTGCCCAGAGAGCTAAGAAGAGAACCAAGAGAGGAAGTGACAGTCCTAGAGCATGTGAGAAAAGTATTTAAAGAAGGTGAGAACTACCAGTCAGGTCAAATGCTAGTTTTGTTCAAATAATATAAGGTCTGAAAACCGAACAGTTTTTGTCCACGTGAGATCACTGATGGCTTTGACAACAGTCAGAGTTGGGGAGAGAAACTTGAATAGGGTGGATTCAAAATAGGATGGAAGGGAGCAGATAAGAGGTGGATACAATGATTTTAGGCACGTCTTCTGAGGACATTCCTGTACACAGGAATGAGACAGTAGCTGGAGAGGCAATTTTATTAGAACATTTTAGTGTGCTCTCTGGTTATAATCCAGTGGCCTGGAAAAACTGATGAAGCAATAGGTAGACACCTGCAGGAACAATATCATGGAGGAGAAAAGAAGGAAGGAGATACTTTGTATCAGTGGAGAGAGCCTTAGCTGGGAGCAAGGACAATTATCCGCATTCAACTAGGAGTGAAGTTGTGGTCTATGCATAGAATTACACGTAGCTAAGAAGATGCAGTGGTGGCATTATGTGCAAGTATTATAAATATCAGCACAGAGTGCAGAGAAGGAGATCTGGGGCAAGAGAAGGAAAGAAACAGTTATCTAAAAGACTGGAGAGTGAATTAACTAGGAATAAAAATATAATGGATTTGTCTCCACGAGGACTGCCTTGACATTAACGGTCATAAACGTAACGTGAGAATAGTCAGCAACATTGTATGTTTTCCTTCAGGCACATTCAGCTGCCCAGAGGCAGGCACAGAGGAGATGATGTTGGATTAAATCAAAATTCAGTCTTACCAAGTCAATAGAAAAAGTCGATAGTGTAAATTAGGGAGTAAGTCTAACAATTAACAATGGTATCCAAGCTGGCAAAGAGAGAATGAATGACATAAAGAATAAAAAGGATAGCAAATGGGTGTGAAATTTAAAAAAAAAAATGTACTGGATATGAAACATTTCAGAAAAGGACAAATAACCCTAGAAAGGAAACATAACTTGCCAAAATCAGCCTGAAATAAAAATTAGGCATAATATATAGTTGACCCTTGAACAACATGGGTTTGAACTGTGCCAGTCCACTGATAAGTGGATTTTTTCAAAAAGTATTGCCAACATTTTTGCACATTTAAAAAATTTTTCCTTTTAGTTGGGTGAGCACCTTGAAGATAAAACTGTGTTTCCTGGAGGCTGATTAGTATAGGAGAAGACCACTGAAGAGGAAAATACTAGCTTTAAAGTCAGACAGATTTGAGATTAAAACCGTTTTGCCACTTACTAACTGTGTGAATTTGGAGATTCAATTTCCTTATCTGTAAAAGAAGGAAAATACTTCCCACGTAGACTGCGGTGAGAATAATAGGTAATATAAGCAAAGTCTTAGACTATTAAATAGCACACAATCATTATTCTCTTAACAATTGTCACTATTATTGCTATTCTTGATAGTTGTATCCTTAAAATAATTAGCCAAGTGCAGTATGACCTATTGCTATACCAAATTATCTATCCATAACTTCTATTATCATTACTGGTATTAAAGTGTAGTTTTCAAAAGGTCAGAAAAGCTTATATTCTTATATAAGTATAAAGTACGCATGTGTCAAATATTTTATTTAATTCCATTAATAAGGGAACTAGTCAAAAATCTAGAAATTAATCTCTGTTCCTACCAAATTGTAAAATAGTCTGGTCAAGAGAAAGTCAAGCCCAACACTATACTGAAAGTACGCCAAGTAATCTCTCTTGCCTATTTCCAAATTTGGGGTAATTTTTCTAATAGTCTCCCCTTTGGGGATTATAAATGATCTCCAAATAACACTCATGATCACAAAATAGCTGGGCTCATTATAACTTTGGTCTGATTATTTATATAGGTGCAAAAAGAACATCAATAGCCACATGGCCTCCTTGAGTCTACCCTGCCAATCTACAGCTGCACAGCACTGAACAACTGCTAAGACAAGATAATTGACTTCTGTCTGGGGATTTTCCTAAAAGTCTCTATTGTTTGCCCTTCTACCCTGAGACTAGAAGTCAAGATCCAGATAGTCTCTCTCTCTCCAGATTTTATCTACGGTACCCATAAATTTGGGACAATACATCTTTTTTGGAGGTCTTCAAAATTTGCTAAGGAGTGGCCTGCCACAGAGTACCCTTTTTCTTTTTTTTTTTAAATCACCTTTGAAACTGGAATCCTCTGGTCCAGGTACCAACCCAGTTTTCTTAGGAGGCCTATGAACACATTAGATTCTCATGTAAGATCAATCTTTGTTCCTTATTAGTGAGCTAATCATACCTGATAAAATGAGATTTGTCAAGTACAGCACTGCAGACATGGCCTTGGTTGTGTAATTGATTTGTTCAATCATATGCTGATAGAAAAGAACGAAGATTATTGTTGGATATATAAACAACACATATTGCCATTGAAAAGTTAGAAGACAGGGGTGCCTGGGTGGCTCAGTCAGTTAAGCATCCAATGCTTGGTTTCAGCTCAGGTCATGAGCTCAGGGTCTTGAGATCAAGCCCAGCATGGAGCCTGCTTAAGATTCTCTTTCCCTCTGTCCCTCTGCCCCCGTAATACATACATACATACATACATAATACATAATACATAATTTTTTTAAAAAGAGGGAAAAAAAGAAAAGTAAGAAGACTCAATAAAAGATTTGTTTCTGAATTCTGAGGGATTACTTTCAAATACTATTTTTAAAAAATTTCATTTCAGTTTGTAAAAGCATAGTCTCCCAAATGGGTTAGAAATAGCTTACAAGGAGAGAAAAAGGACTTCCCCATATATATATATATTCAAAAGAGAATATTAAAGGTACTATCCACAATAATCCAAACAAACACCAATTCAATCTCCCTCCTCAGGCCTATGGTGTTGATCTGGATAATGTGTCAGCAGCCAGCTTTTAGATGTACATCGACTTCCGGACTGGAAAAAGTCCTAAAGATGTTGACTCAGTCGGAAAATTATCTAATTGAAACAAGCTTGGAGACCCGTGCCCAACAGTTTATGTTTTTACACACCAGTTATTCAGAGTAACTGCTACAGTCCTTTCTGCAAGGCTCTGAGTCTGTCCATATATGTAGAAGACACATATCGTAGCCTGAAGGTTGGACAGTAGGATCTTGAAGAAAGTATCAAAGGAAAGCAAAAACCTATTTGAGAATGAGACTGAGTGACTGTGGTTATTTTAATCCAATGACCAATAATATCGGAAAGGAGGAGAGTAAAAGTTTCTATTATGTGCCGTGCATTACTATCTCCTAAGAGGCTGATTAATGTTTCCTTTAGGGTTAAGAACATATTATGAATCACAAAAGCATTGAAAACTCTCTAGGCCCTTCCCATAAAAGTACACAATGTGTGAAATATCTCTATGGATATCGTGTTTCCTGTACAAACTTAACCTAAGAAAGACAGCATATTTTCTGATCTGATAATTCTTCCCAGGCAACTCTTACAATAGCATTCAATCAATTAAGAAATAGGGAGCGTATCAAACAAGCCTAATTATTTTGAGCACTCTTATTTCTAAAAGGCACAATAAGAAACTTTTGAAAATTTCCAGGGGCTTTATGAGAAAGCCCAAAACCAATTTTAGATGTAAAAAAATCTCCAAAATTTTCTTCTGTTTTTTTCTTAATTTAGAACCCAGTCTTGAAAAGGAAAAAGCAAAACAAAAACAAAACAAAAAACTGTAAAAAGCGGTAGTTGATTAAGATTGAATCACGGGTGGCCGAAATGAGTGAAGATGGCCCAAAGATACAAACTTCCAGTTATAAAATAAATAACTCCCTCGGGTTTTGTCCGTTAGTATGCTTTTTCATGTTCTAAAACAGGAAGACCTTTTACTTTAGGACAAAAATACTCTCATTATTCCTTAAAAAACAAAATCATGTACCCAGCTGTATTTCTCTTAAGATAGCCTCAACCACCCATATTAAGTATAACTTTTAATTAAAGTGGCAACTTCTGTTTTACGGAGAAAACCAAAAGGTAGGAATTGGTAACAGTCTATCCTTCACAGGTCACTTTGCTGACAAGCAAATCTCATAATAAATTACAGATACACACATTTCCTTCTTGATCCCTTTCATGTCTTCTTAAAGAAGCTAAAATGACCATGTTCATTAGTACAACTCAAAGATATATCCACTCTGTGGAGTATATAAAAATAAGCAAAATTTATAAACTTAAAATTGTGCTTAGTAATCAATGTTTCAGAATTCTGCCTTAATTATAAATTATCCAGATACTCAAAGATTATTCAAAAATAATTCAATTTGATGTTAATACAAGTATTTAAGTTACCTAAAGATCTTGGAAACTCTGAGTAAGCAGACACACTATAAAACATGACTATTGTTACAAAAACGTTTGTTGGAATTATGATTCAATTCAGCTGAACAAAATTTATACACAGTATCAAACAATAATGTTAACTTATTTGATCAGAAAATCAATATATGAAGTTTTGAAATTTTAGCTTAACTAGTTTTTTCATGAGAAAACCAACCCAAACCTTTTTTTTTTAAACTATGCTTACTTCATACTCCACAATGATTCATTCAAGGAAAAGAAAAAAATTATTTTTGCTTTTTTAAATGAAAATCACTAACCAGTCTAATTTGTCCAAATATTCATCATAATTATGTAAACTAAGGTTCTTATCCAAAAATTATTCTAAGCTAGCCTCTTATGTAAGAAGGATTTTTTCCCCTAAGGATCTAGCGTATTTACAGTAATTATAAGTCTGGATTCTTCATATTTGTGAATTTGGTAACTGTTCTGTTTTATAAGCACTTACTTATCTCATCAAATGAATCAGAACAAAGTTCCTGTGATTGAAGAGACAATATTCTATTAATACTCCCCATAGCTGGGAAAGTACTTTCCTGTTCACAGGCACACAGAAACATGGAGTTTTTAGCTTATTTTACAACTCAGTCACAGGTCAGATGTAAACGTAAAAAAATACAAAAATTCACTCATCTAGCTCTCACACAACTAATTTTCTCCCTAGTGGCCATGAAATTCTTACTCGATTTGAGCTCACAAAAAGGCACAAGCAGAAACGATGAACAAAGTGGATTGTGGTTTCTCTTACCCAGCAGAGAACAGATCTGCATTAGCCTCTTGCCACAATCACCAAAATCAAACACATAAAAATCCTATCATAGAGCCAAACACACCGTTTTAAGATCATAAAGCCAAACGTGCAGTTTTAAGCGATACCCGCAGGGAGTAATTTACCAGCCAGGACAGAACTGGGGTGGGGGGCGGAGGGGGATGGGAAATGAAACTAGAGAAAAAAACTAGAGAATAAGAAAATTTAAAGTTGTCTTATCACTTGGAATTCACTCAGGGAGCCAAGGGAAAATGTATCCAGGCACCTCTGGCCACACAATTTACTTCTTTCTGTCGGGTGAGTTTTCTTGGACACCTTGGTCGATGAACTGCCCAGTTGTTAAAGTCTAATTCTCAAAAGATTAAAAATCATGACATCATCCAAATACAAAACAAACATGTCAGGGGCGCCTGGGTAGCACAGTCGTTAGGCGGCTGCCTTCGGCTCAGGGCGTGATCCCGGCGTTGCGGGATCGAGCCCCACATTAGGCTCTTCTGCTATGAGCCTGCTTCTTCCTCTCCCACTCCCCCTGCTTGTGTTCCCTCTCTCGCTGGCTGTTTCTCTCTGTCAAATAAATAAATAAAATCTTTAAAAAAAAAAAAACATGTCAAAGATTTTATTTAATTCATTAAATAATAAGAAGGATACTGAAGATATTAAAATAGGCCCAAGAACATTTTAGGAGCAAGATGTATAGAAGGAATTTAATCAAAGAATGTCAGGAGAAGAGAGTTGGCTTACACACAAAGTGTTTAATGTCTTGCTGGGCAACAATTTGTAAGCTTTGTGGTATCTGTTTTACCAGACAAAAAACTGTAACTTAGCTTCTGCCCCCACTGAGGTATACAGTACCCTAGTCAATACAAAAACCTAACCAATACTATCCTCATGGAGCACAGTCATTTCTTCTGCCTATTTCCAAGTTTAAGATAATTTATAATCCATTTCCCATTATGATAGCTACCCCTTTTCCTCTGCATAAAATTAATAAGTGTACAAGTCTTCTCCTGATCTAGACTCAGCCTTTGAGTTTTACGATTTTCCACCTTGGCTCTCTCTCCAGGAACTGGGTTTCCATTCCCAAATTCCTGGCCCATCCCTTCAGTTGAGGTCAGAGGTCTGGGCCAGGCTATGGATGAGATCTTTTAGTTCCCTTTTTTTTTCCTCCTGGTCTTAGCTCTAGCTGGGGAACAGCAAGAGCAGTGAGTAGAAACTTAAGTAAGGACCTAGAAGTGGGGCAGGTCTAGTGCCTAATATGTACACTAGTAATACATCAAGAAGAGAATCAACTACATGTGGGAGGAAGACCTCAGAGAGGGCAGGCCTTTCAACCATTTACAACTTCAGGACTTAGGAAACCCCATGAGAAGAGTCAGGGGTATCTAACAGAAGCACAAGGTCTTCCTGCCTCCTCACTATTCTCGTATATCTAGAAACTGTCTCCTGAACTTTTCCTCTGGCCCACACACCAACAAACAGTCTTTCTTCAGGGAAACATCTAAGCTGTCTCTAATGTACTTATGCTTCTTTGTTTTCTTACCCAGTTAATTTTTACGTATGGTGATTGACTAAGCTCAATTCTCCGGGTGTAGGTATTCAGAGCTTAATGATGAACACCCTAGAATATGCCAGGTAGGCATTTGCCTATCTTCTAGTTATTCTGCAAAGTAATGATGTCT
Source organism: Ursus maritimus (assembly GCF_017311325.1). Lineage (NCBI taxonomy): Eukaryota > Metazoa > Chordata > Mammalia > Carnivora > Ursidae > Ursus > Ursus maritimus. Next base: position 50,512,389 of record NW_024423564.1, read on the forward strand.
TGGAGGAATGAACTGGAACAACGCTGTAAGATTAAAATCTTATTATAATAAGCCATTGGGAGCATGAATGTACAGAGGTAATACATTTTCAAATTCCTTGTAACTTTTGTCAGAAACAGTTTAGACATTATTAACACGGAAAGAATATTAAAAATATAATTTGTTTCTCCTATTTTATTGCCCCAGTTTATATTCTGTGTTTTGCTAAGCTTGGGTGATTTGTGACGTTTGTCTTCAGTTGGTAAATCCTTTTCTCTCTTGGCGATTCCAGTGTCAAAAAAGCTTAGCTTGCCCATGTTTCCATAAATTTGTTCCAAGGACCTTTATAAGGAGTGATTCAGAAGTGGTCTTTAAGGGTAGGGTCAGAACATGATAGGGAAAAGAAAAAGAAAAGAGAGGTGTGTTTTGAAATATTTCCTAGGTGATTCCAATATTCTTATATAGTTTCCTGTTGAGAACGGCCACTGGTAAGTGTTTGAAATGATGGCTTCAGAACAGATAAATTAGGTGTGGGATTTAAGGAGCAGATCTACACAAGCCAATTTAAAAGAAGCAACTCTGCAAGCACAGATAGCCAACGGGCCAAAAGAAGAGAGTGCAAATGATGATTGGTGAGTTCAGAAATCAAGGCTCGTAGCCTTGCCTCTGCTCTCAAGAGAAGATATTGCTAAGGTGTTTTGTTTTGTTTTGTTTTTTCCCTTTATGGTGCATCCGTTTTTTTCAGTGGGAAAAGCAAGATAATTATATGGTGCCCTTCAGAATTTATTTGTAAGAATTCCCATTTTAAAAAGAAGTCAAAGTTTCTGATTTCTTGTACTAGGGTCTTACAAAGAAGTACACTGCTTACTAATGCTTTTATAACAGACCAATTCACACAGTAAGATCCCAGTCTTCAGATAATATACCACTACTAAGACACCTTTTAATTTTTCATCAGCTGTTTATTGAACATTCTTGGTTATTTGAAAGCAATTAATTCCTGATGAATGCCTAGAAGATTTATATGTATGCTACCCAACCTTTTTCAGAGTTTCTAAATGGTAATATATTAATGTCTCAATTTTTTAAAAAGGGGCTAGCTTTCACAGCAGGAAGGCAAGATAATTTTGAGCTTGCAGTACTGAATGTTATTGTCTGAAATGAAAAAGAAAAAAATGGCTGAGTGCAAAATGAATGAGACAGAAAGCTACACAGAATGTGGCTCCTACCACGTATAGCACACCAGCAGGTCACGGCCTCTGAGTATAAATAATGAGCAAATCAAAAGGGGAAACACTTCTCTAATCCATACAGCTTTCTTCGTATTTTTTGAGGTTGTATAGCATACACTTTCCTCTATAATAATAAATCCTTTTCTGTAGGATGACTTGATTCTGGCATTCAGAGCTGGTTTCCCATGTAGGGGAAAAAAGGAAACCAGGCTGAGGCTCAGGTGGTGGTATTTGACAGGCTGTGTGGTGTAGTGGAGAGACTTCGGGGTAGAAATGGCAAGACATAGGGGCGCCTGGGTGGCTCAGTCGTTAGGCGTCTGCCTTCAGCTCAGGGTGTGGTCCTGGGGTCCTGGGATCGAGCCCCACATCAGGCTCCCAGCTCTGCTGGGAGCCTGCTTCTTCCTCTCCCACTCCCCCTGCTTGTGTTCCCTCTCTCGCTGGCTGTCTCTCTCTCTCTGTCAAATAAATAAAATCTAAAAAAGAAAGAAGAAAGAAGGAAAGAAAGAAAGAAAGAAAGAAAGAAAGAAAGAAAGAAAGAAAGAAAGAAAGAAAAAGAAAAGCCAAGACACAGGTACTGTTTCCACTGAGTCTCTTTGGCCCCAATGTGTAACTTCTCTGCAGCTTAGTTTCCTTTTCTGAGGAATAAAATACTTTGTCTACTTCACATCATTTTCAAGGCTCAAAAGAGAAAACCCATGTGATAACACAAGTAAACTGTAAAGCACCACATTTTAATTTGCATTATAAATACAAGGGATAGAAGAAATTGCAAGTATGAAGGGATCAAAAGATTCCCTGAACAAAACACATCTCTCAAAGAGCCCAATTATAACTTTTCAGTGTTATTTTCTTTCCTGAATTGCTCTGAAACTTTGGAACATAAACCTATTAGCTTCCCGGAGTATCAGTTCTTTCAGTGCCTTGTTAAGCGCATCTGTTGGTTGCCTATTTGGAGACCATGCTCAACTAAAGATCTGTGCTGTTTCCTTTGTGGCAGCCTCTGCTTTAAGGGGCTGGATCACATCAGGGTCAAGTGTCTCTCTGGCCAGCCTACATGGACGGATCCAGCTGCTGAAGGGCAGCAAGGTCATGCTCTGGGTATATGACACTTCTTGCAGTGTTCCCAATTGGACAGTGAAACAAGATAGTCATTTTCTTGCCAAGATTTAACTGCTCCTTTTAAAATGGCCACAGTGGAAATAATAAAATAAAATAAATAAAATAAAATAAAATAAAATAAAATAGCTACAGTGATTCACTCATGTCTTATTATGCATAGGCTTTACCATCCGTCCTATGTTCAAGTCCCAGCCTCATCAACTGTTTCACCATGTTTACCTTTATCTACAAAATGGGGGTAATAGTCAGTTCACCTTAAAAAGACCCGACTGAAGAAAAACAGCAGGTAGGATCAATGTGTTTTACAGGCAGGGCTCAGGAGTAACACATATCACTTCTACCAAGACTTTGGCCACTGCCTTCTGCAACAAGTCACCATCATTTTCCACTTGAACTATAACAATAGCCTCCTACATGATCTCCCTGCTTTCAGCCTCCTTCTCTGTATTCTTTTCTTCATACAAGTATCTGGATGAACAGTAAAAGATGTCAGATAATTACCTGTAGCAGGTAATGGCTTGCTACCAAGTATTCATTGAAGAACCCAGTCACTGAAGACTTTGTAATCTTACTGGTTGTCCCAGGCAGCTCAAACACTCCAGTGGCTTCCTCCCTCCTTCAGAATTAACTCCAGTCCCTTACCTTAGTTCTCAAGGCTCTACCTTACCCCTCCTGGTCATCCCATTCCTCCAAGGAAAACCACCACCTAACTTCTAGCCTCAGAAATTCAACACTGTTTGTTTGGTTGTTGGTTTTTTTTTTTAATTGAGTTGCTGATATTTATAAATCAGGAAATATATATTTCTCTATTCTTTGAGAAATCAGATTCAGCAACCCTGGGTGAGTGTGTGCTCAAGGCAGTGACCTGCTGACAGTGACAGCTGTCCCTTAAGGAGAACCTCCCCAGGCTCACGTGGCTCACCTTGTTTGGTCACCTGCCTGGTCCACCGGTATAAGAGTTTGCAACACGAGCCTTTTCCATCTCTTGATCTCAACTTCAATGTCTGTGTACTTTTGACCACCCCAAGCCTTTTGCATAACAAGGTGGTATTAGATAAACAAATAAACAAATAAAGAAGGAAAAAAAAGTATAAAAAGTAGTATAAAAATGATAGTACATACATGCTTGGATAGCAAGTAATTCAATGCATGCGTGTAACAATGTTAACTATAACAAGAACCATCTGAAAATTAATAGTAACAATTTTTTGAGGATTTTAAGCAAATATGACTTTCAGTATAACTGTACCTAATCTAAAGTATTTAAACACAGCTCATCAGAGCCACTATTTGTCATAAACTTTTGAGTTTATTGTTGGGACTACAAAAATAAATAAAGCCAGGATAACCTGTTAGAGATCACTTCAACGGGCTGCTGTTGTAGTTCAACAACAGGGCTAAAGAAAAATGTCACTAATTCTTTTAAAACAGAAATAAAATGAAATTACCAACTGGGAGGCCACTGCAGGCGTTTGTCTATCTACACAGAAAGGAATTTACTACAATTGAGAATCATATCTGCTTATTACGTCTGAGTCTTCGATATAAACACAAAATACCCCGAAAGCTTGTATAAGAAAAGTAACCATAATCTGTATGTAGCAAGATAAATAGTGCTTGCTTATGTATTTCCCAAACATTTTCATGTATTATCTTGCAAGGAGTAAATAAATTGCAATGATCAATCTGTTTCTACCTTAGTTGATTGGAAGATCTAGACCCTATTAAAGACCAAGAATTAACAAGTCAAGTGTGAATACTTGAATTCAGATTAATGAGTGGGATGGGAAGAATTCCCATTTCCATTCCTCAGGCTCTCACTGTCCTTTTAGGCCAGCCTTTGTATAAGTAGGGTTTGGTCAAAAGACAAAAGCTACACAGTAATTTAAAAGGGGAAATCTTAACATGAAGAATTACTATGCTATGACATGAGTGTAATTATAAAGGTAGAACTAGAACTCTAAAGATATTAGATCTGAGGGAGAATACTCAAGGAAGGATAATCTTAAAGTGTGGTTGAAGAAAATGATGGATGATGGAGAAGTTCACTGGGTTGCACGGTTGGGTCTCCAGGAAACCAACCTAGGATGCGAGGTAGGCAAGCTGAGGTTGGTGGCAGATACACAGGGCGAATGAGATCACAGAGGGGAACAGGTGCATACTGTGCATGTGAGCCCTGAAGCACATGATGTCTGCAACAGAAAGCTGTGGAGAGCAAACCTCCAGGAGTACAGTCAATCCAAGGCTGACAGGCATGCAGAGAAGGAAGGTGCCATTGTGGATGCTTCTGGAATGGGGAACTGGAAAGGCCTACTTCTTCAGGAGCCTAGTGTACTTCTGGGCCTGGTTTGGGCTGCGGCAGCTCTAGGCTGCTGCTCAGGACCAAAGTCAAGGATGGCCTTGAGCTCGATGGGGCCCTCAGTATCTGTGCACGTGAGGCTGAGGAGAAGGTGCAGGGAGCAGTGATCTGGGCCATATGGGGCTCTTGGCCTTGCCATCGCTGCCCATTCAATGCCATGAGAACAGAAACAACTCACTTAACTTTGCTGAGACTCTATTTCCTCATTCATCAAATCAGCACAATGGTGGCCACCTCAACGGATTATAGTGAGGATTAAATTAAATGATTTATCACATGTTAAAGGCTTAGTATGTTAATAACACATAATCAGTGATCATTGTACATTTCCCATCTCCACCCTCGACTTACCGTGAGTTTGATATTGAGAAGTGACTCATTCTGTAATACTACCGCTGACTGTATTTTCTGAGTACTGTCCTTGGTGTGGAGTCCTTCCCCTAGAGACTTCCTCCTTCAAACCTGGTTAGCATCCATAAAAGTGATGTGGCAATAAAATAATAATTTCAATTTGAAAGGGTTGTTCTGACAATTTAGATGAATTGATGGATGTGAAATATCTTTATTCCTGGGTTACTGATGAAGCCATACCACATACCAGGAAAACATGTTTTCTTCAGCTTTAGAACATGAGACTGTGAAGCCTTTACTTTAATCCCCATTTTCAACAAAAGAGGTTTAAAAGTTGGCAGGGAAAACATTCTAATATGGAATTCTATGCCCTTTAAACTTTTCTGACCTTGATTCTATTTGGATAGAATGATTGCATAGTCTTTTACTATAAAGGATATGTATCACTTTATTACAGAGAAAATGGTTTTTACATCATTATCTAGTGTGGCTTTCACATCAACTACTCCTGTTATCTGATGGCAGGAGAGTTTATAGCTACTAACTCAATTCTCAAACTGGGAATTAACTTATGTTTTACTTTTTGGTCTCCGTTTTCTAAAGTTCTATTGGACAGACTCCCCTACTCATTTAACACGTATACACATTTTATAAAGGTTTGTCCTGAAGGATATAAAGAGGTAGGATTATGCAGACTCCAAAATACTGGGATTTAAAAGAAAAAAAGTGGAATAGAACTCATTATTTCTAAAATTCTGACATATATAAAGAAACAAAAGTAAAAGAAGACCATCATCCCATACCAAACTGTTGTATTCATCTCATTTCATTCATTAAATTAATGTCTCCTGAGTGCTTACTATGTGTCACGCATCATGTGAGACTCTGAATTTTTCCCAGCTCTCATGGAGGTTACAACCTCACCAGAGAAAAACTTTAAACAAATAATTAATTAATTGCCTTTATGTTAACTGTGAGAAAAGAGAAGTGCCAGTACTGCACATGGGTCTAATGGGGAGATCCTAACCAATCTTGGGAGTCAAGTAAATACTTAAGGTATTAGCTGAGTCTTGAAGATCAGTGGAAGTTGGCTAAACATTTTTAAAATATTTGGGGTAGTTTATTTCTTCGTGTCTAGATTGTCCAATCATTTTTTTGCACACTTTTAATAGAAATTGCATCTGCTTTTAAACAGGTATGTATTAGTTTTATTTTTTTAAGATTTTTATTTACTTATTTGAGAGAACGAGAGAGAACACAGTGGGGGAAGGGGCAGAGGGAGAGGGAGAAGCAGGCTCCCCACTGAGCAGGGAGCCCAAGGACTCAGGGCTCCATCCCAGGACTCTGGGATCATGACCTAAGCCGCAGGCAGACGCTTAACCAACTGAGCCACCCAGGCGCCCATAAACAGTTATGTATTAATTTTAGTGTCTTCGAACACTAGTGAGGTGCTGTCTTTGCAATAGTTATTTTTACATAGCATTGTACCCTCTTCCTCTACTCCCCACCTCATATTCTGGTCACAGACCCTCCCTTCCTGGCCCCAGGGGTGGGCATATGATTATGAGTGGGCTAATATTGTACCCAGTCACAAGTAGGATCCTTGCAAGTAACTGGAGCTGGTTGGGAAAAGTTGGCTTTCCACTCCAGAAACAGATCCGTAAAGATATTTGGCTAAAGATCCCTGTGGCTGTAGTTATATGCTTGTGGGAAGAGGTGGTTTGGGAGCACAGAGTAATGTGCAGGGTGAAATAGAAGAGATACTAAGATGGAAATGGAGAAAGGGGTCCAAGAGTGAGAGCAAGGGAGAGACAAGGGAGACAGCAGTCAAGCCCTGCATGCAGTTACCCCTGAGGCCAGGCCAAAGGTCCAGACAGCCTGCCCTTTTGTTGCTTAGATGAGCCAAGGAGGTCCTGACAAATCAATCTTAGGTGGAAGTGAACGCCCATTAGCAATAGGCAGAGTGCTTTGTTGAATATATTAATAACATTTTCTTACTTTAGTACCTGACACATAGTAGGAACTTAAAAACTATTTGTTGAATGAATGATTCAGGGAACAAAACTGTTAAAATAGTACAATGAACACACAGAGTTCTGTTGTTGATGTTGGGTTTCGGCTTGGTTTGGATTTTGCAACACTGACGAATCCTTAAACTGGTGTCTGGAGAGCTTCAGGAAAGCTAGACAAGAACTGGTTCAGAACTGGCAAGTGCATCAAAGCTGTGTTTTAATTTGATTTTCAGAGATGAGATATGTTTGAACTTACATTTATTTAATAAATGTCTTATCATAATGTTTCTTCTGGAAGCCCTCTTCCTGGTGCTGTCTTTTTTTTTTTTTTCCATTCCATGTATCGATGTATTAGTAAATTCCATTTCCCTTCTTCCTGTTGGATGAGCCAGCTACTCAGGGGTTCCATGAGGTGAAAAAGAGAAACACGAAGAGCCAACATTTCCCCCAGTCCTGGGAGTATATTTTTGCTTCTCTCTGAGATCAGTGATCATTATAAATGAAGTATAGCCATATACACATAAAACAGGAGGAAGACAAATAACAGTGCGTCCTCTACTCCGTGGTTAAAAATAGCTGTATAAGGAGTAAGTGGAGCCAGAAATGAGCAGGCAGAAATTAAATTTTCTTTACCACTTTTAAATAAGGAAAGAGTCATGTTACATCTGTATTTCTTATTAGAGTTCAGCCTCCCAAATTCTACTAGGACAGAAAACATATAGGAAAATATACATTTTTACATTGCAATAGGAACTTGTACTTGGCTTTACTTTAATATTAAAAATAGTAATAATAAACCAGAGGAAAAAACATGTGAAGTTAGTTCTAAGTCCTACTGTCTCTAATGCCACCACAAAACTGACAGGGCCTAAGCAGATTCCTGTGAAAAACACTTTCCTACCTACTCACTGACTTTATCTCAACAAGTAGAGTGTCGGGAAGGCCATAATGCCTTGAATCAAGAAAGTGAACTGCGCATTTGGGCAAGTCACTCAACTTCAAGCGTGTTTCTTCTATAAAATGAGGGGAGTAATGCCTGCCCACTGGCCATGTTAAGAAAATGAAGGACAATGGGATTAAGTGACGTGCCCAAAGTAATACCAAATGACTGGCAGAAGTGGAAGCTGGGACTCAGTTCTTTTGTCTTTTTTAGGATCCCTTGAAGGATATTGTAAAACACTGCTACTGTCTAGGGAACCTGGGTGGCTCAGTGGCTCAGGTCATAATCTCAGGGTCCTGATATCCAGCCCCATGATGGGGCTCCCTATTCAGTGGGGAGTCTGCGTCTCCCTCTCCCTCTACCCCTCCCCCCTGCTCATGCTCTCCCTCTCAAATAAATAGATAAAATCTTTTTTTTTAATTGCTACTGTTATATATAGGTATAAAAACAATTTTGGGAAATTATATATTCTGCAGAATTTTTTTAAGAATAATGAATTAATTTTGTAATGCATGATATGAGCTCATTATAAATAATACAGGCAATTTTTTAAAAAGATTTTATTTATTTATTTACTTTCTTCCTTGAGAGAGAGAATGTAGCAGAGGGGGTGGCCAGAGGGGGAGGACGGACTCTCAAGCAGATTCTGTGCTCAGCGTGGAGCTAGACACGGGGCTCCATCTCCCAACCCTGAGATCATGACCCGAGCCCAAACTAAGAGTCGGTCACTTGACCGACTGAGCCACCCAGGCACCTCAATACGGGCAATTTTTTAAAGTGCATAATAAAATATCCAGGCCACACTGACTTCCCATTGAGATGAACATAATATCCAGCATCTCTGGTGCATATGCGGAGGAACAGATTTAAGATTAGAATTTTTGTTTCTATCTGTGAGCATTTCCACCAAAGGCCCAAAGCTGAAAACAATGGACAGTGAGTGCTCCTATATTCTGTAGAAGCAGGAAAATGCTGCCAGATGCTCCTTCTGAGAATTTGTAGCTTCAACAATCCTTGAGGGATCTTTTAAAACAGTCAGTGTCATTCATTCTAGATTGATTTCCCTCATGGATCAATCTTCAGATGTAGTTCTTCTACTTCAGAATTCTTTCCTGCTTCTTGGAATTTCTACTTCAAAAACACCAAGTAGAGTTCTGCTTTTCATCTTGTTTTTTAACCTATAATTATCTCTAAAATTGCTTTATACTCATCATCATTTTTCTCTTCATTTAGTGTGATCATTTCAACCCTTTCCTCCACGTCCGTGATTTGAATATGAGTCATGGATATTCTGTTCTTGGTGTTTCCCATTTATTCATTACAGGATGATGTTATTTTGGTGGCACATTTTTATCTTATCCCTGCATTTTCCTGTGTCATCTTATTCTATTGACTTATCAGAACTCTCATTTTACCAAATGTGTGCTTGTGTTAATCCTTCTATAGCAAGAAAGGATCACCAGCATTTGCCTTCTGACCCTTAAGTGGTATTTTTTGCATTGTCTATTTCCCTTTTCCACAGGATGTTTCACTTTCACACTTTTATAGATTGTTTGCATAGTTGTCTGCAGTTTTTTCATATATATCCAAAGTTAATGTTGCCTGCTCTGAATATCTGTTTTATTTCCTCTGATATTCTGTTGAGAAATTCCCTAAAATTCCCTTCCCACCTTATCCAGGCTGTGGTTTGAGAATGGGGAATGGGTTTGGAGAGATACCAACTTGGGTTTAGTGTGGTTTTTATAAAAAAGCCTTAGCTATGTTTTCTCTTTTGACATTTTGTTAACTCTCTCTTATTATTTACTTGACCTGGAAGGGGTATATTCTATTCAGTGGGCATATCTTCAGGCCTTTCATTGTTACCACCATTTAACATGGGGCACCTATCAGACATAGCATGGACTTAACTTTGTCCATTTACTCCTCTCCTCAAAGCTGCTTCTATTCTATAAAAAATAAAATAAAATAAAATAAAATAAAATAAAATAAAATAAAATAAAATAAAATAAAATAAAATAAAATAAAATAAAATAAAATAAAATAAAATAAAATAAAATAAGTAAATAAAAAGACCAGCATTGGATTGACCCATTTTTTCCCCTAGAACTGATGTTGTGGAGTTAGGCTCAGATTAGGAGCCAACAAAACAAGGCTCACCTCTTCCTTCTTTCCATGACTACATATAGTTCAAAATTTTGTCAAAAAACATTGCCCCCTTTTCCCTGTTAGATTTCTTATGATTACTTTTTGCTTGTTTTTGTTTCACTACTTTTTTTCCCTCATTCAGTTGGGTACTAGTGAGGGAAATTATATGATTCATCCTCACTCCATCATTTTTACCCAGATGCTATTAGTGAAAAATAAAACTACCCTACACTCATCATGTTTTTATATTTCATTCACTCAGTATGCAGTATCTATTTATGCAAAAGCTACTTTGTGCTGAGCATTGCAGCTATCCTCCCACAAGCCAGAGAGAGAAAGGTTTCCATGTGCAAAAGTTGCTTGATCTCTTTCTCCAACCTCTCCAAGCTGTTTTAGCTGGTACTTTCAATTTTATCACTTTGGCAACTCATGAAATTTTGAAGCTCCCTAGTTAATTATACCTACCCCCAACCTTGCCTACGCCACCAGCCATGAATGCTACTCTCTCTCATGTCCTCCAAAAGCTCTGACAAAAGAAGATCTCTGTACCAGAAAGCAAGACTGTTGTTACTCAAAGAATTATATGACTGAGACCATAAATAACAATAAAAGTAATTGGTATAGGTCTCAGAGACACAGGCTGATATCAATGTGTGAGTTCTTTTTTTTTTTTTTTAAGATTTTATTTATTTATTTGACAGAGAGACAGCAAGTGAGAGAGGGAACACAAGCAGGGGGAGTGGGAGAGGAAGAAGCAGGCTCATAGTGGAGGAGCCTGATGTGGGACTCGATCCCAGGACCCTGGGATCACGCCCTGAGCTGAAGGCAGACGCTTAACAACTGAGCCACCCAGGCGCCCCTCAATGTATGAGTTCTAAGAAAATAAGAGAAACAAAGAAATTCTACTTTATTAACTTAGCAGGTGTAGGGGAGCAAAATTTGCCACTCCAAAATGTGTCTTTTTGGCATGTGGATTATTTTAAGCTGATTATTTTTAAGAAACAGAAGGCTCAGGAAGAACTTTTGACCTTCTCCCTAACTGCCTAAAAGAACTTAGACAGAGGACCTGCTCTGGAAAGGGAGCTACCACCAAAGACAGCTGCCGTATAATATGCACTAGGTATGGCAGACAGGGAGGAACTTAGTATGGTCTGTTTTTTAAAATTCCTCTCTATGTCCTATTGTTTCCTTACACGCAGCAAACATTTGTTTACCAAACATGTACTTTATTTTCGTCTTCCTGTGAATTGCCTTCCTTCCCTTTGAAGTCCCAGACCCCTACCTCCTTCTTATTAATTCTGGAGGGCATATAAGCTTCAATTGCCTATCTGCCTGTGAGCCTCATATTCTTATTCAGTGCCAGGACACACATAAATTGTATTTTCTTTTGTTATTCTGTCTCATGTCACTTTAATTCTTAGACCAGCCGAATGAATCTTGAAGAGTAGAGGAAAATCTTTTCTCCCTAACACAGATATCTGAATTGTATTTATTCCCAGGATCTTCAGCTTTCAGTGCAGTCCCTTCAGCCTCTGCAAACATCCAGGGATAGAAACCAGGAGTGGCTGAGATCATGGACCTCGTTATGCCCTAAAGCCTAGTCTACCCTGAGTATTTAGTGGGAGAGGGATAATAAGACCATTAGTTTTGTTCCCTGCTTCTGCAAAGGGGATTGTCAAGACTGAGTGTGACTGGCAATTTCTTCAATTATTACTGAGCAGATCTGGGGGTGTTATCAGAAATACACATTTCTGCACAATAATACCCCACTATTAGTAAAGTCTTCCCTTGCAGTAAGTTTAGCCTGTTATAGTCTGATACCTAAATCACATGTTGATATGAGCCACACACCGCACTTCAAAAGGTTGCTTTGTAGGTTAAACTTTAGATCGCTTTATATGTGTGTGTTACAGTTTAAATATACGGTAAACTTCTTGCTTTGAGACTTTTGACTGTGTCTTACATTTTATGGGTTATTCCAACTAAGCAAGTGTGGAAATTGATGTATCTACATATTTTATAATGAGCTACAGCAGAGACTCTCCTAGATGCTGTAATCTAAGAATAAGTTAATATTAGTTTATCTCAAAGAACGTGACATGGTTTTTTATTTTTTAAATGTATGTCAGTCAATATAATACCTTTCTTAGATACATAATTAAAATAACCAAGAGGAAAGGTGAGGTTTCCAAGATATATAAAGGATCTAGGGTTTCTCAGACTCTATAATCTGAAATTCAGTTCAAGATTCAAAAACTTAATTACAGATTGAAAATATAAATACTTTGGGCTGATGACACATTAAATTACAAAAACTTCTATGTATATGATTATGGTAATTATCTATTGTTGCCCAGCATCTATGCTTTCTTCTCCAGGTAATAAATCTTGATTTTCCAAAGGAAAAAAAAAATCTCTCTCCCCTGTTTTCTGCCCAAGCTCATGGGTGAAACGTGTGGCTGATTCCTAAATTAAATACGTCCTAAATAAATCTGCATAACATGTCAGCTGGACACATTCAGTGCTTGGTTCTTAAAAGGCAAAGAGATATTCCCAACTGGGACATTTATACCAGCTATCTGATCCTTCTTCTACAAGGAACACTGCAGTGGTTTATGGTTTAGTAACATAGACATTCTGGGAAAAGTTTGGGAGAAACTAAAATGCTGTTATTTGTAATGTTGAGCCCCTGTCCCTTGTGCAGAGCACACTCAAATACTACAGCTTCAAACTCGGCCAGCACCAAAACAGAAGAATGGGCAACTTCTCTCACCAACACCAAGGCAACAGCCTCAGAATCACAGCTCTGCTGAATTCCCATGTTATTAAATTATATTTTTAGGACCAGAGGCACAAAGGATGTCAGCCACTTAAGAGCCACTCCTTCTCTTCAGAACCCAGCTGCCAGGGACTATAATTGCCAGCAGCACCTGTACAGGTATCCCAGCAACAGCCCCTCCCCCTGCCTAATTACAGGCCAGTAGGGCTTCTTATCCCTTTTTTTCCTTCCTTCTTCTCATCTGTCACTTTATTTCTTCTCTCTCTTTAGATACTCCTCCAAATGGGCCCTCATTATCTCTCTAAACCTTGAATTTTCTGTGTCTTGATTCTTCTTCAGATGGCCTTTTCCCATCCTTTTATATCAGGGTTCACACCTCCTTGTACTTGTGTTGCGCCAATTGTTGTACAATGAGCTCCATTCTTTTTTGTTGTTTTTTTTTTTCAGTTTTATTGAGAAATAATTGGCATATATCACTGTATAAATTTTTAAAGGACAGCATAGTGGTTTGATTATATATTGAAATGATTACCACAATAAGTTCAGCTAACATCCATCTTCTCTTATAGATACAACAAAAAGAAAGCGAAGATAAAAGAAAAAGTAAAAGAAAAAAAAATCCTTGTGATGAGAACTCTTACGATTTACTCTCTTAACAACATTCCTATATATCATACAATAGTATTAGCTATAGTCATCATCATTAGCTATATTACATCCCTAGTGCTTAATTATAACTGGAATTTGTACCTTTTGATCACCTTCCTTCAATTTCCCCTACCCCCACCCTCTACCTTTGGTACCCACAAGTCTGATCTCTTTCTATGAGTTTAGTGGGGGGGTTAGGTTTTTGTTTTTTTTTGGTTTTTTTTAGATCCCATATATAATTGAGGTCATATGGTATTTGTCTAACTTATTTCTTAGCAAAATGCCTTCAAATTCCATCCTTGTTTTCTAATAGCTTAATAACGTTCCATGGTGTGTATGTGTATATATATATATATATATATATATATATACCACAACGTTTTTATCCATTCATCCATCAACAGACACTTAGATTGTTTCCATGTCTTGGCTACTTTAAGTAATGCTGCTATGAACATGGGGGTACAGGTATGTATCAAGTTAGTTTTTTCATTTTCTTTGGATATACTCCCAGAAGTGGAATTGCTGGATCATATGGTAGTTCTATTTTTAATTTTTTGAGGATCCTCCACACTGTTTTCCACAGTAGCTGTACCAATTTACAATCCAACCAATAGTGCACAAGGGCTTTCTTTTCTCCACAATCACACCAGCATTTGCCATCTCGTTTTTTTTAATGACAGCCATTCTAATAAGCATGAGGGGATATCTCATTTTGTTTTTAATTTATATTTCTCTGACTAGTAATGTTGAGCATCTTTTCATGTACCTGTTGATGTTTCATATATTTTCTTTGGAGAAAAGGTCCTTTATTCTTTACTCAGGTCCTTGCCCGTTTTTTAATTGGGGTGTTTGGGTTTTTTATGTATATTTTGGATATTAACCTGTGATCAGATTTATGGTTTGCAAATATTTTTCTCTGTTCCATTGGTTATCTTTTTACTTTGCTGATGGTTTCTTTTGCTGTGCAAAAGCTTTTTTAGTTTGATGTCATCCCACTTATTTTTTATTTTGTTGCTTGCACATTAAATGTCATACCCAAAAAATCATTATCACGATCCATGTCAAGGAGCCTTATTCCTATGTTTTCGTCTAGGATTTTCATAGTTTAGGCCTTACATTTAAGTGTTTAATCCACTTCGAGTTAAATTTTTGTGAATGGTATAAGATATGGGTCCCGTTTCATTCTTTTATATTTGAATATCCAGTTATTCCGGCACCATTTTTTGGAGAGACTGTCTTTTCTCCATTGAATATTCTTTGCTCCCTTGTCAAATATTAGTTGACCAAATATGCTTGGGTTTATTTCTGGGCTCTTAATTCTGGTCCATTGGTCTATTTGTCTGTTTTTATGCCAGTACTATACTGTTCAGATGACTATAGGTTTATAATGTAGCTTGAAATCAGGAGGTGTGATGCATGTTCCTACTTCCTTTTTCTTTCTCAAGATTCCTTTGGCTATGCAGTCTTCTGTGGTTCCATTTAAATTTTAGGAGTGCTTTTTCTACTTCTGTAAAACATGCTATTGGAATCTTGATAGGGATTGCACTGAATCCATGGCTTTTGGTAGTAGTGAAATTTTAAAATATTAATTTTTCCAAGCCCTGAACACAGGATATCTTTATATTTGAGTCTTCTTCAATTTCCTTCATCAAAGTCAGTCATTTGAAGAGCTATGAGGAAAACACTATAAGCAAAGAATAGCAAGTGCAAAGACCACAAGGCAGGAATGTTGGGTTCTTGAAGAAAAAGAAAGGAGGTCAGTGTATCTGGGGCTCAATGATCAAATGGGAGAGTGGGAGATGAGATCACATCAGAAGGCCAGCTGGGAAGTCTCAGGGTGAGATAAGAAATCAAAAGGATCTTGCTTTCATATTCTTTGCCATCTTCAGATCCTATGTGGTTTCCAGACTTTGGAACACCATGCTATTAAATCACATGTAGAGTCAGGGTGTGGTAGAAGAAGGCCCACATAAGAACACCAACATTTTGTTTTCCTCAGGTCAAATAACCACTTTCAGAAAAAAGAACTAGCACCATTCACTACCATTACCATCTTTTTTTTTTTTAGGGAATTTTGGGGTGCCTGGGTGGCTCAGTCGGTTAAGCATCTGACTCTTGGTTTCAGCTCCGGTCAGGATCTTAGGGTCCACCTCAAGCTCTGCACTCAAGTGTAATCTGCTGGAGATTATCTCCCTCTCCCTCCTCCTCTGTTTCTCCCCCTGCTAACAGGGCACTCACGCTTGCACTCTCTCTCTCTAAAATAAATAAAATCTTTTTTTAAAACAAGAGCATTTTAATACTAATGAAGTAAAAAGTAGGAAAAACATGTCAGAATTTCTTATCAGATTTTTTTTAAAAAAGATTTTATTTACTTATTTGACAGAGAGATAGAGAGCACAAGTAGGCAGAGCAGCAGGCAGAGGGAGAGGGAGAAGCAGGCTCTCTGCTGAGCAGGGAGCCTGATGCGGGGCTTGATCCCAGGACCCTGAGATTATGACCTGAGCCAAAGGCAGAGGCTTAACCAACTAAGCCACCCAGGTGCCCCTCTTATCAGATTTTTTAAATGAGTCTGACTCAAAAACTCACTGTATTGTCCTTTTTCTTATTTCCTAGACCAATAAATGACACATCCTTGGGCCAGAGTTTTGGAAATACGTCTGTTTATGTTTATATTTCATTTTCCCCTATAATTGTTTTTCCATTTTAAACTCTGAAATATCTTCACTTTTTTTTCTTTTAAATCCATTTTTTCAATGTACTCATCCAAGAATTGTCTCCCACTTAAAGTCCAAGGTTAGGAAACAATACTTAAAGTGAAAGAGTTTCATGCCTTCTGGATTACTGAACGAATGTTTCTAATTTAGACAACCATGTCTTAGGGAAGGGATTCTGGTTTCTTACACATTATATCTTCTCATAATGTTTTATTAGCATTCTCCCAAGGAACAGAACCAACAAAATATTAAGACTTATTATAAGGCGTTTGCATGATTATATGGAAGCCGATGAGTTTCACGATCTGCCATCTGCAAGCTTGAAACAGGAAAACTGGTGTTATGGTTTGAAGGTCTGAGAGCCAGAGAGCCAATGGAGTAGATTCTGGTGTGAGGCCTGAGAACCAGGAGCACCAAGGGCGGAAAAGCATCAATGTGCCAGCTCAACAGGCAGAGAGGGAATTTAACCTTCTTCCCCCTTTTTCTTCTATTCAGGCCTTTAGTGGATAGGAGGATGCTTACCCACAGTGGGGAAGGCAATCTGCTTTACTCATTCCACCAATTTAAATGCTAACTTCTTTCAGAAAATTTCTCACAGATAAACCAGGAAATAATGTTTAAACAGCTACTTGGGCATCCCAAGGTCAAGTTGACACCCAAAATTAACCGTCACAAATGTATACGCAATGGTATGGTAAATGTCCCCTATTTTGCCTCCCATGACCCTACCACTGGCTTTCCTGGAAACAAGCTTTAATCCCTTTGTCAGTTAGCTGTGATGGGATGCTATCAGTTATGCATGCCTTCAAAAGGGGCCTCCTACTGGATGTAGGATGTACCTTGGGCCTCTCTCAGGTAGAAGATACACACATCCGTAAGTCATTAAAAACCAGAAAACATTTCTTAAAACTTTTATTTTATAAAATCCAAGTGTGTTGGGCAAAATGCTTAGATTTTTAATATACACATTTTTAGTCTCAAAATTTTCTGATTATCTCCTCCAAAAACAATAATTTAAATCCCTAACTAGCAATTGACAAATAATCTCATTATTTTTGAGGAAAAAAAATCCATAAAATAAAAATATCTTAAGAAAGAATATTTTGGGGGTGCCTGGGTGGCTCAGTCAGTTAGGCGTCTGCCTTCAGCTCAGGTCATGATCCCAGGGTCCTGGGATCTGGTCCCGCATCAGGCTCCCTCCCTGCTGGAGCCTGCTTCTCCCTCTCCCTGCCTCCCAACGTCCCCCACCCCAGCTCATACTCTCACTACCTCTCTCAAATGTATAAATAAATTCTATGAAAAAATAAAAAATAGAACATTTTGAAAAATAATAGGTCAGCTTTAATTCCTAATTGAAAGTACTAATGCTCAGTTAAGTGTCATCAACTTCATATTTCTTCATTAATGCTTCAGATACCAAACTAAAATACTGAATATTTAATGTGAAAAGAAAAACTCACGGCTATTGAAATTGTTGTGGTGTCATTCTTGATTGCAAGTCATTATGTGTACTGTGTCATGCTCTATAAACATTGGTTTAAAAACCAAATAGCAATAGAATTTCTAGCTTGATGATTCAAAAAAAAAAATGGGCAGTAAGAAAAAAAATCTATATATTCCATATCCTCCTTTACTAAAATACTTGAGAACACTATTTTAAGAAAGTTTTAACAAAATTAATCTTTGAAGAAAGAATGTAGTCACTTAAAATGGTTTCAGACATAATATAATACAGGTAATAATTATTACCTAGTACACATCTTGCACATCCAGAAGACTAGATTTATGTCCTGGTTCTGCCACTTCATTTTGTGTGAACTTAGACAAGTTATTTAAATTCTCAAATCCTCTTTTTAAAGAAATGACACTATCCAAAGTTCTTTATAGTGTTGTTGGAAGGACCCAATGAGATAACTTATAATACCTTTGGTAAACTTAACCAAATATTTGTTTTAATTATTTATGAATAAATTATCTTATCTCTTTTATATATCCACAATACAGATTTTCTTTCTTCTTTTTTGTTCCTCCACATGAGATTTAATGTTGAGCAAAGCCATTCCGTTCTCCTAGATGGGTCTTCAAACTGGGATGGGCATTTCTCTGAGAGCACAGGAACACCTCAAAGTTGCACGGTTATTGATACTTGCAAAGTGATCAATTTCCAGGTCCTCTGTTTTTTTGGTTTTTTTTTTTTAAGATTTTGTTTATTTATTTGACAGAGATAGAGACAGCCAGCAAGAGAGGGAACACAGGCAGGGGGAGTGGGAGAGGAAGAAACAGGCCCCTAGCAGAGGAGCCTGATGTGGGGCTCGATCCCATAACGCTGGAATCACGCTCTGAGCCGAAGGCAGACGCTTAACCGCTATGCCACCCAGGAGCCCCCAGGTCCTCTGTTTCTATACATACCCTATCCTAGCAATATATAGGTTTCTTATATCCTATACTTCCCTTTCCACAATAGCCTTTCTCTTATTTCACACACACACAATTAAGTCAATGTCCCTCATCTATCCAGATGTCATGATCAACTGTCAGAATGTAAAAACTTGAGGGAATTAAATAAAGGAATATTCAAAAGTATCACTTTAGGGGAAGATTTCTTTAATGCTTAATCAAGGCACCAGAGGTTTATAAGATGAGATGACATATGTAAATTGTCTCGCACTAGATTTGGCTCATTCAATGTTAATTCTTTTCTCTTAGTTCATGTTTCAAAATCCTCCTCACTTAATGGAAACATTGAATAAATGCTTTAGAAAAGTGGGGATTCGGTAAATGACCACATTTAACCATTTGCAAAGAAATACTTTATATATTACTTATAATAAAGTTACCTTTTTTTGAGAGCATATTTTGCTTCAGGCTCACTAATTTTTATAAATGATCTTTCATCCCCACAGTTCTGCAAGTTATGTATTATAATCACTTGAATTTTGGAAGATATGAGTTCATACAAATAACAAAACCAGAATATTAAACCAGTTCTTTCTGGCCCATGGTACATTCATTAATTTTAATTAGTTGGGGTTTTTTGTTTTATTTTGTTTTTTTGTTTTGGTTTTTTAGAACAGCGAAGAGAGTCAGGAGATGGGCAGAGGGAGAGGGAGAGGGAGAGAGAGAATCCCAAGCAGGTTCCACACCCAGCCTGGAGCTGATCTCAAGCTGAAAACAAGAGTCAGTCGCTTAACACCCCTTTAATTAGAATTTTTTCCTTCTTACATTTATTTTTTTTGAAGATTTTATTTATTTATTTGACAGACTGAGAGAGAGAGAGCACAAGCCTGGGGAGCAGCAGAGGGAGAGGGAGAAACAGGTTCTCTGCTGAGCAGGGAGCCCAATGTGGGGCTCAATCCGAGGATCCTGGGATCATGACCTGAGCCAAAGGCAGACACTTAACCTACTGAGCCATCCAGGCGCCCCTTTTCTTTCTTACATTTAAAAACTCTTTTAAACATGAACATAATTATTAACTAACTAGTATTCTATGAAAAGGAAAGGTTTTTATAAATTTGAGTTATTAATTTGCTACATCTACTAATTATTTTAATAATATTTTTCTAATTATCTTAATAATACAATACAGAAAACTTGGAAAACCAGAAGCAAAAAAGGAACAATAGCTCTTATAACCCAAAAGTAACTACTGTCAATATTCTGATACTGTTCTACCAATTTTTTTTTTTACTCAAGTTTTTAAGATTCATAAATGCATTACGGAGTTGATTTCATATTGCATATACTATTCTGTAGCACATTTCTCATGCTAATACTCTTCCACATGATTTTTAATATCTTTGTATCATATAGAAATATATTTTTCTTAATTATCCTACATAGACATTTGTTTTTCCAATTTTTGCCATCATAAATAGTACCATGCTAAACATTTATATACACATATTTTGTCTATTCCTCTGATTGCTTTCTTAGCATGAGTGCCAAGAGAAGTGTGCCAGCAAAGGACAAAGCCTTTGTAGCACATTGTGAAAGTGCTCTCCAGAAAGATGATTATATTCATACTGTCCCAAGTAGTATAGGTGAGTTCTCCTCTCCCTTTACCCTTGCGCCTGGGATTTTTGAGAGATACAAGATTCAGACAAATGAAGAGGAAAACATCGGTTTTGTTACTGATAAAAAATGAATTTGAAGACAATGCTTTAGATTTGCAGTCAAACTGGCTGGTTAATATCTGACTTCCAAGCCAGTCAGATTCATGGACTCCATCCCTGGCCCAGGAGGACTCCACAGGCTGCCCCCTCAGGTCTTTCCCGGCAGACTGATCACATGGAAAATTACACGAAAGCAGATTATGGCAAACAGGACTTCTCAGAATTAGAATCGAGAAAGAATTTGAATAAGCATGTTTAGTTTCTTCTCCAAAGCTCACTAGGTCACTCTGTCTCCTATAAGAAGCAATGGAGGGTGAGAGAGAGGGCTGAGAAGAGAGAAGCCAGAGGTATTAATCTAGCTGCAATCCCTCCATGTATAAACATGAGTCAAGACAAATGGAAATTCTGCCCAAATGTTTGCCAATACTCTGCATTGAATTGTTCAGCCTTAAAAAATAATTTCCTACTTTGACAGGGAAAAATAAGAGTCTCATTTTAGTGCATAACTTTGATGACTAGAAGGCTGAATTTGTTTATTCTTTTGTGAATTTCCTCTTCACGACGTTTGACTATGTCTATATTGGAGATTCATCTTCCGATGTTGATTTACAATACGTGATATGGAAGGATAATAATTTGCTCTATCCATTACCAAAAAATTTAATTTGTCATTTGCCTCTTATTTTTTTATTAAAGAATAATTTTATTAAATTAAAATTTTAAAATAAATTTTATTAAATTAAAATTTATTAAAATAAAAATTATATTATTCATATACATACCATTTTTCACTTAGAAAATAACTAAAAGTATAAGAAAAAAAAAGGAAATCTCTAGTAATTTCCCAACTTGGAAATAACAACTGGTAAAATTTTATTCTATATCCTTCCAGCCTGGATAGATGGATAGATAGATGGCTGGATAGAAATGTGTATATAGAAACAAGCACACACATCTCATTTCATAAAAATTGGATCACATTTGCCATTTTGTAGCCTGTAACATATGCATTACTATTCTTCCAAATTCATCTTTATGCACTTGTCCAATTTTTTCCTTAGGACATGTTTATAGAATGTTTATCTTTTTGATGTAAAGAAGTGAACTTTTATTTATTGCAATTGAACAAGGTGTACTGTTAATTACATGCGTAACTTCAATAAGGTGAAGTTGAGAGAGATTTTCTACAGATGTTAAATTTATACAAGTATAAGCAGCAATAACTGTGGTGCACTTATTCCGTCTGGTGGATGACAGGGTTTTTTGATATCTATCTTGGTATTCACGTTAATTTCAGAACATTAAAAAATGTGAGAAAATATGTATTTTTGGAAACAAGGAACTTTGGATATTAAAGCTCTTTACTATGGATTAAAATGTGGAAATGCATGTGCTTTCTCATTTTTCATTCCAATGCATTCTTAACTGTTCTTGCCTTTTTGTCCTTTTAGATCAATGACTGTCAATCATCTTCTGTACATAGTGAATACTTTAGGATTTACAGGCCTAATGGCTTCTGTCACATTACTCAACTCTGCCATTATACAGTGAAAGGCACTATAGACCATAAACAAATGAACTGTGTTCCAATAAAACTTTATTTACAAAAACATCATCAGGCTATTTGGCCCATGGGCCTCAGCTTGCAGACCCCTGTTCCAGATGAACATTGGTACTGTTTTGCTTGGGGAAATTTGATCAGAATTTCATCAAATGTTAAATTAATCTAGGGTTAACATTTTAACAATAATTTCACTTCCCATCTTGAAGCAAAATATGTCACTAAATTGATTTAAATTTCTTTTATGTTCCTTAGCAAATTTTTTATATATTTTTAAAACTGTGCAAATTGTTTCTCAAATACTTGATTACAGTGCACATATCAGGGATCATGTTCTCCATTCTTTAATCTCAAAATACACCCACAGTTTATTTATCCATTCACCTACTGAAGGACATCTTGGTTGCTTCCAAGTTTTAGCAATTATGAATAAAGCAGATATAAATATCCTTGTGCAGATTTTTGTATGGACATAAGCTTTTAGCCCTTTGGGTCAATACCAAGGAGGATGACTGCTGGATTTAATGGTATGAGTATGTTTAGTTTCGTAAGAAAATGCCAAACTCTCTTCCAAAGTGGCTGTACCATTTTGCATTCCCACCAGCAATGAATGAGAGTTCCTGTTGCTTCACATCTTCCCCAGCATTTGGAGTTATCAGTGTTCCAGATTTTGACCAGTCTAATAGGTATGTAGTGGAATCTCACTGTTTTAATTTGCATTTTCCTGATGACATATGATATGGAGCACCTTTTCAGACATTTATATGCCATCTGTGCAGCTTCCTTGGTGAGTTGTCTATTAAAGTCTTTGGCCCATTTCTTCAACTAGTTGTTTTCTCATTGTTGAGTTTTAGTTCTTTGTACACTTTGGATAACAGTTCTTTATCAGATATGTTGCTTGCCAATATTTTCTCCCAGTCTGTGCCCTGAGACATCCTCATTCTCTTGACACCATTTTTTTTCAGAACGGAATTTTTTTATTTTAATGAAGTCCATCTCATCAGTGATTTCCTTCATGGATCATGTCTTTGGTAATGTACATAAAAAGGCCTCACCATATGCAAGGTCATCCAGGTTTTCTCCTATGTCATCTTTTAGGAGTTACAAAACTGTAACACAAAATTATAAAGTTTTGTGTTTTACATTTAGGTCTGTGATCCACTTTGAGTTAATTTTTGTGAAAGATGTAAGTCTGGGTCTAGATTCATTTTTTTGCATGTGGATGTCCAGTTTTTCCAGCACCGTTTGTTGCAGAGACTATCTTTGCTCCATTGTATTTTCTTCACTCTTTTGTCAAAGATCACGTGACTATTTTTTATGGGGATCTATTTCTGGGCTCTCTGTTCCATTGATCTATCTGTCTCTTCTTTTGTCAAACTGCATGGTTTTGATTACTCTAGCTTTATAGTTAGGTTTGAAGTAGGGTACTGCCAATTTTCCAACTTTGTTCTTCTGCTTCAATATTATGTTGACTATTCTGGGTTAGTTCAAATATTTTACACACAGAATTTAGTTACTAATAACTTCTCTCTCTACAGGCTGAGGGTTCAGACCAACTGGATAAAAAAAGCAAAGAGAGTGAGAGAATTGAGGGAGGAGGGTGACAGATTTGATGAACATATTCTGAGAAGCCAGTTTGGCCTTACTGCATTAGCTTTCTCCTTGCTCTCTTAACAGATACTTGCTAATGATTTCCATTTATTCCCACAAACACTTTCTCCCTTTCATGGTTTATAGCTAAGAGATAATGTGAGCACATTTCTCTCTTTGGCATGCAGAACACAGTTAGGGCATCCCTTTTTATTACTGGTCTCCATCCTGAACAGCGATGACCAACACATTTCAATGAGCCTGAGAGAATCACATTAGTTATTGACGTTGTGTCATTTTCTCTTTTACATATAAGATGGTATGCCTGGAGCTTTTCCATTTCCATAAAGTTTCCCTGGAAACATGAGCCTTACAGAAACTAGACATTTTCATTGCAGATAAAAGAGTTTGGTAGAGAGTCATTCTGGAGGGTTTGGCTGAACTCAAACAAAATGAAACTAACATGCACCCCATGTTAATTCCACATAACCAGTATTTTCTATTGTGGGAGGGAAATACGCAAAAATAAAAGACCTACTTTCCATAGCTCAATTAAAAGAAAGTAAGATAGAATTCAAAATCTATTGACATTAGTAGATGAATTATTGGGGACAGACATTTATTCACAATCCAGGAAATTTAATTGAACTGTTTCACTCAAAATATATACTCTACTATGTCCTTTGACTTAACCCTCTTGCTTTAGGTATTTTAGGGATTCTCTGCTGCATGCACAGAACCATACAATTAACAGGTGATCAATATTCATTGAAAAGCAGATCCCAGTTTTCTTTTTCCATTAGCACCAAGCTATATTTTTCTCTTATACCCATCTGTATTCAATATTGGATGGATGTATTTCCTTCTTCTTTTGATATATTTCTTGTTTCTGAATCATATAAAACCTCTTCTAATGACTGTCTTCTTTTTAAATGTCCATTGTTATAGAAAAAAATTAGAAAATACATGTATGAAGAAGGGATGAATCATTCAAAATTCCCCTACTCAGGGATAACCACTGTGAAAATAGTGGTTCTTTCTGACCTATATATCTTATACATAAATATATAAAACGTTAAGACAAACATGGGATGTGATTCTACCTATTGCTCTCTATTACTTTTCTCTGAATATTTTCTGTATTGATAAATACAGAAATCCTACTTTTAAAGGATTCCACAAAATTCCATCATCTATATACATGATAATTTAGTAAAAGCTTTATTGTTAAACATTAAGATTGCTTCACTTATAAAAATGTCTTTGAAAAAATACTGCATGTTTTTTCTTTCTCTAGGAGAGAGTCTAGAAAAAAATTACTGGATTTAAGAGTATGTCATTTTTAAGGCTGTTGATGCATTTTGTTAAATTTTTCTTCAAAATGTTGTAACAATTACATTTCCACCTGAACTATGTTAAAGCACCTACTTTACCACACCTCATCAATACCAAGTATTTACATACTTTTGTTAATTTCCTTTTAAAGGGCATCTCTTTATTTTTGAGTGGTTGATATGGGTTAGACAAAAAAGCTAAGGAAAGATCAATATCACTTTTGAGAATCCTGAAAGGATTACTGGTTATTCCCCATTAACTAAACCATCATGGAGCCCCACCTCAAATCTGTATCTCTTATTAATATAAATCCACGTTCCTGATTATTCTTGTAGTTAAATATATTACAAATTGCTTGTTTTCAGCAAAGCCACTATTAAATCACAGAATGTTATTCATTTCAAATTTTGCAGCTATCAATTGAAAAAGCTTTTAAACAAGTCCCTAAGGCTGAATATTGGCGTCCTTTCACAGTGGCTTAATAAAATACGCAACAGAGAAAATAGGCTTAAATTGAGCTGCCAGTTCAAGATTTAGGACTTCTGCCATCTTCTGACTGAGATTTGACCCAGCTATTTTTTTTTCTTACTTCTAATTGCTTCTATATACCGAGGTGATTCTTCAAAATGAAAAGACTGCCAGACATTTTTCTTCAGCTCCTTGATATGATAAAAGAAAGAGAGGAATAAAATTCTCTGGGCTTTTGAAAGTTGCCGGTTGTGATTAAAAATAATAATAACAGGATGTTAAAATGAGATCCTTTTTATCTATTTTGACTAATGTAGTCTATAGCAGATACCGAACTGCAGGTACAGCCTATAACAGGGTTGAGAGAGGGGATATAGAGATGGAACGATTTGTAAAGAAATTTCTTTGGAAATGGCTTTGTTGTGATACCGCAACCTATTTTCCCAAAAGGAGAGGATTTACCTCAGTAACCTTTAGCTTACGGAGGGGGCATCCACTGGCTTCTCTGAGAGCTTTAAATTGTTCTCTAAAGCTGGACAACATGAAGGAATATTGCCTTGACCCTCATGAGAGAAAGATAAAGTGGCCTGCCGATAAAGGTTGAAAGGTGGTGCATTGCAACGTGCCAGCATTTCCAGATTGTCAGAGCAAGGGATGAGTACCTGTTCCTGTGGTCTCGATATGAGCCAATCAGGAAAGAAGGCCAGCCTGGAGCCAATGATAAGTCCTGTCTAAAGGAACATCTAGGAGGGTGAAGAACTCCAATAAGGAGAATCTGTGGAATACCAAGCTCTTGAGACCATCTGGTCAAGGTCAGAAATAGCAGTTAGCTCACTGGGGAGGAAATGAACGGAAAGTAGCTTCCCTGGGGGTTGGGGGCTCACCAACGAGGGGAAATCCAAGATTTCAAAGCATCTACAAGGGGAAATTGACATTTTGGACTAGACATTTTAAAATTACGAATCCAGAATGATTTGAGACAAAGAGACCGAATTGTCTATTGTGGCCTGACAAAGACAGTTTTATCCAGCATAAGAACAATATTTCCTTCCTGAAAAAAATATTTACAGGAACAGCAGCAGACAATGAGAGCTAGCTAACAGATACATAGGGCCTCCCACAACGCCAGTCACTTTTCTAAACACTTTACCACTACTCACTCTTGTGATCCCCACCGTGATCCCAGGAATCAGCCATTATCTTCTTCCTTATTTTACATCTGAGGAGTCTAAAGGGCCAAGAGTTCAGTTTGACAAAAGTCACACAGCTAGTAAGTAGCAAAGCCAGGATTAGATATTTAACAATCTGGTTCCAGAGTCTATCAAGCTCCAAAGTTGGATGTATCCATCAGAAATTATAGAGCACAAATATCTGAAACTCTTCATGGATGATGTGGTAGGGAAAAAGACCTCTGCGGGGCTTGAGGAATAATAACCAATCTATCCTCCTATCCTCCTCTCTAGCACATTGCATAACAATATTGCCAATTGCCTGGGGGCTCTTACCTTCTAGTGATAATTTGGGTAGCAAAGATCATCTTTCCCAAACAAAATTGAAGTTTTTTTAAGGGTAGAGAATATATAGTGATTTTTTTTTTTTTGCATAAATGTTACATATGTTGGACCATAATAAGCATCTGTGAATAATGACACATGAATTAAAGCAAATTTAAGGGAAAAAGACAATCCTTATTTAAATTATTCTGGATATATACCAGGAGTGGATTTGCTGGATCACATTTAATTAATTTATTGAGGAATCTCCATACTGTTTTGCACAGCCACGGCACTATTTCACATTCCCACCAACAGTGTACAAAGGTTTTAATTCTTCACATCCTTGCCAACACTTACGTTTAAAAAAAAAAAAGATAGCCATCCTAACAGGTGTGAGATGATACTTCTTTGTGGCTTTGATTTGCATTTCTGATGATTAGTGATGGTGAGTACCTTTTCAACTGCTTATTGGCCATCTGCAAGTCTTCTTTGATATCTGTGCTCCCACATTCACTGCATTATTCACAATAGTCAAGATATGGAAAAAACTAAAAGTCCATCAACGGATGAATGAATAAAGAAAATATTGTATAGATATATGGATATCTTATCCATATATCCAAATATGGATAAAGATAAATAAATATATATATTTAGATATATATTATTCA
Source organism: Ursus maritimus (assembly GCF_017311325.1). Taxonomy (NCBI): domain Eukaryota; kingdom Metazoa; phylum Chordata; class Mammalia; order Carnivora; family Ursidae; genus Ursus; species Ursus maritimus. The sequence continues at coordinate 50,539,903 of NW_024423564.1, forward strand.
GCTTAAAAAAAAAAAAGGAAATTCCACCACATGCAATATCCTGTTCATATGGATGAACGAAGGCCATTATGCTAAGTAAACTAAGCCAGTCACAGAAGGGCAAATACTGCATGATTCCACTTATATGGGGTATCTCTAATAGTTAAACTCATGGAAGCAGAGAGAACAGTGGTTGTCAAGGGCCAGGAGCATGGAGAAATGGGGAGTTGTTGTTCAATGGGCATAAAGTTTTAGTTACACAAGATGAGTAAGTTCTAGAGATCTGCTATACAACACAGTGCCTAAAGTTAAAAATACCATATTGTGCATTTAAAACTTCTATTAAGAGGGTAGATTTTACATGTTAAGTGTACTTACCACAAAAAAAAGAGGCGGGAAGAGGACTGCAAGAGGAATGTTTTGGAAGAGATAGGTATGTTTATTACCTTGACTGTGGTGATGGTTTCACAGGTATATGCCTATGTCCAAATTATCCGGTTGTATACATTAAATATGCGCAGGTTTTTGGTATACAAATTATACCTCAAGAAAGCTTTTTAAAATGATTAAAATAATAATTAAAAATTAAGAAAAACAAAATAAAAAAGGCTGTCCTTTTTCTGCCACTGATTCAAGCTTGTTTCAAGATAGGTTTCCAATGAAGTATGAACATAGACTAGATCTAATGCTACTGAAATGTGCCTTGCTTTCTCCCATATTTTCTATTGCTACCTGGGAGTTAATATAGGCTGGGGTAATGAGAGGGAGTCAACAATTACTGAGTATCTATTATATACCAGATGCTCTCTTTGTAGGTTATCTTATGGAATTCTCATGAGAAAGAGAACTAAGAGAGAGAAGTAAGGGAACATTACCTCCATTGGTAGCTTTTAAGAGTAACTAGCATTTGCAGAGCACCTCGCCTATGCTAGGCACTATTTTAATTTTTAAATTAATTCAGTGATTCGTGCAATAATTTTATGAATTATTATTGATCCCATTTTACAGATGGGAAAAAAACGGAACACTAAGAAGTTTAAAAAAAACTTCCCCCCAAATTTTGCCACTACGACATGGCAGAGTGAATATTTGAACTCAGGCAGTCTACAGCAAACCCTGTTCAAGTGTTTATCCACTATACCTCCTCAGAGTGAAGTGAATGGGAGCTTAGGTCATGAGATTGAAGCCCTCATGAACGGGATTAGTGCTGTTATAAGACACCCCACAGAGCTCCTCAGCCCCTTGCTCTGAGGACACCGCAAAAACACAGCCATCTAGGAAGCGGGTTCCCAGCAGACACCAAACCTGCCGGCACCTTGATCTTGGACTTCTTAGCCTCCAGAACTGCAAGAAATTTCTGTTCTTTTTAAGTTACCCAATTTATGGTATTTTGTTCTAGCAGCCCTAACAGACTAAGACAATGGGTGTTAAAGTGACATATCTAAAAATCCCAATAAAGGACAAAGAATAAATTCGAAAGCTAGGCTCTTGGATTTGCATGCTTTCCTGCACACTCTCCCGTCCTAATCTAAAGGAGTCACACCACTCTCCCCTCCCCCAAAAGAACATATGGCTTTACCCCTAGGTGTCCTGTTAGCGACTTCTATTTCAGTATCTTGGGTACTGCAAGAATTCATCTGGTTATCTTTTCCCTGTACATATATGAGTCACAGATACTAGAACTTAATAAAAAATCTCTACTGTTCTTAGTTTTAAATACAAGAGAGAGCTTGGTAGTGTTCTGGCAAAGGATATGAAGGAGCAAAATTTCACGTCTAGTTTTAATCAGTATCTGCTTAGCGGACTGTTAGAGCTTGAACTTTGACCCCTTCTGCTGATTAGCAGTTGTTTCTGCTCATTGCCATTTTGGAGCGACCTGGTTGTTAGACACATAGTGTTTCCAGTCTCTTTTCATTGTATTATTGGCCCAACTTTTCCTTCAAGGCTCAGTTCAAGTCCTGCCTCCTTTGTGAGCAGTCTCAGTGATTTCTCCTTCTCTGAACTTCTATACGGCTCTGTCTACCTCTTAGCTGGTATGTAAGCTACCTAGAATCAGATCTATTGTTTTATACTTGAGGCTTGCCTTAACAGTATCCTCTTCATATCTCCTGTAGCCATGTCCTAGTTGTGGGACTAGTCCAGAAGGAATGGAATCTAGCACTGGGTAGAGTGGCATCATGGAACTCAGCTACATAGCAGTTCCAAGAGATGGCCAAGAATCTCCCTCACAATGCCCGAAGACCAGAGCTGATATTCAAAACTTCCCAGTCGGAAGAGACTCCCAACCAAGCAGAATGGTAACCAGCGGCTAAAGCTTATCGGTGTATAATGACTGAAGAATCTCCTTGCCTACAGGGATACTAGTTACGGCACAGTATTTAGGGAGATGAGCTCCAAAATTAGATGAAGTGAATTGAATCATGCTGCTGTTTAATTTTAGGAAAATTTTCTTTGTCTATTTGTGCTCCATCTCCCTATCTTTAAAAAAGAGTTTAATAGTACTTTCATCATAGGGTTGTCATGAAGATTAGATACCCTAGAATAGGCAATATATTTGGAATTATGCCAAGCACATAAAAGCTCAGTACGTATTGATTAGTATTGCTGATTTCTCTGACGTACAGGGTCCATGTAGTCTATGTAGAAGGCACCAGGCAGAGGTGAAACTCTCAGTCAGACTGTCTGTCCGTCACTATTCATTGGATGACCATTGTTAAAGCAAAACCCCTACTGGCCAGTAAAAGAGGGGCATACTCCCAGGAACAAAGATGAGGCTGGGAGGTTTAAGCATAAAAGCATCTCATTTGGAGGTTTCATCTGAATACAACAGATGCTAGGGTTACAGCAACAAGATTTATTCCAGAATCCACCCACTGGTGAGGATGTGACACATGGCAAAGCCTTCTAACACAAGCTCAGGGACGGGTAGGGCGCTGATCTACAGACCGCTGGTCACTGGTATCAATAGTTAAGCCGAGCTGAAGAAACAAGAGCCTTCCTGAATTCCCTCCAAAACTGGGGTGCTCAAGAGGGTAGTGTTCATAATAATGACTTTGAAAAAATCATTTAGTTACTCGTCGCATTGAAACATTTTTTGAGGATTTACTAACACTGAGGCACTGTGCTTTACAATGGGAATTCAATAGCAAAGAAGACAGACATGGTCTAGCAGATGAATTCTCAGATGAATTCTCTGCTGTATTCCAAATTTATCAACCTTAACAACTTGCACTGACAACCTAGAAAGGTAAATGTTCTTTACTTTGATAGGGAGTGTCTAGCTTCCACAGATTTGTTTGGCTGGTATCCTAGAAATCAGGGCGAGAAACAGTTCAATTATAAACTTCACAGTCTGACCCCAAAGCTCTCAACCCAAGGCAGTACCTAATATTCTAACACTTCTAAATTCAATTCATAAGAGAAGCTTTAAAAAATAAAAATAAAAATGGAAAAAAAAAAAAAAAACTCTTGCTCCTTGAGAATGCTAGTAATGTAGGGCAGATGTGATGTGCAAAGTTTGAATAGAAATACCCATCTTGGCACATTTCATTTTTTCTCTTAGATAGATAACTGCATACTGAGTCCTTTCTTTTCTCTGGGGCGAATGCTTAGAAAATCAACATGCTATGCCCCTGGAGAGAAAAGCTTTGTCCTTTTCTTTGGCTTTTCTCCGTCCTTTTTGGTGAGAAATCATGCTTTTTAATAATGTGGTCGAGGAGGAAGCATACAGTCTGCCTCTCTAGATTCTGGTTTTACAAAAGGAGCCAGAGGGCTCAGAGACAAAGCGGATGAAGGACCTCAGAGCATCAGGCCAGCAGTAATTTCAAGAGCCAGCACGGCACCCACCATTTCAATTTCATGAAATTGAATTTGCCCACAGTGATAGATGCTTTGGAAATAGAGAACCCCAGATCCAAACTGCTCAACACACACACACACACACACACACACACACACGCATGCGCTTTTGCTCTTAACCCCTTGACTGGTCAGTGGCTGAAAGACTCACACTTGATTGAAAAAATTTTTCCTCCTCTGGATTCCTAACGAGTTGATCATCTTTCTCATTCGAAGGAGTAAATGTCATCATTTTCATAGTATTGGGTAGAAAACGGCTTCCCAGCAGGTGTATGGTAGCTCAGCTCAAAACACAGCTGGTATTACAATCAAGAAGATGAAACTGAGAAAAAGAGTTTCATCTCCAGCTTTAATCACGGGCTCTCAGCAGCACCCAGGTCAGCAGGCAGTCTGTGTTCTGAACTTGCCTTCTCTCCCACTTGAAGGAAAATGAAGGGTGGTAATGAGAAGAGAAGGAGGGCAGCCTGCAGGTGGTCAGTGACCCAGTCATTCTGGGACCTACTTTTCCCTTTATTACCTGCCCAGCACACATGTGCTTTGCTTTTTCTAATCCTAACTCTGTGAGCTTCCCTAGAGTTGAGCCCTAGCAACAGACGTGCTGAAAGCTTAAAAATCCATTCTCAACAGCCAAATGCCCTGAGCAAAATAGTTGCTCCAGAAATGTTAGATGAGGAACGTAGGATAGAGAATGAAAACATGAGAAACCCCAAGCTCACAATATCCCAGCTGCATTTATATTTGAATATTAAATATCTATTGAGTGATTACTATAGGACAGACACTGAAGGTCTTCACAAAAGTGAGTGAAAATGGTCAGAGCCTCTGCCCCATGGAGCTTACATTTGAATTGGAGAGACAGAAAATAAATCAAAGAAATGTCATCTTGCAGCAGTGATCAGTGCTAATAAGGAGAAGCTCAAGGTGCCATCAGAGGGAACTTTGGAAGAATCTGATCTAGACGGAGGGGTTGGGGGATGGTTTCTAAGTAAGGACAACTGACCTGAGATCTAAGGGATAAAGAGGAATTACTGGGGGTAGAGGATGGAGGGAAGAAGAAAGTGCATTTCCAACAGAGGAAACAGCATGAACAGATCCCTGTGAAGGGAACCAGTGCAGCCAGAGTGGTTGGACTGCTGGGGGCTACGGGGGCCACAGCGGGAGACGAGGCTTGTATTCTATGCTAAGGGTTTGGGCTTCCATCCTAGAAGCAATAGAAAAAGACTGAAGATTGTTTATGAGGATGAAGGGTGAAACGTTTTCCATTTCAGAGTGCTGTCTCTGGTTGCTGCTGTGAAAGATTAGAAGGGGCCAAGTTTTTGAAGGAGGCCAGGCAAAATGGATGGAGGCTTGAGCAAGTGCTGGCAGCAGAGATGGAGAAAACTAAATAGCGCTCGCATCTATTTAAGAAGTAATCAGTGTATTATTTTGGTCATTCACAACTCAAATCACATCGTCATTTTTTACTCATTAACTCATTAAACAAACATGTCTTAAATGCCTGCTATGTGCTAGGCTGTGGAAGTACAATGAATAAAGATACAGTTCTAATTGGAAAACATGGCAAGGGTTGATTTAGCAGAGCAGTCAAGAGGGTGGGCCTTGGGGTCAGATGGACCAATCTGAATTCTCAACCATGCTTCTAACCAGCTGAGTCACTTTGGGCAAGTCAGAGACTCTGAGCCATTTTTTTTGTGAGCCACTTTTATAAATGGACACAAATGGCACTTACCGCATAGGGTCATCTTGAGAATAAAACAAGATGATGCATGTCTAATAAGATGATTGCATTTAGAAAATTTTTAATAAATGGCAGCTATTTTCCTGGTTCGTCAACCAACTGAAATATCAAAGATACATCAAAGTTGGTTTATTTGCAAATGCAAGACTTATTTAAAGGATACATGGTTATCCGGTGGGTACATGAAGAGTCCTTTCTACCTAGTGACATGAATTCACCAGAAGGTAGTGGTCAGTTATGTTCTGCTTCACACATTCTGTCCTGGATGTGGAAACTGGTATCGGAGACATTTGCAACATAACCTACATTACATACATATCTCCTTCCAGTCCTCTATATACACCATCCTCAAGACCCATCCATGTCTGTTACGACTGAAAATAATATTATGACTTGTTCACTCAAAGATAGCTATAGGCTAATACACGGGCTAAAGTCAGTATATTGATTTGACCTGAAAAACCTTGCTATTATAATCTTCCTTATCATAAGTAAAACCTCATAGTCATGATCAGCATTTTTATGTATGATTACTAATGACTTTGAGCAACCCTATCGTGGATCCTGATGCAGCAATAAGTAGATTAACATTAATGACCAGCCAGCTGAAGTCAGATTCGCTCTGTTTCGAGGAAGGAATCATTGAAGAAGATAAAGCTACCTTGGAAAATTACCCGCCACCAACTTTTCTTCCACTCAAAGGTTTTCAGAAGCATTCATGAATATTAAATTATTAAATTTCAGGATAAATAATACTAATTTTGAAAGCACTTTGAAAATCCTTGGAGCAGTGTAACTGTCTACATTTGCTATAAGAATATTTATCAGGCAAAGAAAGCCTTTGAAGTCTAAAGTTAAACTCTTTAGCCAGAAACAAAAGCAAAAATAAACTATTGGGACTATACCAAAATAAAAAAGCTTTTGTACAGAGAAGAAAACCACCAACAAAATAAGAAAGGCAACCAACTGATGGGAAAAAATATGTGCAAATGATATATATGATAAGGGATTAATATCCAAAATATATAAAGAATTTCTACAACTCAACACCAAGAATAATCATAATAATATATAATAATAATTGAATTTAAAATGGGCAGAGGCCCTGAATAGACATTCTTCCAAAGAAGACATATAGATGGCCAAAAGGCACATGAAAAAATGCTCATCATCACTCATCATCAGGGAAATGCAAATCAAAACCACAATGAGATATCACCTTACACATGTCAGAATGGCTAAAATCAAACCACATAAGAAATAACAAACGGCGAAAATATGGAGAAAAATTAACACTTGTGCACTATTGATGGGAATGCAAATTGGTACAGCCACTGTAGAAAGCAATATGGAGTTCCTCAAAAAGGAAAAAATAGAATTACCATATGATCCAGTAATTCCACTACTGGGTATCTACCCAAAGAAAACAAAAACACTAATTTGAAAAGATACATGCACCCTTATGTTTACTGCAGCATTATTTACAATAGCCAAGATATGGAAGCAACCAGTGTCCATTCATAGGTGAGTAGTAAAGAAGATATGGTATATCTACAATGGAATATTACCCATAAAAAGGAACGAGATCTTGCCATTTGCAACAACATGGATGGATCTAGAAGGTATACTGCTAAGTGACATAAGTCAGAGAAAGACAGATACCATATGATTTCATTCATACATGGAATTTAAGAAACAAACAAGAAAAAAAGGAGACAAACCAAAAAACAGACTCCTAAATACAGAGAGAACAAATTGGTGGTTGCCAGAGGGAGGTGGGTAGGGGAAAAGGTGAAATTGATAAGGGGAATTAAGAGTACACTTACACCACTGAGTCATGTATAAAATCACTGTATCATTATTTGAAACAAAACAAAACAAAAACCTCTTCAGCCAATAAAACCCACGTAGAAAAAAAGTCTTCCAAAGGGAACAATTATTATGTAAATTCCATATTATGTAATGGTTTCATTTTCTTTTCCCTTATTGTAATGACTGATTATGGAGTTAGTATGGTATGAAATGGTAACTCAGAAACAGATTGCAAATGTTAACATTGATCCTATAGGAGATAAAGGCTCTACTCACAAAGGCACACTTGTGACCACCATCCAGAAAGATATTAAGTCAGTGGCTTTCAAACTGTCCTAACGTTTCTTCAGGGGTGTCTCAGGGCTGCAGCCGGGCTGCAGGAGGCCAGAAATTCCCTGGATAAATGCAGCAAGCTCTGCTTCCATGCCCAGCTGCATCTTTTTTATACATTAGCCTTTGGTACAAAATTTCACTTGTTTAAAAAAAAAAAAAAAAAAAAGCCTGCTGTGTTTTTAAAAAGTTTGAAAATCCCTGAACTAGGATTTGCCAAACAGAGGAGAGTGGGTTGTCATTTGCATGGCCCCAGAGCCTAGACATGTTTTTGTTTTCCCCTCTCTATAACCATTCCTTGTTCTTCCTATTATTATTCCTTTTTGGTTCTGCCCCTTCTTTTTCCTCTCTCCTTTCCCTCCCCTTCCTTCCACTTTTTCTCTATCATAATAAAACATTTGGTTCAGTTCTTAATAGCACTGGTAAGCCTCATTGGTGACTTTATATATTCAATAAATATTTTACCTCTGAAGATGTTTGGTGCTGGGGATGTAGTGGCTGGGGTCCTCGAGAAGCTCACGGTGCGGGAGAGCTTGGAGAACTGGAAGCAAACCAGGAATGCAATCATTGTGGTAAGTGACAGACGCAAGCAGAGGGCGCAGGTTAGCGAGAAGTTTACAGAGTGGGTTCTAGAGTCGGACTGCTTGGGTTCATCACATTCTTACTCAACTATTTGCTAGCTGTCTGATCTTGGCAAATTGCTTGATCTCTGAGCTTCAGGTAGGTGAAAGAAAGAAAAGAGAGAGAGAAAAAAGAGAAAGAAAGAGAGAGAGAGATTGAGAGAGAACAGGCCTCAAGTGGGGCTACTTGTCCTAAGCCCACATCACCAAACTGAGACTTGATACCTACCTTAGTTACACTTTCAACCTGTCCCAGGGGTGGGATCTTACACCAATCAATCTTGAATTACCTGGTCTGCACGAGGGAGGGCATCTGCCTGGGAGACCCCTGCTGTGCTCCAAGGGAAGGTGACCTGCCTGAAACACTTTGCTGGCAACTTCTTTGACCCACCCTCTTGTGCCTATAAAGATCTTTCATTTCGAACAGCTCTTCAGAGCTCCTTTATACTTGCTACATGGGATTGTTGAATAAAGCCAATAAGATCTTTAAAAAATTTACTCAGCTGAATTTTGTTTTGTCACAGTTACATTATCCAAAACTTCGAGATGTTATCCTCTACTTCATTTGGCTGTGGTAAAAAATCAAATGCGTCAATACACACAAAAAGCTTAAAACAGCGCTTATTAGCCTGTGTTAAGTGCTAAATGAGTGTGTTTTAGGTCCAAGATATTTTAAATGCAGAGGGGCCTGGGCAGAGTAAAGAATTTGGGAATGACTGATATTTAGCCTGAGTTTTAAGTAATTACAAAATACTTCAAAATGGAGCAAGCAAGCCTAGCTGAGAGAGTCTCTTTTAAAATAGAGCTGGGAAGCCATCAAGGCAGGAGCAATTTATGAACTTTGTGCCAACTGCAAGCCCTCAGCCTTGTCACGGTGACAGCTGAATCACCCATTCTTCACTTTAAAAGGAGCCTAAATGCAGATGGTAGCTGCACTCACAGTAGCACATAGTGTAGGCTTCCTAATCACTACGTTGTACACCTGAAACTAAGGTAACATTGTGTGTCAAGTACAGTTTAATTTTTTTTAAATGGAGCCAACTCTATTTGACAAGTTTCACTCCCTCGTTTGCTTCTTAACCCAGCAAATCCCAGTTAACTTAGTCTCAATCCCTGTTTTGCATGGATTTAAGTGAGAACGGCTCTCATGACCTTTCACCTTCATAACTCTGCTCCCTCTGTGTCTTCCTTGGAAGACAATTCAGGTTTCTACCTGAATCTCTGTCTCCCAAATTTGCCATTCTAATTGCCCAAATAAAGGTCTGTTTGCTTGAATTTTCAGTGAATTCCTCCTTATGATAGAAAATTGTCTTCAACAGACAAGAGAAGGAAAGTGATATTCTGAGAAGTAGGAACAGCATTACGAGTCCCTAAACAGAAAGAAAGCGTCATTCCCTTTGTGCTGGTAGTAACAATAGCTCGTCTTAAAACTTATAAAACACAGACAAGTACAAGGAAATAAAATGAAAATTTTTCTTTAATTCCATCGTCCAGAAATAATCACTACATAAGTTTCCTGTTTCCTTCTAGACTCTATAAAGCCCAGTTCATAAAAAGCAAAATGCCTTACCAGTTTTCCTGATTAGAAATTCATTATGAACATTCCTCCATGTCATTATTCTTCTACAACACATTTTTAATAGCTACATAACATTCCATTTCAAATTATAAATAGCATGCTTGTGCATCCATTTTTAGCACATTTTCATTATTCCCTTTGAATAATTTCCCAGAATTGGAATTGCCAAGTTAGGGAAAATGCCCATTTTAAGGTCTTTGATATGTATGTATGGTGAAGATACCCCTTGGAAAGATTAAGTTATAAATAGGGAACTTGCCGAGTGTCCTTCTTGATTATGATAATGCTGGCACTTGCTGGAGGATATGCATCTGTCCAAGAGTAAGGAAAATTTATGGATGAGGTCTGAATGCATACCTAGCCGGGGACACAGCAAAGAAGCCCATGTCCAGAGGAAAAGATAAGGCAAAAACCAGGAGACAAAGAAAATGACACAAACGTGGCATTTCTGCTCATAGATATTTTTTTTAAGGAAAGATATTCCTTCTCTTTAGTAAATTAATCCCCCCCAGCCCATTCCCATTCATAAGTGCAATACTGTCTGCTGATTCCTCTCCATTTCTCACTCCCACTGGGACTGTACGTGTGAGAATGCATTCCCACCTTTGCTGTCAGGTGGGTCTTGGAACTACATCAGTTTAGCTTTTCTGATGAAGAGCACTTTGCCAGCACAAGGTGAGTAAGAATCTACTCTGGGCCTGAATTTGCCTACCCACATCAGTTAATTCCCCAGTTACTATCTAGATTGTTATCATTACAATTATCACTACTTAAAAAAAAGATTAAGTGACTTACCTGATCCTGCTGCAAATAAGTGAGAAGCAGAGTTCCACCCACACTGGGCTGGATTCCAAGGCCCATCCTGCCCTCGTCTTGGAGGCGTGCAGATACCCCAAACGTGACTTACACACAAGCTTCTTCTAGCACATTCTTCAGGGAAATTCAGTCTTCCTCCATTGTTCCTTGGGATAAATAGGCAGCCTGAATTGATGTGTTAAATGCTTGGGTTAAAAAACAAAGTGCTGAGGGAGGGGAGGTTTGGTGCCTTGGGAACTCCAGGGGATAACAGCCACGAGGAGCCTGGCACAGACTGGGTGGTCGGTGGCTATCTATTTGTTAAATCAGACAGTAAAGGGTAAGGCTGGGGGCGCCTGGGTGACTCAGGCTGTCAAGCAATCCCACTCTTGATCTCTGCTCAGGTCACGATCTCAGCATGGCGAGCTGAGCCTCTGGTCTGGCTGCCTGCTCAGTGGGCCGTCTGCTTGAGATTCCCTCTCTCTCCCTCTGCCCCGCCCCCCCCACTTTGCGCGTGCGTATGCGTGCACGCACGCGCACACTCTCTCTCAAATAAATCTTTAAAAAAAAAAAGGTGCCGGCTGTTTCAGATGCTGCTCTACTCTTTTCTTTCTTGAGGCTACCCGTAGGTAGGCACTCACTGGGATGACAGACGGTATCACTCTGGGACGGAATTCAGGTTCTCCTTTCAAGGCTCCGGGCTAGAGCCTCTGCAGAACTTCCGATCCGTCTGAGCCGACACAGCTTACTAGGTTAGAAGCCAGAGCTGAATGGACTTCCGTGGGGGCGAGGTGCGGAGTGGGGCGAACGTCCAAAGGAGGAGGTGTGAGGAGCTGCGCTTCCTAGCGGACTTCTGGCAGGGGGCGGAGCCTCGCGCTCCAGCCGGCCTCCTGCGGCCTTGGAGCTGCCCGGAACTACCGGTCCCCACGGGGGCGCGCTGTGAGGGCGCACGCGCACGTTGTGTCTCTTCACACTGTCAGCTTTATTCAGTCAGAAAGCAGGTTCTTCAGGGTTCCGAGATCGATTGCGTTATGCATTTCACTTGGTTTCATCCACGTCACGCAGAGAAAGCACAAGACAAAGTCACACGACCTATAAGATACAACGAGGGGTTAACAAATCAAAGTCAGCTACTCCATTATGTTCAGGGATCCATCAGGCAAAGCCTTCGGCAGGGTAGCCATTGGCTTTTTGATGCCGTCATTCGTGAGAGGGTCAGCATCTGCAGAGTCTGACGGTTTGCTGCAAAAATCCTCCCTTTTTAAGGAGTTTAATCAAGCTGGGGCCTTTGCAGGCCTCCCCTGTGGTTCTGCTGGTTATCAGTTTGGGTGTCGTCAACCTGTGCTGGTTTCAGCAATATCCGGTCTTAGCCTGGATGCCCTTGGCTGCTTACATCACTGCTTGACATGAGTGACTCCATCTTGCTCTCTATGGTTCTTCAGGCCTTGGGCATTTTCCTAAGCACTGGGCAAGCCGGTCCTAGAGCTTCTGACTTAGGGCTATCCTAAAACATTTGATGTCTTTTTATAAATTGGATGAAGGCACGCCCTCCCCTTTAGACAAATAAATTTCAAAAATTTTCACCCTTCCTGTGTTAAGTTCAGGGCCTTTGTACTTCCAGCCAGGATTAAGCAGGTGGTAGGAGGCAGGTGGAGACACTTCAGAGCTAAGGAGCTGCTTCCCTAAGGCCAAGAAAAGCTGGGGTTGTGTTTGAGGCCCTGAGTGGGCTGAGGTTTAGGGTCAAGGTGGGGACCTCTGGGTTTCTCCTCAGGAGGATCTGTCCCTCCCATCCAGCAGGCAGTCCCTCGGATATGCAGGGGGCTAAACTCCTCAACCCGACCCCCACTTCTTAATTAGTAATCTTGATTCATTGTCTTTTCCAGCTTTCAAAAAGGCCAAGGGTAGAATTTCTAAGGCTAAATTTCCCACAGTCTATGTACTTGAAAAATCCACAGGCCTGGAATCAAAGGCAAGTCACTTATAGTCTTCGTCATATGTATCAGAAGCTTAGGAGCCAATAAAATTCACTAAAAAGATGGGAGAGGGGAGCTAAAGATGAAGATTCTCCCTCACCTAAAAATGATGTATTTTAAAAAGAGACAGAACTTGAGAGTGCCTGCAAGCTAGGCAGCGATACCGAGGCAGTTCCTAGGTATCAAAGGTAGCGTCCCAGGCAGTTCTAAGCTCAGATGTTATCAGGGATCAGGCCCGTCAAATTAATGCTGGGAGTGACCATTGGATGTGTGGTGTGTGTGACACATGGAGTCTACGTGTTGAATGTTTAAATGGAAAAAAGAAAATGAATTAACATTTTTTTCCCTAAATTTTTCACTGAGAGAATCAGGGAAAGCAAAGGGTGTTGTCTCTTATGTACTCTTGTACATATTCAGCAAACGTATTTTAGCTTCGTAAAAAGATTAAAGAATGCCTGGTGGAAAATACAACTTGGTAGAATAAATTATTTACCCAAAAGTTTAGATCAGAAACATAACTACGACAGGGAAGCTGAGAAAGTTGTGTACTTATAGAACTGAGCCTCCAACATGTTTTTTCATCTGGTGGGTACCCAAATAATAAATGAGTTGGCATGGCAATACCGTGACTTTTTTCATTCAATTAAAATTATTTTTGCTATTGTTTAAAGTCGTTATTATGGAATTTTTCAAACATTCACAAAAGCAGAGAGAACAGTATAAAGAAACCTCATGTACCTAACAGTTTCAACTAATGTCAACATACTATTGTTAGTGTCTTATCGGTACCCACCCCCACAAAATACACACACACACACACACACACACACACACAATATTTTTTTCTTTTGCTCATGAAAGCAAATCCTAAGATGTCGCATCATTTCATGTTAAAGGGTTCATTATACATAGCTGACAGATGAGGAACTTTTCTTTACTCCAACCACAAGGCCATTATCACACCCAATACATTTTTTTCAAATCCTAACATATGTAACTCCCAACCTAGTTTTGGTTTTCCCAGATGATCTAAAATAAATTTTTTTTAAATTAATTTATTTATTTGAGAGAGACAGTGAGCAGGGAGAGGGGCAGAGGGAGAGGGAGAATCGTAAGCAGACTCTGCACTGAGTGCGGAGCCCAATGTGGGGCGCAATCCCACAACCCCAAGATCATGACCTGAGCCAAAACCAAGAGCTGGGTGCTCAACCTACTGAGCCACCCAGGCGCCCCATGAATTTTATTAATATGTTTCTTAAGTCTCTTTTAACATATAGCCGTTCTTCCTCTTTCTTTGTTTTCATGTCCATTTATCTATTGAACAAAACAAGTCATTTTTTTAATAGAATTGCCGACATTCTGGATTGGGCTGATTGCATCTTCATGGTATCATCTGAAATCTTCCTCTACGCTCTGTAATTCTTGGTTACTTGAGGTTAGATCTAGAGCAGAAGTCAGCAAAATGTAGCCTTTGGGCCAGCTGCCTGTTTTTGTAAATAACCTTTTTTTTTTTTTTGGCATACAGCCATGCTCATTCATTTATGTATTATCTATGATTGCTACAACAGCAGAGTTGAGTAGTTATGACAAAGACCATATTGCCTGTAAAGCTGAAAATCTTTACTATCTGGCCCTTTAAGAAAAAATTTATCAACTCCTGATCTAGAGGCTTGAACAAATTCAATGAATTACTCTGAGTGCCAAACATACTCCTTCATGCTGCCCATTGTGTAACCACGAAGCACCTCACAGGAATCAGGGTCCAATATACCGAACAATAAAGTAACTCCTTTATTTGCTGGATAGGTTATGTGCACGAGGAGCCCCAAGTGGCCAGGTGGCAGCTTCCAATTCAGAAGACTATGCAGACGCATGCCCTGAAAGAGGCATCCCCACTTCAATGTGAATCGGGACCCCTAACATAGCAGAACTCCAGGTCATAAGGACAGTAAGTATAAACACCCCACCTAAGTCACTGGAAGTGATGAGGTCAAACCTACTTCTGTTGGTTGCTTTCTGGATCCACCTATTCTAGCTACTGAGGACACAGCACCATATGAGCCATTGATTTGTTTTGCACATCCTGAGTGACAGTGCACCACTGGTGAATGGTGCCATCCCGAGTCTGGTGCTGTTGTTGTTAAGCCTTCAAAAGCCCATTCTAGTACTATCGGGACACCTGCTTCTTAGTGCTAGAGCAATAGTATGAATCATGTGGTCATGCACCCATTGTTGTATTTTCTTTTCAGTAATTTGGTCCCTTAATCAGAAGCAATACTGTATCAAATATTATATCAGATATCATATCAATAGTTTGTAAGCCCTAAGATGGTGGTGTGGATGGAGATACCACAGGTGACATGGTCAAATCCATACTTGGAGCAGGTATCAATTCTTGTAAGGACCAATTGCTCTGCACTCCATGTTAGAAGGTGTCCAATGTAAACTCTTTACCAGGGAGACTCCTGGTAAAGGCCAGTGCAGCCACACAGAGCCCCATGCTTGGAAGAACCCACACTTGGTTTGATATTCTGCTGTCTTGAAATTCTTAATAATTTCTGAACAGGGGTCCTATGTTTCCATTTTGCACTGGGCCTCACAAATTATGTAGCCAGTTGTCTGGCCAGTCTTGGAGAGAAGAAGTCCATGCCATTGGCTTCAAGAGTATCATCTGTTCCTGCAAAAATGGCCCAAATGTTCATGGTTCCATTGCATAAACACTGCTGTGGCTGAGGATGGAAGCTGGCCTGACAACCACAAGATGAGTCATTCCATCCTTCTGCTGGTCCCAGTCCTCCTCTGGTAGGTATTAATACCGGATAGGAACCAGTTATGCTTCCATAGAAAGCCCTCCAGCACTCAAACTCACTTTTTTCCCATGGTGATCTTTGCTGCCAGGTGATATCAGCTGAGACTATATCAATTCATCAAAGAGTTTCTAATAAATTTGAAATTCAACAGGGAAGAGGTCAAGTTCTTTCTCTTTGTGTCCAGGAAACTCAGTGACCCTATTGACCCCCTCTCTGGAGACCAGTCATGTGCCTTCTGAGAGGCAGCCATTGCCAAGTTTCGAAACTCCTATTATACCTTCCCTCAAGGTAATGGGCACAAGCTTACCTTATATTTACAGTAGAGAGACTACCTAATACCCCGCTGACTCTTCCCAAAGCAGTACTTGCTCCTCATGATGCCCTCCATTTCACCCCCAGACATATTAGAACTGAAGCCTGCCAATGGCAACTTTTCTTGCTTTAAACAAACAAACAAATAAAAACAAAAACAAGAAAGAGCCCTCACCTGGAGGCATTCCGCTTTACCATTTTTACAAGATCCTAAAGGGGATGATTAAGCCATGTTAGGCTGTTTGTACTTCATTCTAAAGGTAGAATTGGAACTTGAGAATTTCAGTTAGAAGAAAGACTCTGCTTGCATTTTTATTGGGGGGAAAATGACTCTAACTGCTGTGTGGAAATTTGGTATTTAAAATAGCATAATTGGAAGCTGAGATATCTGTAAGAAGGTTGTTGGAAGTTATGGTAGGTAGGACCCATGAGGGCAGAGAGACCAAGATAATAGAAATAAGTGAACTGAGTGAAGAGATTTAATCTACAGGACTTATTTGTCTATGGGACGTGAAGGAGAAGCAGGGACCAGAATAGAAAGAGACTCCCAGGTTTTTTACTTGGATAACTGGACAAACTCAAGTTAGCCACTCACATGGGGGGAGTGCTGGTAGGTGAAACAGATAATGATCAATTCAGTTGGGACGCTTGGGTTGGGGTGAAGCAGGAGGGCTTTCTAGCCATGCTCTGGAGTGAAACCAGGACGCCACCATCATAATACAGGCTGTCTACCTCTAACTGAAGAAACACCCAAGTAGACATTCCAAAGGGCAATTGAATAAACGAGTCTGGAACCAAATACTAATGCGCGTGCTGAGAACTTGAATCTGTACGTTATCAGAAGACAGACACTAATTGAAGCTTCGGGAAATGGATGAGCTATTCCAAGGAAAATGCGTAGATTGAAGAAATAAAATGGCCACTATCAGGACCCTAAAACACACCAGGATAAAGGAAAAAGAGTCTTCATTAAAAACTGAGAAAGAATGGCTAGAAAGTTAGAAAGTATCAATGAGAGCATAACATTACAGAAGACAAGATGGTATAACTTTAAAGTAAGGAGAAGTTGTGAACAGAGTCAAATGTCACCAAACAATGAAAGTCAGATCTGCATCCAGGAGTCCGTTTCCTGCCCAACGGCCTTCAAAGAGTCACTTTTCCCATCAGAGAAATATTCATAAGCATGATAGAGTAGTCGCTAACTGCTCAGGGAAACAGAGGACACATTAAGTGTTTTGAAGAGAGGGCATTTCATGCTAGGGTTTGATCATGTAAGTGCTGGAAGGCTGCAGGGGCAAAGAGGGAACACCACAACCTCTAGAGAGTAAGATATGCGGAGAGCAAACCTCCCTCCTAGGAATGAGGAACCTAAAGGAAAAAGATGGTGCTTCCAGAACTGAATAGCTGGGGATTCAGACTTCTTGGAGGAAGGGCTGGAAAACTGGCACTCAGGCTACTGTGGGACAAGAATCCAGCAGTGCTGTGGATTATCAAGGGATTTTCAGGCCCATCTGGTGAAGGATCAGGGGACAGCTGGGTCCCCGGTTGCCAATGGACTTTCTACCCAGGGTCTGCTGGCAATCCAGGGGCACGCACACGTGGGGCCAATTCGAGAAACACAGACGCGCAGAACGAAGAGGGAGGAAATTGCCTGCTCCTGCTCTCAACTCTCCAGCCTCTTTCTAGCACCTCCCAGTGGCAAAAGTTCACAGAAAAGCTGCTGGCCAAGGAGTCCAGGAAATGCAATTTGCAAAGTCCCAGGCCCAGCTCCAGCACATCATGGATAAAAGGCTAGACTCTTTGCTGAGAGATTAACAGGTTTTTTTTAAAACTCGCCCTCATGGCGAGTAAGATCCCATGTAATCCGCATCTGCAAGCTGACGCAGCTTGAGCTGGAAAAGACAGCTTTACCATTGACTAGCCCTGCAAACCAGGAGCGAGTTACAGGCATCTAAGCTCCTCTTTCCTCTTCTATAAAATGGGAATTTGATCGTTCGTGTCTCCAATTGCACTCCATATATGATCCTGAAAAATCTCCTGTTCTGCAAAAATCACACACTAAAAATAAAAGGACTGAAGGGAGACATAAAATTGGGCAGGTCTCTCCAAAGCTGTGAAGCATCGCAACCAGAGCAGGAGAGAAAACAATAGTTGGAATCTCAGGAGGGAAGTTCGAGGCACGAGGCAGGTCATTCAGTACATGCGAAGGCTGCTTCAGGGGATATTTTTAAAACATGAAATTATAGAGCAGAGATGCTATCCTGTAGCAGTGAAGCAGATGGAGACAGAAGCAGAGCTCTGCGGGGGGGGGGGGGGGGGGGGGGG
>NW_024423564.1:50558043-50658186 GCF_017311325.1 Ursus maritimus
GCAGAGGTGAGGGCAGACAGAGAAGGACCCGCACCTGCCAGGAGCCAGTGTAAGCTGGACTCTCTGGAGAGGGGGCCCCGGGGCAGGCTCTCATTTTTAATTTTTTAAAACAGAGCAGTACAGGCCCCAGCTGAAGCCATAGTTGAGCTGAAGGCTTTCTCATTTTCTGCTAAAAGTTCTAATTTTGCTCTTCCAATTCCCCTTTCCGAGGGGGGAAAATTCCATTTCAACCAACCCAACTTCATTACACTGAAATCATTCCCCTATTTTTCCAACCATGTGTGAGTTAGGTGTTATCGTAACACATATTATGGCAAAAGAGACTCTTCCCATATCCGGGGTTTTGTGAAAAGTGAAGAGGAAAGCCTGTGAAAAGTGCTGAGCGGCATGCAGTTAACATTGGTGCTGTTGTCCTTATGCACCCAGCATCTTCTTCACCTGCTGTCTCTCAGGCAACCTCAGCTCCAGCGGACCTAGACCACTCACAGGAGCACCTGCCCCGGACTCTAGCAGTTCCACACATCTGCATGGCTGTCGCCTCTACCTAAACTGTCCACCAGTCCACCATCCCCATCCCCCATTCCCAGCCCAAGCAGCTGGCTAACTCCCATTCCCCGTCCCCTCCCCACCCAGGCTCTCCAGCCTAGGCTCCTAGAGACCTCTGGGCATTGCCCTCTTGAGCACTTACTACACTGCTGGCTGCCTCTCCAACCGGATTTGGAGCGGCTGGAGAGCAAGCACTGTGTCTCAAATGCTTCTGTAGCCCCAGGGACACAAGAGGCAAATTTGGCTGCTGACTAGGTTACCAGGGGGGGGGCGTAGGAGACCAGAAGCCTGGGATGAGACTGTGGAGGGCCTCATACGCCCACCTCTGGAATTGAAATTTTATTTGGTAATGCTGGATGACTTGTGAATGTTTTTGGCAGGAACGGTCAAAACCCGCCCTCAGATGGATGAAAGCAGCATCTCTGGGTCAGATGGACGGGGCGACAGAAGCCTGGGGGTTCAAAACAGTTTAGGAGGCTGTGGGGTGAGCAGAGGCAGCAGGATGGGGCAGGGAAGCCACAAGGGGAAAGAGAGAAGATAGAATGTCTCAGAGACAGAATTGTCAGGATTGGACACTTGTTTAGATGGGAGAAGAGTCCAAAGTAACTCCCAGAATTTATGCTTAGGTTTCTAGAAGGATAATGGCCCTGTTTTCCCGCAAGGGATTCAGAGAAGAGTTCACTGGGAGTGGAGAGAAGCTGAGTTTGACTTCACTCAGGTGGTGTTTCATTTGCTAATGGGGAGAGCCTAGATTTTAGCTCCTCTCAGCTCGAGTTAAACTGTACAGGTTAATAAGTCTTAAATGTTGACATCCACAAGCCTCTCCAGTAGCAAAAAAGAAAAAAGAAAAAAAAAGTCCTTGGGGCCCCTTCCCTCTCTCCCTTGACTTTATACTGAATGGACACAGGTTTTCCCCACTATCCGAAAGTAGAGAGTTCCTATGAAAACCTTTCTAAATGCAAACAGCATAAAGCAAAGCAGCAACCACCACGAATTTTTATGAAAGCATTTTTGAGCTTTCCCAGACTCCCAAAAAACCTCTATTAGGCTTTTCTGATCCATAAGGACACATCTTGCCAACAGATGCCCAGAATAAATGGAGATAAAGTACAGATGCACACGCAGTTCAAAGCTCTGGCGGCTGGATGTTGAGATTCCTGAATGTAGTTCATAAGGGAAGGCGCTTGGTGGCGCCACTCTCCCTGATCAGGGTATTCACCGCCTCTGGCGGGCTGCAAAATACACCCTGAACGTGATTTTCACTTTTTGTCTTTTTTTTTTTTTTTAAGCGAAAATCCTGTTCGGATTTCCTTCGGTTTTCAAAAACAGACTAATACTGGTCTTTCATAAAAGTGAGGCGGCATAACGCAGAGTTTTGAGAAGTTCGGGCCGGGTGGGTGGGGGATGTACCTGTGATGACTGTTTCTAGCCACTTGCTTGTGATCACTTCTCATGGCAATGGAAAAAGAGGTTGGGGTGAGGATGGGACCATTATGCTGAGCGAGAAGGGCTGGGGACAGGAGTTGTGGCAGGAGATGATGGGTGAGGCAGGAAGGAGAACAGGTAGGGAGGGACACGAGGACAGCGCCAGGTCGCTAAACTCCAGACCCAGCAGCCTGCCATCCCAGCCCAGCTAGCGATGGCATCAGAGAGGCAAAGAGCTCCGCCACGGTCCTCAGACTGCCCATGGGAGTGAGCTGCAGTACCGAACCAGAGCTGCTCCTCTCTGCCTTCCCCTCTCCTGCCTGAGAGGCCCACCTCCACCCTACCCACAGCAAAAGTCCCAGGAACGTAGGTCTCTGCTTAAGAAGCATTTTTTTAAGGTAAAAAAATATCACACCAGTAATAAGCGTTCGCTATAGAAAAATATTCTCATCACCCCCAGATAAATGCTGCTTGATATTTGGTCTTTTATCAGAAATATATTCTTGGGGTGCCTGGGTGGCTCAGTCGTGAAGCATCTGCCTTCGGCTCAGGGCGTGATCCCTGAGTACTGGGATTGGGATCGAGCCCTGCATTGGGCTCCCTGCTCCACTGGGAGCCTGCTTCTTCCTCTCCCACTCCCCTGGCTTGTGTTCCCTGTCTCGCTGGCTGTCTCTCTGTCAAATAAATAAATAAAATCTTTAAAAAAATGTTATATTCTTTGTATATGTGTGAATATATGTATTCCCCAGATTTCGGGTGGAAAAATAATGGGCAGTCTTCTGAAATCGTAATGAATGGTTTCTGTTCACCATTTCCATAACTGTTCTGTGAACAATTTGGAGTCTGAGTCTGAGAAGCCTGCTGACTTTGACAACCCACCGAGCTGAGGCCCTGGCGTAACCAGGTCAGCGGCTTGCAGATTCTCCAGTGCTGCACATACCCCAAATGAGGGAGCTATCTCTTGAGTAAGTCCATGGGCAGGGTTTTAGCCAGGGGTGTCCGAGATGCCAGCAAGAAGGCCCCAAGTCCTTGGGACACTTTCAGTCTCTCAGTGTGCTCCAAATGGGTGGACTGGGGGGGCATGCATTTCGCAGGGGGCTGGGGGAGGAGGGGAGGGGACTGGGGAGGTTTGGTGAGGGAGAAGGAGGAAAAAAAGGAAAAAAACCTCTCATTTGAAAACGCCCACTGGGCGCCAGTGAGGCACTGCTGGGCCCTCCATAGGAACCACCCATCTCCTTTCTTTATATCAGAGGTTCAGAGGACTCAGGGGGGAGGCCTCTGCCTGCATCCTGTTGGTAGGCTGGAACTGGAGACTCTGAGGCAGATGTCTGTCCTTCACTCAGAACTTGTCAGAGACAGCTGAAGAAATAGGGAGGAGCCAAGGGTCCAAAACAAACTCCTCCGAAGAACTGCAGGTGGCGCTGTAGTCACTGCCGGCCTGAGCCGGCAGAGTGGGCAGAGCACGGACTGGGTGTGAAGCTTCTTTCTGCCTTCCCATAGACGACCAGCAGGTGGCAGCAGAGCACAACGCAAATCGGGACAGCTGGGGACTGGTTCCTCACTCCTTGGGGATTTGGAGTCCAGGGATCTTCTGTCCTCACCCACTGCCCTTCCAGATCTCGCACCTCCGTTAGGAGAGCTTTCCCATGAGAAGCACACTATTTGATAAGCTCCTTTCCATATCTATATGCCTTTAGACCAGACTCCATTCCATACTCAGCCACTTACTAGTTCTGACTTGCTAGAAAATGTACTAAGCCCCCATTTTCTTGCTGGGGTTATTAACCATTATGAGGATTAAAATAAGAAGATGAAGTTAAATCACCAGCACACTGGCCACATGGAAAGTTCTCGGTAAATGCCAGCGATCCTGCACCATCCAAGACAACACAAGGTGAGGTGAATAAAGAGATCGTCCATTATAGGGAGGGGTGTTATTTTAAAAGTTTAAAAGAGATAGAGAAAATGATTCTCAAACCAGAATTTTCTTATTTATTTTTAACTTTCCTGGGCAATGCAAGCATTGTCAATGCTTCTTTGTCCTAACATTTCCCTCAAAAATTGATTTTGTTCAATGTCACAGATAAAAATTTACCAAAGACCTACTAGGCCCCAGGCACTATCATAGATACCAGGGCTACAAATATAAGTAAGACATTTGATTTGTTAATATTTTCTTGAAGATTTTGTACCTGTATTTATGTCTGTGGTTTTCTTTCTTGTAATATCTTTGTCTGGTTTTGGTATTGGGGCATTTTTAGCCACTTAAGATGAATTAGGGAATATTTTCTCCTCTTTTTTTCAATCTTGAAGAGATGATGCAGAACTGGTATTATTTCTTCCTTTAAAGTTTTCTAGAACTCACCAGTGAAAACATCTGGGCCTAAGTTTTGTGTATGTGTGGGGAAGATTTTTAAGAACAAATTCAATTTCTTTAATAGATATAGAACTAGTCAGGGTAATTCTTTCTTTCTTACTAAGCTTTACTGGTTTGTGTCTTTCAAGGAATTGGTCAAACTGATGCACGTCTCCAAATTTTGAATGAGTTGTGCCGCTCTGAGCTCTCGAACGCAGAGCACAAAGGGCAGAAAAATAACACCTAGAAAAAGGCTGCCTTTGAAAAGCACCTGGCTTAAGAGGTGGCAAGGAGCCCTATGATTCTGAGATTGGGCTTCAGGGAATTCAATATGTGTTTGGGGAAAAAATGATGGGTTTACTTTGTTTCAAGCACCGTCCTGGGCATTAAGGATATAGAATTGTAAAAACAATGCCATGCCATCCTGAAACATATAAGCTAATATGGAAGTGAAATATACAAACAAAAAAGTAAGCAAAATAAATATTCATATAATTCTATTTAGAGAATAGTTTAAAAAAAAGAAGAAAAAGAAAAAGTTACAACCTGAGGTAGTTTGGTCTTGGATGGGTAAGGAAATCAATTCTGGAGGAGACGTGCCTGAGGTGAGTCAGTGAGGCGTGCAAACACGGGGGAGAACAGCCTTTGCAGTTAGCAGGTACGAATGAGAACCAGACTCATGTGCTGGTAGTCTGACTCGACGATGTTCGATCCAGGTGAATGTATTTGACCTTAGGACAAGGATTTTGGTGTGTCTTTCTTTGTATGGGGGCTTCTCTAGGAGAAGCAAGAAACTCCTAGAGCCGCTCATTCTTACAGCTACACATTTCTGCCATGTTGGAAGAAATGCAGCTTTTTTATTTCTACAAAACCACCAAACTGACTTAGGAATCTCCACTTCTTTTCTGCTGAAAGGAAACAATACGCTCTCCGCCTTTCCCTGTCTGCTCTTCCTCTCTTTCTCACACTTCTCTTTGCCTCAGAAAGCTAACCTGCACAGACTGTATTTGAGTAGCCGACCCTCCGGAAGGAAACCGGACGGAGGTGAGGAGAGCGATGTGGACATAGTTATTCCTTTGGCTCTCTCCCTGTCTAGCGCCAAAAGTGTGTCCCTCAACTGAAGCCCGCTGCTCCTCTCAGAGTGGTTCTTTCTTTTACTATGTTCTTTGGTGAGAGCTCAGTCCACTCATCTTCTTGGGCCCAGGGGTCGTAAGAGTTTGGCTGTTACTTTCTTGACATCCTTATGAAAAAAAGAGTCCGAAGTCTTAGAGCAATAAGTAAGTTGGAAAGGATCTATTATGTGCGACCAGCTCCACCATCTTTGTCATAGCCTCCTCAGAGCACCAGGGGATTGTCCCTTCACCAGTTCAAAAATGTCCTCATGAAGGGGCACCTGCATCCTTGAAGACCTCTGTGGTGACTGTCCTCTGAGGTTGAGGCTGGAAATGACCGTGCAGTATGGTGCCATGGAACCGGGTTCCTGCCTTTGGTGGGAAAACGGACACTGGCATGGTAGAGGCCAGGTGTGGGCACTTAAGAATCAGTGATAAAGTGGCACAAATACGGAAGGAAGGAAGGAAGGAAGGAAGGACGGAAGGACGGACAGGAAGTTAATCAGAGTGCTTAAAAGTAGCCGTAAACTAGAAAAGAAAGCAGATATCCAGGAAAAGAAACAAATAACAAAAGAATGAAGATGAAAGCATGACTATCTGTGTCCTTTTTCATTGAATTTGGGGGGAAAGCTGTCTACATTTCATGCGGCCATCCACTTGGTTGCAAGGTCTTGGGTGGGAGCTGTCACCTTCTGGGAGACGATCAGTTTCTAGAAGATAAGAACCCTCAACTTGAGGTCTGGTAGGAGCACCCATGGCAGCTCCCAGATCTTTAATGGTGGCATTTATCTCTGCATTTGTCCCTAGGGTTGGAGCAGTTCCAAGCGCTTCCACTTGGCCTTTCTCACAATAATGGCTCCCACTCCTGGGTCAGAAAACAAACGTGGTGATTCTGACAGTTACAAAGAAAGTCTATTCCCACTATATAATCTGGGACTGGGAAAAGCAGCACAAGACAAATCTGAGGCTTGGGCCAAGACTCCATCTCACTGATCTCCATAAACCCAAACCTGTGGAACACAGGGGTGTTTCCGATCTCTGGAAATCAGTATAAGTTCAGAGCCATAATAATCCCTGGAAGGACTGAGTATTTCCCTGTCTCCAGGGCACCATTAATTTGGTAAATGGCTGCAGTTGCTCTCAGCTCAGGGTCTTTGGTTCTGCAAACCGACTTAGTTCTAGGAACTCGGTAAGAAGCTATGAATCTCTACAATAGGTCCTCATGTCTTCTGAGCAAACCTCAATTTTTCTTTCTATATATGTCAGGCCACACCTTACGAGGCTCTCCGTCTATTTCTAGAGACCCTGTGACCAGTTACCCACCACTACGGAACCCTGTGGTTAGAACAACCCGGTAGTTCCGTATCCCCTATCAAGTTAGCAGGTAGGATAGCACAGAGGAGGAAAGAATCTTTTTGGTTAAAGATCTGAGGGTGAGCCCAGTGTTAGACTGGAACATGAGAAATCCCTGAGGATTATTAGAGGTCCCCACCATTTGGGTTTGTTGATTTCGAGGAAGAGGTGGTGAATTTGTGGTAAGGAGTAAGGTTTACATGGTAGTGTCTATGTCAATAAAAAATGTGCAAGGTTATCCCTGAACAGAGAAATTTCTCCTTGTGAGTGAAGTCAACATCTTTGTTATTGTTTGATACAGTTTACCCACATCCTTACTGATTTATTTGCTGAAGAATACAAGTTGTATCTCACTCTGTCCTGGGTTCCATTTCTTCCTCATCAGTGTCATATGGTGGTTCCTCTAGTGTAGGTCTATGCATGGCAAATTCTAGGCACGCGGTTATTTTCCCTCATGGCATTAATTCACAATCTGGGCCTGTGACTCCTGGATCTTAAACTTCATGTTTTTCAATCCCCAGCGTGATGCATGAGCACCTGCCTTAACCAGCTCCCAGGGAAGCCACACTGCAGTCCAGGTGAGCTCGTCTAGACAGCTCTTGCACAACCTAGCTCTCATCAAGCAGGCAACACAAACCTACAAACACACCCTCTTGGCCTGACTCAAGTCATCCAAAGCTAAATTCCAGCTTCTGCTAACATCTTGCATTACTACAAAGCCAATGGTGACATTTTTCGATGTGTACATTCCTCGGCATATGCCTCCCAAAAGCTGCTACTCCTTAAGTGCATAGCATTTCAAAAGTAATGATCATAATTTATTAGCTATCTTAAGTAGGATTAACATTACATGTCTGCAAGAGATCTTTATTTTAGAAACCTAATTGTCCCATGTGTAATGTTTTAGAATCCTGTTTTTCTGGTTTTAGGTGTGTAGATTTCTGATGAAGTTAAGGGTAATATAGCTGACCCGCATCTCCTACACCCCCTGGTACTCTCTGGCATGAATCTCTTCCTTCTGGGCCTGATTTTTCTCTTTTCTACGATGCTACACTCCCCACAGCCATTGCACCTCTATTAATCTCCTTATTCCCCAGCGCTCTTGGCCTACATATCTGGCTGAGCTATTGAATCTAGCCAGAAATCTCTCCTGGGAGCAGTTTCTGTGCCCAGTCCTTACGACCAGAGCCTGCGGCACAGACAGGCTTGTACCAGGCAATGCTGGCTATGTATTACTGAAGTTGCTGCAAGGAAAATCTAGGGAATTGGAAGCAGTCAATTTGCTACAAGGACTCTAATGGGCCAGTTGCCCTGGAGAAAATAATTAACATTTCTCACTTCAAGTGCCCTCAGCTGCAGAGCAAACACATCCCAGCTCAGAAGGAATAGCCACCTACTGGGTACCTCTCATCCACTTCACCAAGATCGCCTTTCCTTTCAGCCATTTTTCTACCTAAATGGCCTCACTTATTAGATATGAATCATCCCTTCCTCCAATGTTTGGGCAACACTGTGAAATTTACAAGATGTACCAGTGCGGTACATCGGTGGTATAGGGGGCTTTAGAGCACAAGGCTCTCAAGATGACCTTCCCCCTTAAGTTCCCACCACCACCAAGAGGCAATAGGTAATTCTTTCCATTGCAAGAGACAGGGACAAGGGCAACAGGCATCCAAGCTCCAAGGACTGCATATTAGTTGTGCTGAGAATCACTGAAGCTAATTAAACTATCTTCTTCTGTTATCTAGACTGGGGAATACAGAGCAGACCTCGAATCTACATGCATTCAGAACTAAAGATGCCACAAGAGCCAGGCTGAGTGGGGGCTGGGACAGAGATCATGAACTTAGCATCCCCTAGAACTGCATCAGGCTCTGACAGATAGGATTCCAGCTCCAGTCTAGACCGGAAGTAGTTGGCCAGATCATCGCTGGAAAACGAAGATGCTCAGACTTGGAGCACAAGCCCCCCGTCCTAGGGCAAATAAGAAGGTAATTTTTGAAAGTAAATCTAAAGTATTCTCACTCATTCTGTGAAATAATGTCAGTTCTGCAAAGATGAAAAATTTCACACTCAGTTGGAACCAACTAAAAGTAGTAAGTAGGGAAGACTTTAGCATACAAAAGTTTCTTAAGTTTGGGAGATGTGTATTAATTTTGAAACAGTAAGGTTGGTAAAGTGACTGTTTTATAACTTCATTATTCCCAGATTATAGGGAAACACACCACCGAAGATCTAGCTGGCTAAGGTTATTTTCTGGAAATAAATACTTCTTTCCTTAAATTGACATAAACATTTTCTGAAATCAAAAGAGTTTATCTCACTCAGAAATATGCAGCATCTTAAGGTACAGGATGGCGTCTAAGACCAAATAAAGTACAACCGAAAGATACCTACATACCTAAAACAGGAAGTGGCTACACTAGATATTCTCAGACAGACACACCACTGCAAAACATCTACCACTCAATAAACAGTTAATGAAATCTTCAAGGTCAAAAATCTTGAACAGGATGTGGAATCAGAAAGGTATGAAAACCAAAATTCAGATAATAAATTCAGAAGATGAAACTATAGAACACCCAGTTAAATTTGAGTTTCAAGTGAAAAAATATATATTGCATGGGACATACTTGAACTGAAAACATTATTCATTGCTAATCTGAAAGTCGAATATAACTATGTGGTCTGTATTTTATCTAACAACCCTATCCCTGAGCCAAATGGTTAATGCTTATACAGTACTGGGAAATGAGGCTTTGTCATTGCAAAGAGTGGGAGCTAAACCTGAGAGCTTCAAGCAAAGCTAGGACCCTCTTTCTGTCCAAGGAAACCAACATAAAAATTTGTCTATATCTCCTACATCTCTGGATAGAGAGAAAAAATATGTAGCGCTAATAACTCTTCCCATGAGAACATGGAACTTGGATTTGAATTCATATTTACAATACGGTGGATGATGGGGCACTTGGGTGGCTCAGTCGTTAAGTGTCTGCCTTCGACTCAGGGCGTGACCCCGGCGTTCTGGGATCGAGCCCCACATCAGGCTCCTCCACTAGGAGCCTGCTTCTTCCTCTCCCACTCCCCCTGCTTATGTTCCCTCTCTCTCTGGCTGTCTCTCTCTCTGTCAAATAAATAAATAAAATCTTAAAAAAAAAATATGGTGGATGTAACTACAAGCTGAGAAATTAAAGTTCTAGAAGATTGGTTGGACTCCGGATGCCAGAAGGAAGAATATGCAAATTCACTCTAAGGAAAGCATCCTAAGATCTTTTAAAGTTTCCAAAAATGAAGTTCAGCCAACTGATTCCATAATTAAAAACCCATAATTTAAAAAAATATACAAGAGTAAACAAGTCACTGTGAGTTAGATCTAGCAGAAGTAATCAATTTAGAAGAACTAGGACTTCAAATATTGGCATTATCTGCTACAGAATATAAGACGATTACTAAAAAGTTACA
The DNA here is from genome assembly GCF_017311325.1 of Ursus maritimus. Classification (NCBI taxonomy): domain Eukaryota; kingdom Metazoa; phylum Chordata; class Mammalia; order Carnivora; family Ursidae; genus Ursus; species Ursus maritimus. Next base: position 50,568,298 of record NW_024423564.1, read on the forward strand.
TTAGAAATAGATGTTGAGGGGCACCTGGGTGGCTCAGTCGGTTAAGCATCTGCCTTCAGTTCAGGTCATGATCTTGGGGTCCTGGGATCGAGCCCCACGTTGGGCTCCCGGCTCAGCTGGAGACTGCTTCTTCCTCTGCCCTTCCCCCTCCCTCTGCTTGTGTTCGTTCTCGCTCTCTCTCTCAGAGTCCAGAGTGCTAACCATTACACCATGGTCTCTCTCAAATAAATAAATAAAATCTTAAAAAAAAAAAAAGAAATACGTGTTGAAATTTCAAAAAAATAAACATTGAACAAGATACAGTGAAAATGACCAGATTTGAAAAAGAATTCTTCAAATTAAAAAAGGTGATTGAAATTTAAAATTCAATAACTATTTGGTAAGGCTAGGCTGCTCTAACAAAAACAGCCAACGATAACTCGGCGTCTTAAAGGAGACAAGTTTATTTTCTTCTCATAAAATACTCTAGGGGAAAGTTCAAGGGACATATTGAACTCTACTTTATTTGACCATTCAGAGATATAATGTGCTGCTCTGTTATCCACTAGGTCCTTATTTTCTTCTCCATTTTGGGGAGTGGGTTGTCATGGGTTCTAGCTACTCAAAAGGGAGAAGAAAGAACAGACGAGGTATGGCTGGGCCTTCCGTTTCCCTCCTGGAAGTGGTGTACATCTTCTCCGGTTATATGGGTAAGAACTTAGACTGAAGTGTGCCCCTTGGCAATCCCTCCTCTTACCCCTCCTGACCCCAGGCAAACCATGACCTACTTTCCATAACCATAGGTTACTTTGAATTTCCTAGAATTTTAAATTAAAAAAATAATTTGGTATATACTCTTTTCCCTTTTTTGGCCTGGCTTGTTTCACTCAGTACAATTATGCTGAGATTTACCCACGTTATTGTGTATATTACAGACTAAGTACCTTAACTGCATTTCACAGATTTTGATATGCCACTCAATACTGTCTTTAAGGACCAAACTTTTCCATTTTCCTCCTCCACCTTCCTCAGCCTATTGGCGTGGTTTTCCAATCTCTGCGGTTCTGACATTGTCATCTGCCGTTCCTGCTGACTCTCACTGATGGGATCTGTGTCCTTGTGTAAGTGACTTTGTCAATGACCATATGTTCCTTGGAACTTTGAGGTCTTTGGGGCCTAGGCTGAAGGTGGATTTACCCAGAGACCATTTGTATTTGCTTCTGCGATGGACCTTAAAGGCTCAACCAATCTGGGGCTCCTGAAAGTGAATATTCTGTTTGTGTTTTTCTGGACCACACAAGTGGTATAAATTGGGGCCCAAAATCCATATGAATTAAAATCTGAGGATAGAAAACCTGAGGGTAGGTAGCTTTTGGGGGGTTTTCTCCTTTTATTTTTTTTCAACTCGGTCCAGAGCAGCGGCTGAGATAGGAAATAAGCCCCACCATCTTCTTCTCCTGGGCATGACTTTATCTTGTTCACTTCTGAGGTCTTCTATTTATGAAAGGTCTACCCACTCTTTCTCTTCTGACATGTTTCCCTCTCAAAACTAGGCTATAGGTCATGGAGATCAGTTGATTCCAAAGTGAGACTCCTCTGGAATTTCCTTGTTTTTCCTTCAATGTAGCCATACATTAAAATGATCTTTTTAACCTACCAATTTTTTTAGATATGCTACACTGAGAGAGATTTCTCAGAACATCTAGTGTACCATGTTGCTGGATAAAGAAAGCTTTTATGTTACTTTTGAGAAACAGTCACATATGTACAAATAATAGCTATTTGCTACTAGATAGTTGTTCTCAGGTGTTACAGTGGGAGAATTAAAGTAGGATCTTCAAGTTCTTTAAAGTGTACCATGATTTCCAAATGCCCTATACTTGAACAAATTTGATAACCACTGGTACGTTAAAGAGATAAAAGCAACAATTATTGTCAGAGGGCTAGTCCTTTAAATGATAACCATGTATTTTGCTTGTCAAAACTGGACATTTATAAGGACGCCTGGGTGGCTCAGTCGTTATGATCCCAGGGTCCTGGGATCGAGCCCCGCATCGGGCTCCCTGCTCAGTGGGAAGCCTGCTTCTCCCTCTCCCACTCCCCCTGTTTGTGTTCCCTCTCTTGCTGTCTCTCTCTCTCTCTGTGAAAGAAAGAAAAGAAAAGAAGAAAAGAAAAGAAAAGAAAAGAAAAGAAAAGAAAAGAAAAGAAAAGAAGAACGAAAGAAAGAAAGAAAAAAGAAAGAAAGAAAATCTTAAAAAAACAAAACTGGGACCCTTATAAGATGGAAAGGGATCATTATATATACCTAAAGAAAGACTTGGACAGGCACAGGGGAGTGGATAATCATCCTACTTATAACCCACCATCTAAAGCATGAAGTTTAGAGCACCTACCCATTTCTATTCCCTAGTATCAAAGGTGGATTCTGGGAGGAATTTAACATTGCAGATATGATATGAATTATTTGTCTCATTATTTAGGAAGATAGAAGTAACAGTTCCCTCCCCAAATTTTTAAATATATAGGCCACGTTGGGCAACTAAATACTGTTGTGATAACATTTTTCAGTACTTTCGTCTTAGCTACAATACTTTTATCTTACTACAATTGAAATACAGGATTACTTTTTACAAAAACTTAATGATGTTAAAATTGCTCTGGAAAGAATAGCAATGAAGCATAATGAGCAGGGCTGAGGGATCCAGCCTTCCAGATATTAAAACATATTGAGTAGCTGGTGGTAATTAATAAACTTAGTACCAGATGAAAACAGACTGAACAATCAACACAAAAGAATACAGAGCCCAGAAATAAACACGGATATACTTGAGAATTAATAAATGATAAATGTGACATTTTCTGTGAGTGGGAAAAAAGATTGTTCTCTCAGAATTAAATTGTGCTGTGACAATGGATTAGACCCTTGGAAAAAATAAAAGCTAGGTCATTATTCCACTCCTTATAACAAAATTAATTCCAAATAAATTAAAAATATTAACCCCCAAATAACAGCACAAAATACCAGAAAAAAATAGTCATTAAGGAAGTCACAGCTGATCCACAGGACAAGAAAGTTCTTTAGGATGCAGGGAAATTATCCCAGATGGAAGCACACACAGATGCAAGAAGGAACAGACTACACTACAAAGGGCAAATTTTAAAGACTATTTACTGCTTAAAGCAACAATATAACATGTTAGATGTTTATGAAATACACAGAAATAAGATCTATGACAAAACAGCAAAAATGGCAGGAGAGGGATTAATTAAATGTTACTCAAAATCATTACATGTTACGGAAGTGCGAACCGAAACCACAAGAGACCATGACACGAACAGCAGAATGGCTAAGATTCAGAAGGCTGACAATATCAACGTTGAAGGCGCAGAACTCTTCTGCCTTGCTGATGGCAGTGTAAATTAGTTCAACGTTATTTGGCAGTATCTATTAAAACTAAATTAGAACCTATCCTGCGTTCAGCAATTTCACTCCTGGGTAAATACTCAAGGGGAAATGTGTAAAAATTCATTAAGCTATGCACTGAAGGCTTGTGTATTTTACAGCACATAAGATATATCTCAATTAAGAAAAACCAAGATCACATATGTTAAAAAAAAGAATTATAAGAAATTAATAAAATTATAACAATCCAAGAGAATTAGGCAAAGAATATGAAAGTGGAGAAAAACAAACGGCTTATAAACATGAAAATAGGCTCAACTTCATTCATCAAGATGAAATGAAAATATCAAAAAGATATTTCAGACAATTTGAGTTGATTTCTTACACTTGTAACCAAGATTCCTGACAAGTAGATTTGCAAAAGTATGCCAAGACAATTATGTACAAGAATGCTCACTTCAGTATTGCCCAGAATAGTAAAAGATTGGAGACAACTTAAATGTTCACCAATTGTAAACTGTTAACATAAATCATTGTACTCTGATACAATGGAACACTATGAAACTATTACAAAAAAATGAAATAAGTATATATGGGTATAAATGGAAATATCACCAAGACATCTTAAGGGAAAAGGGTAATTTTATGACAGCAGGTGGACTACAATCCCAACAATATAAATTTTCAAAAGATGTGTGATATCATAATAACAGGTGGTTCTGGGGAACAGGAACTGAGGGCTGGGAAGGGAGAGACACTTAGACTTTTTATCTTATATTTCTCTGTACTCTGAAATTTTTCCTGTGTGTATTTGTTCTATTTACATTTTAAAATTAGAAAGCAAGAGAGAGAATGTGTCTGAATACCAGCCCAAAGAGTGCTTAAAAACTCAAATTGCCAGAAACTTAAATGACAAAACAAATGTTCACAGTTCACTAAATCCAGATTTCTTAAGGAAGTAAAGAATCAAACTAAAGAGCTCCTGATGTTTCAAATGAGTAATTCTTCATCACAAGTGGCTATAATGCCAAAAAAAATTTGGTGTGAGGGGATGCATTGAGTAGTTACCCTAGACAGTAACGATAACGGGAGACACTTGCATCTAAAATGTTTTCAAACCCCTTTTAAAGGCAAGGCAGTATTTAAGTATTTTGAAGATATAAAGGCCAATAATGCATAAAAGTTTTATATTAACTATTTATATAAACTACAAAGATTACTTCTTCGTATTTTCACATCTTTGCTGAAAGAAAAATAATTCTAAAATAACTTCAATTCCTAACTCTGCACATTCAAGTTCTCAAAATTCTGACATTGCTCATGATTTATAATGATAAAAAAATGAAAATATTCACAGTCATGATTTACTTTCCTTCTTTATGACTTTAGGGACATAAAGGAGAATTAGAATAATTACGTTTTATAAAACAATTGATGATTATATCTCAGCACTTGTGTTTATAACATTTATTAATGTACCAATTGTGACTAAAGAGAAAGTGTTCACTGCATGCCCAATACTTAATGACAAGTTTTAAAAGTATAGTATCTGCAATCTAGGTATTTCATTACAAAATTAGATAATTTTCCTAATTCTTTCTCAGGTCTAGGGTTTTTGAGTGAACATTATTTAAAATATCCTGTCAAAGATCCTCACAAAATTGAATTTAATGCCAAACATCCTAAGTATAATTTTGAAAAATAGACATCAGCAGCTTTCCAAAATAAATACTGAGTGATAAACTTTGTATAAAAATAATTTGTTCAATATAAGAACCCCTGAAAACCATTTCCTGATCCTCATACGAACACGTGGAATAATACCTCAGTTCTAATCCAGATCTTTGTATTCTCAGCTGCTCCACCAACATTGTGATTCAGTGCTGGAGTACGTTACCATTTTAAATCAGTTGTTCAAGAAAAAATAAAACTAGTGACTTCTCTAGTTTCCTTTTGTAAATGTCTCTTCACTCTTTTTGGTAACTGTGTTTACATTTTTTTCCCTCAAATGCACACTGTGTTCATCATAGTGGAGTGGACCATTTTAATTTGGTGTTTTAAATTCGAGAATGTGTTTTCTCAATAATAAATAGTTTGGAAAAGTCCATAACAATCAAGATGACCCTTAAAAGTGGAACAAATGTCTTTTAAAAACTACAGGAAAGAATTTGGAAAGAGGTCTCTTTCCATCCACGTCTAGGTGACATGTGGCTGTTCACGTCCTGATCCATTCAGCACGCTGTCCAACTCCACGGGAGCCCCGTAGGCACAAGTCTTATGGCCCCGCCTGGATCCCATGCCAAAGCAGCTTTGGAATCTGGTATCAATTTGTGGAGGAAGTTTATCTTCTCTCAGCTTTTGAGTTATCCAGATGAGTATTCTTAAGGGAATGGGACCATATGTTTGATATTTGGAAAGAGGGAGTTGGCTCTATTGGAAAGGATGAGAGAAGGTAGCAGCTCATAGCTCGGCGTCATCAAACCTTATTCTAGGTCCAGGATCACCCTCTGTTTGCGAATTTAATCTAAGTCTTCTTACTACTTGAGACTAGGTTTAAAAACAGAAGAATATCTGCTCCCATTCCTCTTGTCCATATGTAACTCATCTCCAAACGGGAACACAGGGCTCCAACAGGAGGGCCCTGCTGATACTGATAAGCACACCTTGATTTGTTTTCTTCGTCTTTGTTCTTGGGGGTTTAACCTAGGAAACCTATCGTCTCATTAACCCTGACAAATGATTTACCTTCAGACAATCTGTTGAAACTTGAGGCCCTACCTCAAATTAGTAACTTCTGAGTTTCTTTTCATTAAGTTCAGATTTAGAGAGACTGACTAGTAACTTGTTCTTCAATTCAAGGCCTTCAATGCAATACTCAAAATTCCAGATTTATCCTAAGTTAAAAGTCCAAACCCATATTTCAGCTCTTCTCTCCCTTAACAGTTTTTTAAAGAATCTTTGGGAAGAACTGGGACAATGTGTGACCGTCCTGAAGGATAAAAATTCTGAATTTTACCTAAATTTTTATGAAAATCCACTATTTAATGACAGGTAATTTTCATAAAGACCCAATAAAATATAGTAATACATATAGTGAAACAAACTTTCAAAAGTAAAAATCAGAACCCTAACACACTGACCATAGAAAAGAACTAAATCTCTATATACCAATAGGCCAAACTGTACCACTTTAGCTCTGTCTGTGAAAGAAACTCCCTGGGCATATCAATATCTGAGATGTTTTCCCTTGTTTTTAGGAACTAAAGCTGCACCAGGATGATATTCATGATCTCAAGTTAATGTGCTGTTACTAAATTCCTTTAACACAGACCTACAGCACAACGGTGGTCCCGGGACTTCTGAATTCACTACAGCGTATGCATAGCATGGTGAAACCTTGGGCTGACTGGAACATCTATCAGTTTCTCTTCCCTGCAGTTATGGGCCCCAGACCACAGGAAAATGTTGTGTCTCAGTGGACATGTTCAGTGTTTTATCTCCAACTATGTGCAGAGTGGAGAAAATGTCATTTTTCTGTCTCTCCTATACTGTACCCTCAATTAAATGTCTATATTCTATGAGCAGCATTAAAAATAATGGTCCATTTTACTAGACCTTCCATACGTGCAATAATTTCCTTCTGTTTCTGAATCTGTAAACCACTTAACCCATCAGTGAAGAAAAGTATTCTCTCGATTTATCTTTGTATAGAACTAAGACTTTCATACCACACTAGTTATTCAGTGAGTTGAAATGAGCCCTCTACCTTTCTCTGGTGTGAGTCATCAGTTGAGCACGTGAGATCTTGAGCTAGCTCGATGATGCTATGATAGGAAACAGCTTTATTGGCTTCTAACTGGCAAATGATCATGGAGTGTGAAAAAATACCTGTTGGCTGGGGTCTGAGATCTTTATCATTGTCTCGATCTGCTGACTTCATAGGGCCACAACTAGCATAGAGGTGGAGTGCAGGATTTTATTTAGGGTAACAGTAAAATCAGCAGGACCCTCTCTCAGTCTAAGTATGAAACTCGTGATGTGTAGCAACCCAACAGGCATATTTTCGAGGACAGAATTATTTGTTTTGATCATACTGATCAACTTGAAATTCTTAACTATTGCCATTCAACAGCTATCTCTGCAGGTTTCTTTAAGTTTTTTTTTTAAAGATTTTATTTATTTATTCGACAGAGACAGAGACAGCCAGCGAGAGAGGGAACACAGCAGGGGGAGTGGGAGAGGAAGAAGCAGGCTCATAGCGGAGGAGCCCGATGTGGGGCTCGATCCCAGAACACTGGGATCACGCCCTGAGCCGAAGGCAGACGCTTAACCGCCGTGCCACCCAGGCGCCCCTCTGCAGGTTTCTTAATTTAGTTTGTTGCTCAATATGCTGTCTTTGAGTTTTGTTGCCATACCAGAAACTGAAGGCAACAATAAATATTAAAGTCTTTAAGGGCAAAAACAACATCTGTGTAATTCTCACTTAATTTTCATCCAGCATTATATTTCCACTTAATAAATTTTATTTGATTACAAGTCATTTTTTTTAAATGAATGGCAATGTAAGGTATAGGTTTCAAACATAATCACTAGCATTCAAAGATCTGGGTTTAAATCTGATTTCTGGTTCCATGATCCACAACTCTGTGACCTTGGAAAAATTACTTAATCGTCGAATCTTTAAAAGGGGTATTATAGGAGTACATGTGTCATATATAATTATTTTAATAATTAATTGAGTTAAAGTATGGACAGATTTAATACAGTGGCTAGTTATATGAGAGAGAATGCTCAGTAAGTGAGGAAAAAAAATAACATACAAGCAAATGGGAATCAGGGAAGACAGTGATTCCAGAGTGAGATACAGTAACATGTGGCAATCTAATCATATCAGAAAGTGACCATTGCGACATCTTTTATAGAGAAGAGTTAAGACAGACATTATGTCTTCAAAAGTGCTTTTGTTGTCATCAACATACTGGTTGTGGGTATTGCCATTCTAATAGTCTCATTCAATGGCACACATCTTAGATTTGATATATAAAGACTGGCTTACTTGTCAGTCTTCAGAAGTCTATCCCCTAGGCCAGAGCTAAATCATCTACTTATCTGCAACATTTAGTGGGGTGCCTACCACAGAGTACGTGCTCAAGACAAGTTTGTTAAAATTGCAAAATCTTAGAATCACACAGTCAAGTAGCACAAAATACATCACATACTTTTAAAATGTACGAGGATGCCTCTTAGGTATAAACGGGTGTGTGTGCAAATCAGGGGAAAACAAAGACAACTGAAGGTAAAATAACCACACCCTTTGAAGCAAGTTACATCTCGCATGTATTAGTTTGAAGTCTTCTTTGAAACTTAGGTGTAACTGAGAAGGTTAGCTCTTTCTACACAGGTCTAATGTTCCCAAAAGATGATATTTGTTGGGCTTATTTCTAGCTAGAAACAAGCCATTGGAGAACTTCCCAGTTTAGCGTGTTAATGGTATCATTAGAAGAGTCCGTCCATATTGCCAGGCTTTTGAAGGCTTTCTCCCATTTTTTGTCTATCTTACTGAGTGAGGACAGATACCATTGATCTGGGGGTAATCATTTCCAATTTTTACAATTTTCTTTCCTCTCCCATATCCACAACCATAGTGAAATATATTACACTTCATATGATTCATTTGAACATAAATCTGAGATGCTTCTTGAATGAAATTAGACAGTTAGGTCACACATTTTGTTTTCCATTATCTTCTGGGTCTGAGTGGAACAAATCTGAAATTGAGGCATGTAAGATACAAAAGTCTTCTGACCAGAGGTTCCTAAATTGAAGTTATTCTCTACAAGGTGTGAGCAACTGTCCTGGAGGATTCTGATGTCAGTGAACAAACAATGGGCTGGGAACGGACACAACACTTGGGACTCATCAGTCAAAAACACACCACTCTCTCTTTTTTTGATTGAGGTGACCCCTAAATAATAGACAGACCTCTCACCATTATTTTCTTCAGGGAAATTTCCCTCAAGTTTCAAGAGTTCATCCAACCCTTCTGAGAATGGAAGGTGTGGTGAAATTATATTGGGATGCTGATCAGATAATATAAAAAATGCCTGGGTTTCTATCTCCCATGAGCTGTTGGAGAAAGAACCCTTTGGTAGAGAATGTTTGCTAGAGAAGCATTTGCTGACTGAGCTGTTTATAAGCCCTTGCTCCTCATCAATTTCACTTGATTTAGAGCTGCCGAGGAGGGTGGCATATCTAACAGAGGGCTGCCTCCTGCTTTCATCCTCACGGGCTATCACGGTGCTCTCCAGCTCAGAGAAGTTAGCACTGGTGTTCTGGTCACGGATACAAAGAGAACCCTTTTCAAGATCCGGAGTTGTCAAGAGCAGAGAGACCATAGTTGTTGGCACCATCTCATCTTTATTCTTCCATGATGTGTCAACACTGATATCTTCTGAAATGGTTTCAGGCTCCAAAAGAAGAGGACCAAATATCACTGATTCTGTATGCTTGATAAAAAGATGCTCAAATGTTTCTGGCTAAAAGAAAAGACACATTTTAATGCTCAATTGTATTAATTTTTTTTTTTTTTTGCTTCACTATGACATCATTGCAGAAATGAAAGTGTGAAAGGTTACTGCTAAAGGACATAAGTCAACCACAAATTAACTAGGGGTTTTTCTGCACGGAAAACGGATATGTCAAAAATCATAAGGGAGAGGCAGTAGAAGATGGTGTTTAAAAGTGGGATGAGGGGCGGCGCCTGGGTGGCTAAGTCATTAAGCGTCTGCCTTTAGCTCAGGGCGTGATCCCAGCATTCGGGGATCGAGCCCCACATCAGGCTCCTCTGCTGGAGGCCTGCTTCTTCCTCTCACACTCCACCTGCTTGTGTTCCCTCTCTCACTGGCTGTCTCTATCTCTGTCAAATAAATAAATTTTTTAAAAAATCTTTAAAAATAAATAAATAAATAAATAAAAGTGGGATGAGACAGACTTGGTTCAAGCCCTTCTATGACCATGGACAAGTACATTAACGTCTTTGCCTTTTAGTCTCTTCGTCTGTAAAAATGTGTTCAATATTTACTTCCTGGCATTGTGGTGAGGAATAAATTAAAGAGTGTCTGAAAGTGCTTAGCTCTCAATAAAGATTGGTTGTTGTAATTAAAAAGGGCTGTACTCTGAAGAATTCCTAATATTTTATAGCAAATTAGATTTCCACAAACTGAAATTTTAAACCTCAAATAAAAAAAGGAACTGAAATAAAATCAAATGAGCAAACCAACTAGTCCAAAGACGGTTAAAATAACTACTCCATGACATAAGATATGGTATGAGGGTAAGCTATCTGCCTTTTTTCATACTGAAAATCTGTTTAGGACTACCAGAAAATAAGAATACTAATTTGTTGAAAACAATGATGGTGAAAGACATGATCACAGACTCTTAAATTACTATTTCTTTTAAATGATTTCATATAAAAACACATACTATGGAACATGCGGAATGAAGACAAAGACGCAAAACAAATGCACATCGTATCTTTTATAAGAATGTTGGTTACATCACAACAAAAAATCCTGCCACGCAGCTACAAATCAAGACTCTGTGTGTAAAAAGCTCAATTCATACAACATAAACATATTGAAAAAATAAATGCAAAATAAAGAATACCATGGACACATCACGCTGAAAAATGGACGCAGCTAAATGAAGTGCTACTGAAATGTGTTCAATTCATAAGACATACATATGGTTGAACGTTTGAATTTTACAATTTTTAAACCACTAGAATGAATTCAAATTTATTGCCTGAAATAACAATTTACCCAACTCTCCTTCATACTGGCAAATGTATTCCATATAAAAACATAATTCATTAGCATAGTTTTAAACTCTTAAATGAAACATATTGGTGGTTATAACTATAAAAGAATAAATATACCAAACACTAAATATAATAAAAATGGAATAGGCTTATATAGATATTAAAATACTGCATAATGACAAATACCATGTTAACACAACCTTTTCTGTTAGTCTATGAACATAATATATGAAAGCTTCCATGCTTTTTCTCTTTCTGACAGAAATCTATCATTAGATTTATGATTTCCTTCAAATATTTACTTGCTGATTTTGTTTTTTCTTAAACTTACTACTACATATGTCTTGAATTTCTTAAAATTTAAATGAACCTAGAAATTAAGGTTACCAAATAAAGGCATTACATGCTATCAATATGAAAACAAAAAATACAAAGAGTCAATAGCACACAGTCAAAGACACAAATGCTCTTCAGATGATGTTTTTGGCATATCGCATGCTCTCTAAATCGGTAACCAATTATTGATACTGAGTAATGCACATGTCTTCAAATGCATTCAGATGTAAGATTTCACTAATAGTTAATAAGAAATTACGTACCCGCATATTATTGAAGTATATTTTATCAATGGGTTATAAACCTTTATTAAAAGTATATTCATTAAAAAATTGTTTCAATCATTATATGCATCTAATTTTTCAAGATTTTAGAACAGTCTGGGAGCATATTAAATATGTATTCAGCTGGTAGGAATTAGAGAATATCCTTTCATAACCTCACACTTGGATTTTACATTCCAATGATATCTATTAAAAGTCAGTGAAGGGGAAAAAACTCATTTTTAGTGTTGTTTTTATAGCCAAGTGAAACTATGAATGAAATCTAAATGTAAGACATCTAGAAATAGCCTAAATTTTAATATTATTTAGGTTCATCAAACAGAGGCTTTGGTTTATTTTGAATGTGAGCAACATAACACACTTACTATGCTGATATCATAGAAATAGCAAGGGTTTTTTTCAGGAAGAAACGTCTTGTCTTTGCCATGAACTATCTTACAAGTAAAAGCTCCCTTTTTGCATCGCTGTGTACATCTCTGCCTGCCAGAAGCTTTGGGTGGTTCGGTGTAAATAAATTAAATTTAGGCAAGAATTTCACAAAGAGGCTAAATTGGAGGCTGATGTGTTTTCTGATCTGGTCAATCTGACCTGGATCTGTCAGGTCATCCTGTTACAAACTGCAACTTCCACTGGCCTGTGACCAGCACACACCCTAACTTCTGGCCTTCCCTGAACTGAAATCGAAGTTAGTGCGTAAGCCATTTGCAAGACTACTGAAGATGGGAATTCTCAGATTGACCAAAGTTGGACAGACAAAAAAACTACAAGACAGTCAAAAGAACACCCACATGGGTCTGGTTATAAACTCAGGTGTCTGTAAAAGAATACAAAATGGAAAATTTTGGACATAAAAATATAAACTAGTTACACTGTATCTTGTAATTAGATTCATTGTGTTTGCAAAGTTATGTGTCAGAAGCTGCAGTTTTCACCTAGTTACGGCATTGTCTGCTACTTCCCTGATGATATTGGATAGAACAGTCATAGTTTTTAATGTTTTATGACCACACAAATGATAAATCAAAAACCAGATACCATGATATTACTTTTTAAACTTAAGGTGACCTGAAGAGTAATCATATATTCAAACTGAATTGGACTCACACCTATCTCTCGACCCCAAATTTATGCTTCTATTTTAAGTTCTAAATCAACATCATCCACCATATTTTAGTTCTCAAGAGTTCAACCACATATTTTTTAGATTTGTTTCCCCTTCTTCAAAATGTAAAAATCTTCTAATACTCTCTACAGAATGTTGGGAAGGTGGTACATGGGTTCATCTGTAGTGATCATGATTAGACTTCAAAGAATGTCCGTTCTCTGTTTAGATAAAATAAAACAAAATAAGAAAGCAAAATAAAAAATCACTCAAAAAGCAAAAGATGAAAGATTTCAAAAACATTTTCCAGAAGCCTATGAATTCTTCTGTTATACCAGAGCAATACATCTTTTTAGGAAAGAGTAAAATTTTGAACTGAGGTTGCCTCTTCTATTTCCGTAAAGTATACCTTAACATCACACTCTAGGAACAGTCTTGGTGACCCCAGACAAGGAAAAACTACAGAAGAATACAGATTAAGGAGAAAAAAGCAAAGAGCTGGAAAAATAAAAAGGAGGAAATGGGGAGCAACAGAAGTATTGGAGACCTTGGAACAAGAAAGAGTAAAAGGGAAGAAGCAATAACAACAAAAATTTAAAAATTAATAGAAAGAAGAGCTGAAGTAGTGAAGAATACAATGACAGATCATTATCATGATTTTTCATCTGGTCTATGTGCCTCCCTTTTTTAAAACAAAGCAATTGGGGCTTAAGGTCATAGTGCTAATTAGAGCAGAGTGAGGACTCTGACTTAGTTTAATTTTTTCTAGTCCAACAATCTTTCTATAAAACAATGGAAGGATGAAATGATATCCTAAAAGCAAACTGGCAGGAAAACATGTTCTCTCTTTTGCTTTTTCTCCTTGCTGTGATAGATTTCAGCTGACTAATACATACTGTCTTCCAGTTCTATATAAGCCATGGACATATAAATATTAAGGACAGGAAAATAAACAAAACTGAAGTCACATTTTGGGAGAGTGAGATGTACACTTCTAAGCCCACTAATGCGCGCTTCTAAATAGAACTTTCCACTCAAAACTGCACTGGTTTTACCCACTTCTGCAAGACCGTTCAAGCAATTTCAAGGTGCTCTGCCTCCCGTCTGTGAGACTGGTGTGCTGGGAACCTGCAGTTTGTTAAGCTCCTTTGGAGGCATAGAGCAGACTGAGGAATCTTGGACAGTCTTTGAATCACAAGGCAAAAAAATCCATTTGGTTTCAGCTTTCACACTCCTAAGGTAGGTTATTAACTGAAGTACGCTCTTGCGAAAACAGACATGGACGTAGACAACAAAGAAACGGGTTTAGATCCCCCATCATCCAAAAAAGTACAGATGATTTAGATTTAGAGGAGGAAAATAATAGATTAAGCAAAAACACTAAAGAAGAAAGTAAAAAACCAAATTCATGACACTGTTTTAAACACTGTGAAATCTGAATTAGAAGAAAAGCAAGTCTATTGCGTCACTATATTTTCCTTCAACAAGAATTCAGACTTTAAGATTCTGACTTCTATATTTACTTTTATTTTATTTTTTATTTTTTTAAGATTCTGATTTATAAAGTATCAAGAGAAATAGGGCAGAGGGGTATTCTGGTTCAAGATGGCAGGCTGAACACACTGCTCTCTCATCTTTGTAGAGACTCTATTAGAATGAAAGTACAGAAATAACGAATATGTACCCACAACACAGAAGATAATCTGAGAGGGCATGAGGGAATAAGATTTTGAATTCATTTCTATGAGAGGGAAAACAACTGGAAGAGTGTAGACCAAAGAGGATTAACAAAGGAAGCTACAGACCGAAGTACCTCCAGAGTGGGCTGTGGCTGAAGAGAAAGCCTGTTTGCCCGGCTGAATACAGTAGACATGGTGAGTGAAGAAATGGCGGCTAAGCACACAGGAAGAAATGCGACCTGAGGCTGAAAACCAGAGCAAGTGGAATGGGGCTCTTCCAGTTCTCTGCTGTACCCAGAAGATCCTTCGTATTAGAACTACCTTCCACGCCCAAATTGAGGTTTTGTGTTTTCTTTTTTTTTTTTAATTTAATTTATTTATTTATTTGACAGAGAGACAGACAGCCAGCGAGAGAGGGAACACAAGCAGGGGGAGTGAGAGAAGAAGAAGCAGGCTCATAGCCGAGGAGCCTGATGCAGGGCTCAATCCCGGAACGCCGGAATCACGCCCTGAGCCGAAGGCACACGCTTAATGACTGAGCCACCCAGGCGCCCCTGAGGTTCTGTTTTCAAAATCAACTAAGGACCTATTACTAAGGTATGGGAATTACTAAGCAGGCATGGAGCACTTTTTTTTTCCTTGTCCTGGGATGGAGCCCTGTTTGGGCTCTCTGCTCAGCAGGCAGTCTGCTTCTCCCTCTCTCTCTACCCCTCCTCCAGCTTGTGTGCACGCTCTTTCTCTCTCTCTTTCTCAAATGGATAAATAAAACCTTTGGGGAAAAAATGGGAGAACAGTACACTTCCTCAGTGGTCATGGCAGCCATTCTCTTAAGTCAGAGAAAGCTGAGAAGGAGCAAAAAGGAGCCACTGAATGCCACTGTGTTGCACCCCCACACCCCTTCCTAGGCACCCCTGCAGTCTTCACATCCAGAGGCTGTGAGTACATTTTGCCTCATCTAGCCAGAGCCCTATCTACCCAATCAAGCAATAATTCCTGCCTACATGCACTGGGCACCCAGTTACCTCATCCACTGTTTCATTCTAAAACATTAAAGGAAAACAAGGAATTAGTAGATATTTGGGGAAATTCAGAGATAAAAAAATAAAAGCCAAGATAAACAAAAAGAAAACGTGATCCTAGCAGAAAAAGCATTCAGAGAATAGGGGAAAAAAAGAATTTTTTAAACAAACAAACAATGATCCTTTAATTGGTATTTCTAGAAGATTTAAGGAGATATTGTATGCATAAAACCAGAACAAAATACTCTGAAGAAAAAAACTTGCAAATTGACAAATATAATAGTAAATAAAAGTTCAATAGAAGCAGTGAAAGAATAGGATATGGCAAGGTCTCAAATGTAAAACAAAAGACAAAAAAGAACATAGAGATAAGACATATAGACGATCCATGCTGAGGGTTCAACATCCAGCAAATACAGATTCTAGAAAGAGAGAACAAAAGAGACAGGAGGAGAGGAAATCAGCAAAGAAATAACATAACTTCTTAGATATGACCAGAGTCATGGAGTTGAAAGTGTCTTCAAATGCGACCAAGTTAAATGGGAAAGAATGTCCCTAGACCCATCACGGAAATTTTAGAACATCAAAAATGGGGAGAATATTTTATCGCTGCCTGGGAGCCTCAGCTGGTTAAGTGTGCCTTTGACTCAGGTCATGATCCTGGGAGGAGTCTGGCATTGGGCTCCCTGCTCAGCGGGCAGTCTGCTTCTCCTTCTCCCTCTGCCCCTCTCCTCTGCTCGTGCGTGTGCTCTTTCAAAGAAATAAACAAAAAAATAAAAACTTTTTTAAAAATGGAGAGAATATTTTAAACGCAAGAAAATTGCAAGTAACCAGTGAGGAGTAAAAATCAGAACGGCATCTGACTTCTTGGAAGCAATACTGGGGGCTAGATGACGAGGCAGGAATCGTTTCAAAGTTCAGTTGGAAAGACTTGTCCAACCTAGAAACTAACACCCCACCAAAGGATCAATCAATGACGGCACGATAAAAAGAATTTCAGGCATGCGGACTCTGACCTGACACATAACATTTCTTCCGAGGTTACTTAAGGATGTAGCCCATCAAGAAAGAAGAAGAAAAGGAATTTAGGAAGCAGGAGTCACTAGAAACTGGTTATGGAAAAATCCTGAGTGATGGCATGTAGACATTTTGGGAAAGGCCCCATCCAGGCTGAAGTAGGAGGACAGAGTGTTTCCTGGGCAGAGCACACTGGGAAAGGTATCCAGTGAAGGAGCTTATATAACAGACCACACGGAAACGTAAAAACCTTTAAAGGAGCAATTAGAAACTGGAGAAAAGGCCACAACAACCCACAAGAACTAAAAATGAAGCCAACTAAACTTTGGCACAATTTTGACCAACAGGTGAAATATTTCTAGTATCTTTAAAAAATAGATTCTCCTGTGACATTAGAACGCCCAAGAGTGTCATCTGCAAACAACAGTATTTACAAACTCATAGCAGTGTAAATGCAGCTTATTGGCTTTCTATTTTTTATTTTTATTTTTATTTTATTTTTTATTTTTAAACGATGATAGCACAAAACATGCTATCAATCCTGACTTAACCCATAGAGTTATATTTACAGATTGGGAAGTGGAGGGAGAAATGGAGGGAAAGGTAAGAGTGCTAATGTCTTTATTTTATTTTTTAAAATGGGGAGAGAAGAGAGCTCCAAGAAGTGGTCTCTATTTGATGGAAATAAATGGAATTTAAGAAGATTTTTCTGAGGTTGCAAAGTAATTACTGAAAAAATTGGTAAAAGTGACAAAACAATATGTGGTAGAAGTGAGGGGAAAGGAGAAGGGCAGGAAAAGTATGTGTATGAGTAAATCTTCATTATCGCCAGAAATCAGTACATAATGACTACATTTCGTAGTGGTATAAGCACGTTATTTTTAGAAATAAAAAGGTGACCTGCCAGGGAAATTAAAAGCAAACCAGTTTAAACTAATAGCATTTGAAGTGCAAGACTAAGTAAGGGTAGCTAGGGGTAAAGGAGGACACTATATTTTGCACTAAATGTTCTTCCATACTATGTCACCAGTAAACCGTGCACACTGGTCCTATGGTAATGCAAAACTTACTTTTTAAAATAATGGGGCAGATACAGCCGCAGAGAACACAGAGACATGTACAATGTTGCTTTCTGCAGCATTGTTTGTAATAAATAGAAAAAAGCTTTTAAACAGCCTAAATGGGACACCTGGGTGACTCAGTCCTTAAGCACCTGCCTTTGGCTCAGGTCACAATCTCAGGGTCCTAGGATGAGCCCTGCATCAGGCTCCCCACTCTGTGGGAAGCCTGCTTCTCCCTCTCCCTCTGCCTGCCACTCCCCCCGCTTATGCTCTTTCTCTCTGTCAAATAAATAAATAAAAATCTTTAAAAAAATAAATTAAAAAAATAAACAGCTTAAATATCCATCAGTGGGGGAACAGACATTTTAACTGTGATATATTTATAGGACGGAATAGCATGGGCCAGTCCACATGGGTGAACTATGTTAACTGTAGCCACATGGAGAGATCTCAAAAAACAATGCTGGGAACAAAAATAACTTTTGAACGATATAGAAGTCAGGTTCACATTCATGATAACCCAAAGCGTTTTTGTTCATTGGTCATAGTTCACATCTGCAGGTGTAGGGAAGTATAAAAGCATAAATTAGACAGATACATACTATATTCTTGAAAGTGGGTGCCCCTCAGAAGGAAAGGAGGCATCGAAACTACTGAGGGGAACAAGCAGGATGAATTTGATCTGCAATTTTTATTTAAAAAAATATGAGGTAAATATGCATTTAGATTCATTATAAACCAAAGGGAATGAGAATGACAGTTTAAAAAGTGGAAGAGATTAACTTTAGGGACCATTTTAGAAATCAGGTTAGATGTCAAAAGGTTTATAAGTATAGGTTATTTTCACAAAACCAATGTTCAAAAATAACCTGAACTTGGAGAACAAATTAAGGGAAATGTTTTATGTAAAAAATAATTATCTCTTTTAAAAACACTGTAAATGTCTTTAACAATGGCTGTCACAGCCCATTTGCTTTGCAATACACTGTGGGGTTTTTTGTTTGTTGTTTCCTTTTGTTCTAGAATTGGATAGATCACCCTTTGCTTATCCATTCATTATTTCATGGATATTTGGCTTGTTTCCACATGTTGGCTATTATGAACAATGCTGCTATGAACACACATGTATAAATCTCTGCATACATATATGCTTTCATTTCTACTGGATATATACCTAGTAGGGGAATTGTTGGGTCATATGGTAATTCTATGTTTAACTACTGAAGAACCATAAACACCATTTTCCCAAAGGGCTGCATCATTTTACATTCCCACTGGCAGTGTATGAGTTCTAATTTCTCCACATTCTCACCAACACTTATTAGCAGTCTTTTTGATTATAGCCATCCTTGCCAGCGTAAAGTGGTATCTTGTGTTTTGGGGCTTGTATTTCCCTAACAGCTGATGATGTTGAGCATATATTCATTAGTGCTTATTGGCTATTTATACAGCTTCCTTGCAGAAATGCCTATTCAGATTTTTTTACTCATTTGTTGAACTTTGTTAAAATATACATAACATAACATTTAGCCTTTCAACTGTTTTTAAGAGTACAATTTCGTGGCATTAGTTACATTAAGCAGTACATTGTTAATATGGGACTGATGGCAAGGGTGGCAGTTTGAGTCCGATGGACCTGGGTTTAACCAAGGTTTTTACAAGGACAGGAGAGATGATCACGACAAGCCACCGAACCACTCTGAGACTCAGTCTGGTCATCAGAAAATAGAAGACTATTAGACATATGAGAAGAAAATAAATGACTACGAAAGCAAAGAGCCAACAGTAAATTTGCCTTACCCTCTTTAGAAATACAGCATGAATTACACTACTTTGTTTTTCCCTAAAAGAGTATATTTTTGGTTATTTAGGAGATTAAAGTAGAAGATGAGATTTCTTTTTAAGTTATCGTATTTTAGAAGATTTGATTTTTATCATTAGTAAAAATCTTTCAAATTATATTCTTCACTTTTCAAATACTCCTATTATATCCCAAAAACTGATTTATTCCTAGACTATGTTATCTGTGTAGCTGTTAAGCCCTAGAAATAAATGAAGCATCTTGAGTTATGCTGAAATAATTATCTTGTAATATTATGAAGTCAAATTATTTGCAGAGGGAAAAAAAATCAGTCTTACAAATAAGGATATCCACACCCACTGTAAGTATCTTAAAAATTCTTCACACTTCTTCAGTTTACCAGAACATGGAAAAATTGAGTGAGATTTCAGTCTCCTGTGTATAACGTCTGTCAGATGATCTGCTACGACACTGTGCTCATCTCAGAGCGCGTGTGAGACAGCAGGGGAGCACGGAGTCTACAAACTAAGGCTCACCGGCTCAGCCTCTAACCACCGAGTGGCTCCTTTGTGCCGCCATCTTTGGAAGGGGGGAAGATCATTGGGCGCAGGTTCAAACTCCATTTGCTGAGGTGGGCCTGATGGTCTCCCTGCCCTGGTAAACATGCAGAAACCACTTTCACGGTAGTGCAGAGGGGAGATTTCAGAGCTTCACGTGTTGAAGAGAGAGCTTCTCTTAAAGTGACAGCAAGATGGCTATTCCCTGCATTCATATATACTTGTATAGTGAAGCTTTAAAATTTTTATTTACATAGATATTTAGTTTTGGGGACCCCAAAAAATGCTCATATTAAAAGAAAGAGCTCCTCATATTTAAGAAAAATAATCTCTTTCTTACACTGTCTTTTAATCTTCCTATTTTCAGTTTGCGAATGTGCTGTGGTCCTTCCGACCTCAGGGCGTTATACTTGCCGGTGGCTTTGCCTGGGCTCTACACCTCCACCACAAAACCCAGTTAATGACCACTCATCTTCCAGAGCTTAGCTCAGCTGTCGCTTTCCTAGCTTCACCGCTCATCCCCATCCATCCCCCACACTAAGCTCAGCACGCTGGATCCTTTTCTTTCACAACATGTAGCTTATAATTATTAGAAGATGATATATGTCATATGTATATTGTTATTTCCATTATCATTAATTAATGCGTATTTCCCCACTTAACTGTTCACTCCAGGAGTTCCCTTTTTTCTGATCAATACAACCTGAAGGTGTAGCATAGTGACTAGCACAGGATAGGGATTCAATAAATAGCCCGTATGAATGAGTGAAACAAATTAATGAATTTTAAAATGAATAAACTTCTCTGGAGATGGTAAAGAAGACAAGTTCTTTCTCTTCTGCTTTCCACTCAAGTCACTCCTCTCTAACCTTACTGTCTTATTTCCCAGATAGTAAGGAAAATCTCTTAAAAATTTGTTTCCCAAGATCCTAGCAACATCCTAGACTTACACGTAAATACTCACTATGTGTTTAGTGAATGAATAAATGAATGAATGAACGAATGACAAATAAATATATATGGCTGAAATATCACTATAGCTACAATAAATGTTACTGTGTGAATTCATAGTGGAAGAGAGAGAGGAAGAATAAATATTTTACTAATTGAAAAAAATCATGAGCTCTGTTTAATGAAAGGAAACTCCATGGGTTATAGTGCCTAAAGGCATAGCTGAGAGGCATGTGGTGCGGGGCCGGATGGACGCAAAACAAAGTGAAGTTTCTATAAAGAGAATGATCATCTTGTGCTGCCTGGTCTGAAGATAAGACCATGTCATTGCTGCTGAAAGATTACAATTTAATCACTTGCACTGTTACATCTACAATATCATATGTTTGCTCATTTGTTCACTGATAAACTGGAGTGCAGTGTTTTTCTCACTGCAAGTCATAGGCCACTAGTAAGTGAAATCAATGTAGTGGGTTGCAGTCACTATTTTTTAAAAGAAAATCGAATTTTGAAAATAGCACTGCATATAATGAAATCCTTTCAGTTTTTCATATCTATATCTATGCATGTACTAGGCAACAAGGTAAAGTGTATTTCTTACTGTGGGTCATGGTCAAATAAAAAAAAATGAAAGCCACTGCTATGGAGAAGTGTGACCAATGGAGCAGGCTCCACAGTCAGACAAACTGGCAAGCCAAGCTTGGTTCTAAAACAAGATACTTAACCACTTGGGGCGCCTGGGTGGCACAGCTGTTAAGCGTCTGCCTTCGGCTCAGGGCGTGATCCCAGCGTTATGGGATAGGGCCCCACATCAGGCTCCTCCGCTATGAGCCTGCTTCTTCCTCTCTCACTCCCCCTGCTTGTGTTCCCTCTCTCGTTGGCTGTCTCTATCTCTGTCGAATAAATAAATAAAATCTTTAAAAAAAAAAAAAAAGATACCTAACCACTATGAGCCTCAGTGTTTTCTTCTATAAAACAGAAATGATACTTATCTCACAGTGTCATTGAAAGACTAGTAATTTAAAACACCTAAATAGGGGCGCCTGGGTGGCGCAGCGGTTAAGCGCCTGCCTTCGGCTCAGGGTGTGATCCCGGTGTTATGGGATCGAGCCCCACATCAGGCTCCTCTGCTGGGAGCCTGCTCTTCCTCTCCCACTCCCCCTGCTTGTGTTCCCTCTCTCACTGGCTGCCTCTATCTCTGTCAAATAAATAAATAAAATCTTAAAAAAAAAAAAAACTAAATATGATGATAATTAATAGTTATTGAGACTTTACTACACTACAAGTCCCATCTTCTTCAATCCCCAAACAAACCTTACGAGGTAAGTTCCATTAACTTACCATCATTTCACAGGAAAGGAAGTTGAGATACTGAGGACTGAAGAAAAAATCTGAATGCGTATAAGAGTATGTGTCTCAGTGATCTGCACATATATGAATGGACATGATTATGAATTACCAGCATTGCTTTAATGAAACCCTACTTTCATACTTCCCATGTAGCGGGAGTTCAACAAATATTTGTGAGGGGTAAAACATACCCCGGGGAACTCAGAGCACTCTTCACAATAAATTAAACAGTAAAACGCTCTGGGAACTTAGAGGGGGAGAAATTCTTCTGAAAAACTTGTGTTAAAGGAAGGTTTGAGGAAAAGGGCCTAGCATGGGTTCTTCACCGACGTGGTGGGGTCTATAGAGGTAAAGGCAACAGCGAAAGCATGACCGAGGCCCAGGGACGGAGGAAATAGGGTGTGTAGATTGGTAACAGATTGTAGAGAGAACTCATTGAGCACTTGCTTAAAGGGACTGTACTTTATCTCATAGCCAAAAGGAAACCACTGAAGACTTTTAACCGTGATGAATGATCAAGATGCAATCGGTGAGACCGCTGAATAACCTCCATATGATTACTGTTTAAAGCATCGTGTAGATATTCTGACATGAAAACTGAATTCTATTTTCTCCATTTTATGGGTGGAAACCCAGCCTGGCTTCAGGGGAAATTATAAGAATTAATAAAACATTAGTTAAACTCTAGAGTTTTCTGAGAAATTCTATTATAAGATGTATGTACAAATTATTTTATTATAGCTGACTAATTTACCAAGTACTTTAGCTTGAAAAAAACTATGTGCTTAGATGTGAGCTCTGTTAGGACAACTGCATTTTTTCAGATTGCAGTGTTTGAGGGCAGGATTATTTATACAGTTTTTAATTGATTTAAATAATCATGGAAATAATTACAGGGATTAAAAATATTGATTCTAGCCTTTACCTCAAGACAATCAATTTACGCCAAAAAAGTATATCCAAATATCTGTTCTCCACCAGATTTAACCCTTAATATTCTAATATGTATTTTATTATATACTGTGACACAGAAGATATATATAAATACATCCATATATATTTCATTTTAATATAAATATATACATATATACTTAATTTTAATATAAATATATATGTATTTAATTTTCATATGATGAACTACCTATGGAATTTTGTTTCATCCTGATTTCAAATCCCTGCATCCTGCTATTCTTGAAAATATGTAATAGATTAAACAGAACTCATATTTAAATGAATTGAATAAAATAAGATTTAAACCTTATCCTTAAAATATTTTAACCCTTAAAAATGTATGACGCTATATAAGGCATACAGCATCTAAAGTGCAATCTTACATATTTTGGGTTAAAAAAATTGAAAAAGGGACCTTCTGAAAATTAAGTCCTTGTGCCCAGGAACAGTTCTTGGGGTTTGGAACATCTTCCCAAAACAGCTTTTTCATTCTACAAAGGAGAAACAAAAAACGTTCATCTTGAAAACGTTCACAGTTAATGAATGGACTAACTAGAAATTAATCTACCAGATCAGTTATTTCCTGGTAGAATCTGATTCATTTTCACATGCTATCCCATGAAGATGTCCACCAACGTTCTATCTAGACTAAGTTAATAATCACTTATTATGAAATAATAATGAAATAAGCAACACTTACTGAAAGCTGTGTGCCAGGCACTGTGCTCAACACTTGGAGTGGATTTTTCTTGGAGAAACAATATATTAAAAGTGGCCATCGGGGCGCCTGGGTGGCTCAGTTAGTTAAGCATCCAACTCCTGAGTTCAGCTCAGGTCAGGATCTCAGGGTCATGAAACTGAGGGCATGGAACCTACTTAAGATTCTCTCCCTCTGCCTCTGCCCCTCTTCCCCTCTCAAAATGGAAAAAAAGTGGCCATCAACTGCATTTTAGAAACAATTCCACTTGATATGGCCCCATCGGCTCACTTGACTTAAAGATATATTCAGATTCGAAACTCTCCAGTCCCTCTTTTTTGCTATAAGACAAAAGTTTCTGTAGAGATTTGACAAGTGTGAAATCAGTTCATAGATCTGGGCCTTTCAGCACACGGCGATATGGTACCATAGAACCACTGGAAATTCAAGGCCATTTGCCAAACCAGACAGACCGGGGCCACACAGTGCTGATTTTTAAACACTGGAGTGTTAACTAATCATAAATGAACTGGCCACTCCAGGTAAATCTTCACCACTAAAAAGTCCTCAACCCAAATTGTACAGCTCTAAAAGCCGTTTTTGCCATCTCTGAGAACATACTGCCTAGGATTTCCTGTCAGAAGCTTGTTATTTCCTGAATGTATTTACATTTGAAACATGAATTTCGTCCATGATGTTTGTGTTGTACTAGCAAAACAGAATGTGGTTTCCTGAAAACAGGCCTTTTCTTTTCAGGCCGTCTTAATTGTGTACTGGATACACATAAACACATTTAGGAGACTTTAATGTTTCTGATTGGGGTTTTAAATCAAAGTTTAAACATGCTCAAGAGCTCTGGCCATAAGGATTCGTAACGCCAGGTACAATACCTTTGGTGTGATATTAACAACGTTCCAAGCAGTAAGATTGAAGAGGAAATAATTATTGGCACAATTACATATAGACCTGCATCATGCTGGTGTTTTTCAATATCATCTGAAAAAGAAATACAATGCACATGATTCAGAAGCTTGAGGAAATAATAACATCTTTCTGTACCAAAAATTACAGCAGCCTTTTTTCTGAATCCATCATCAATCTGTATTACCTTTAAAGATATAAAAATAAAAAAGTATTTATGATACATTAATAAAATACTATTTTGTACAGAATCATGCTTACTGTAAGTTAGCAAAACATTTTTTCAAAATTATTTTTTGCCAATTCCATGTGATCATTTCAGGTTATATGAATCAAAGTGCCCATGAAAGTTGTTCTGATGACTCTCTGTCTCAGTATCTGCTTCTAGAGAAGCCAAACTTCAGCACCTCCAATCTCTACCTTGTTCACCCCACACACACTGACCTTGCTTTTCTTGAGCATGCTCACTCTTCCGAACCTTTGCACTTGCTATCCCTCTGTCTAAAATGCTCTTCTCGTTTGTACTTGCATGGCTCTACTTAAATGTCACCTGCACAGAGAAAAAGACCAATTCTGGCCATCCTAACTAAAGCACCGCATTTTAACTCTATCCTTTCATCTTACATTGATTTTGACTCATGGCACTTATTTTTTATTATTATTAAATTAGTCTTTTTATTAATTATTACCAATTGCCACTCTTATTTTTTTATTGACTTGGGGTTTTTTGAGTGCAAGTAATTTTTTTAAGTTTTTATTTAAATTCTAGTTAGTAAACATATAGTGTAATATTGGTTTCAGGAGTAAAAGAATTTAGTGATTCATCACTTACATAAAACACCCAGTGCTCATCACAACAAGCATAGCACTTATTTCTATCTTCCATTATATTATACGTGATTTGTTTACTCTCACTTCCATTAGAGCATGGGGGTTAAGCTCCATAAGGACAGAGACTGATGTTTACTGTTCAATCCCCAGTTCTTGTGCCCAGCGTGTATGTGTAATAATAAATGAATGAATTTTTATAATTCTTTTAATTCTAAAACCAGGCAAAATATTTCTCCCTTGAAACTTCATTATTAGGTTGCTTGGACTTGAAGACAATTTGAGCCAGAACAGCAAAATCAAAATGTTGATACTCCACGTACGGTAAGATGAATTAGAAATTTAAGAGGCACAATGAATTTACTTCTCCAGTTTTAAATTTACAGGAAAAATATTTCCTTTAAAAGACTGATTAAAATTTAAAGGCTTGGGCGCCTGGGTGGCTCAGTCGGTTAACGGTCTGCCTTTGGCTCAGGTCATGATCCCAGGGTCCTGGGATAGAGTCCCATATCGGGCTCTCTGCTCAGTGGGGAGCCTGCTTCTCCCTCTGCCTGCTGCTCTGCCTACTTGTGCTCTGTCTCCCTCGCTCTCCATCAAATAAATAAAATAAAAATCTTTTTAAAAACTTAAAGGCTCATAAGTATGTACCCCCAAAACATATTGTTTGGGGTAGATGCATTTATATGAATTGTACAGAACATTAGTATTTTTCTAATTAGTTTTTCTTATGATGTATTTTATTGCATTGCTGCATATTTTCCTTTATTTCTTTTCCATTAACTTTGTATCCAATTTGTGACTAAAAATGTTAATTTCCTATACAAGAATACCATGTTTGATTACTCTCCTTCTTACTACCACCAAGGGACCATGTACATTTCCTGCAATCACTCCCTGACACATCTGTGTAAGACTCTGGACTCTTCCATGACTCCATTAGAAAGAAAATAATCAGAAGGCAACATAACTGATGAGCAGGAAACCACACATCTGTATAAAAAGAAACCAGAAGGAAAATTCTTACCTTGGGTGAAACTATTAATTATCTTTGGTTTCCCCACTCCTTCCATAAATACTGGGTAAAGACTGAATTGATACTTCTCAATGGGGATAAAATGATCTGAGGAGAAAAATATATTAAAGGGTCGTTTTTACTGAATTAATATTAACAAGTGAAACCTATATAAAGAAAATTAGGTTACTCTCCTATTTTTCCAAACATGGAAATAAGTTGTTACTTATGGATCAAAACTGATGATTAAGGGAGTTTCAAAAAGCACCTAAGCATTCCAAATTCTCCTAGTAATGATAATAATTTTTAAATAATTTTTGAAAATGTTACCCAGAGACATAAGATTGCAATTTTCAAGGGCAAGTTCCAATGATAGCCAATTTGTTCAAGCTCACAGTGTATGAACTTCCACTTTCCCTTTCCAGGACAATATGGTCTACCTCTTCTCCCATATCCCCAAAGCCAGCAATATTCCCCTTTCACAGGCATTTAGCTTACTTATTTTCGCCATTCGAGGCAGCTGTGAGACTAAAGTCTTATGAAATGCAAAGAAGTGGGGGTGGGGAGCAGGAGTCCTCTTGCTTATCTAGGGATCCCCCTAGTCCCCCTGTTAGGGGGGACTGTATAGCAAAGTTTAAAACAAATCTATCGGTGATCCATCATTTTTACAAATGTTAATAATATATAAATACTCTACAAGGGATAAATCTCGTTGAAGCCTAAATTATGTATTTCCATGGTTTAAAGAAAAGCACAGAGCATAACCATCTGGACAATAGTGGTAATGAACTGAATTTAGTTCTCTATCAATCATTTCTATTTGCCCTGATGCTAAATTTTGGGTCTTTGGAATGAAATAGAAGTAGAAGTCTCTCGTAGTAGAAGGAGTGATATTGTATAATAATAGGGTCCGTACTAAAACCTTACTCAGACCTGGAGATACCGTATTGTGCACGATTACTTTGCACTTTAATCATCTCCTGGGGCAACTGTTCTACTTTGCAGAGTTTATGCTGCCTATGTCACTTAGTCCTACATTTGCAGACCTACGGCTTGGCATTCCCACTCACTGCTAGTAGCATTATAAGTTGGTACACAGATCTGGGGAAAAAATTTGGTGGTAGATATCAAAGGCCATTAAAAAATAGTCTAGGGGAAAAAAAGGTAAAGCAGGAAGCAACAAAAATGTTCTCAAATAAATAAATGGTTTAAGTAGACTCTGGAATAAAATGCTACGTGATCATTAAAAATAATGGTTAAAAAGATTGGGGAGAAAACAGAAACATGCTTGTGATATATCAAAGGAACAAATCAGAAGAAAAATGATAGATGATATGATTACAACTATGTAAAATATTTAGAAAGGATCAAATGAAACAATTGAATGTTTATGAGAAAGTGATAGAATTACATGTGGTAAGATGGTAACATCATCTATATATTTGAAGTTTTCATTAACTATCTTATTTAAATTAATAATCACTCTCATGCTAATCCGTAAGAGAAACAATTAAAGTGCAGCAAACTTACCATGGATATAATACTTCTTAACAGATGGAGGGATCCTAAGCCATTTAATTTCACTGTCTTCATTAAGAATTTTCCACTCAGTAACAAAATACATCAGATAGTAGTCACTGGGTGATAGCGTCCAGGAGAGAAGCACACAACTGCTGTTTAAAGGATAAGCACTGAGCGACTGCACGGTATTTACTGAGGGGAAAAGAAGGAAATTTGTTTTTAAATTCAAAATTAATAAAAAAAAAAATCTCCTAATACCTTTGAGGCGCATACAACCTACTGGAGAAAGGGAGAAGTAAGAGAAGGATGACATTTATATAGATAAATATAATATAATTATTTTTGTACCACAGAGTCATACATGCAGAAAGATGTGGGAACAGAAGCCATTGAGGAGAAACCAAAATGGGGTCTGGGGATGAGTCAAAAAAGTTGCTCTCCACTGGAATACTGCACAAGCCTATTCATCATCCTCTCTACTTCCCTCCAAACTCTTCTCTTCTGCTGATGGCATTGCATTTTCAAAGGACAAATCTGATTATCTAACACCCTCTGCACAGAGTCCCATTTAAAAGCCTCCACTGGATTTCCACTTGTGAGGATGAACTGCAAGCCCAGGGCCAAGGCTCAGCCCACCTCCCAGCCTTTCAGGATTTTGTGAACCAGAGCCACCCGGGTCTTCTCCCCTCATGTCCTCTCCTGTGCCCTGAGGACTTTCAGTCAGACTATTCCTCCCTCAGGAGCCCATGCTCTTCCCCTCACCTTTTGGGGAAATTTGATTCCTATACTAGTTCTTAAGAAAGCTTCTCTAACCCTCAATGCCAAGTCAGGTTCTATTTTCCTTTCCTTTATAAAATTACATTCCTTTCCTGGGAACACTGATCTCAGTTTGTAAATAGGCACTAACTTGTATGATTATTTGATCAAGGTCCGTGTCATCTATTGGACTCTTGTGAATGCTGATACCATTCTCATGGTCTGAATGCTGGTTTCTGAATGCTGAGACCATTATAGTTTTTTCTCACATTGGAATTCCCACCACCTAACATGGCGCAGCATTCAATAAATACCTCTAGATCATACTGGTTGAAAATATTTTTAGCGTAAAACACTGTGCAGATGCTATGGAACTTACAAGAAGCTTACACCATACGTACAAAAGTAATCATAATGTAAGGCAAGATATAAAATTCCTGAAGAAAGGTAGAAAGCACCCTGATTTAGGACATATCTAATTAAAGCAATAAGCAAAGACTTCATGGAGGAGATTAGTACAGGTGGAGTAGATTTGAATTTTCCATTAAAAAGTTGTACTTCGAATATGTAATCCAGATTAAGAGCTCCTATTAAAGGTAGTTCTCCATTCTCTAATTAATCAAAGATATCAAAATTAATGAAAGAAGGTTCAACACCCATATGAAATGAAGGACAGGTTAATTTTCAAGTCTGAGCAATTACCTGCATCCATATAGTATGTAATACTATTACATATATGTAATAACACACACATATGCATGTACTTATTTATACACACACACACACACACACAGAGACAAGGAGAGAGATTGATTTATGTACAACTTCCATTGATCCAAAAGGTTTAAGTATTAGATTTACTAGAATATTCTCATTTATCAACATGATTCTGTTATATGAAAAGCCAAGGACCATATTACATAATAATAGGGTGCAATCTGTTTTGCTACTTTTCAGAAGAGAAGAGATAAAAGAAGAGATTCCTTCAGAGTCAGAGAATTGCAGGCTTCTTGGAAGATCATTTTGAATGGGAGGAGTATGTAAAGATTAAACGCTAGAAGGGGCACAGGTTTACTACCCTGCACCCTTTCTTACCTTTGCTCACAGGCCATGAGAAGGTTAAATTAAAATTCACAAAAGAGGCACCAATTGAATTGACAGCCAGAACTGTAACAGAATGTCCTTGTTCTGTCCACAGGAAAGTGAATTTAGTGTGATTTCCCACATCTTCTGACCATGTTCCATTGCGGGAAGTATGATGTTTTACCACATATTTTCTCACACTGCACAATGAGTCATTTTTCATCAGAGGCTGTAGTAAACATAAAAATTGATTAGTTTAAGGGCTCCAGTGTTTTTTATACCAACTAAGCCCATGAACTCTTCTTATACGTTCTCCACTGGGAGGCAGGGTCAGACCAGGGCAAGCCCAGTCTAGTTCAAGGCTGAGGTATGAGGAGGTGAGGGGGGATAGAGCCCGTCTCTGACCACAGATGCAATGAAGGCATCTGGGTGGGTATGGGGTGTAGGAAATTTATTTTCTTCCTTTGGGTTTTTTTTTTTTTCTTAAGACTCAGAGAATGAATCATTTAAAGATAATTAAATATGGATACAATTAAGACACTTTTCTACCAAGAAGTTGCACACTAATTTTAGAGAAAAGAGAGACAAGCAGGGAGTCAAGAGTTTCCTCATCGAAAAAGCAAACAAGAAATAACCCTCTAATTCTGTAAAGCAACAGCAAGAAAGCTGAAAAGATGTTAATCGTCATTTATGTTAATACCAGTAAGATTTATTATTTGTTTTCTCTTCTTCTGATCTGTTGCTAATCCAAGTAGCAGAGGCTATCAGAACCGTGTATATGGCACCCCAGGATCTCTGCCCCATACTTAAAAAAAAATCATACCAGATCACTGATGATTCCAATATAAAATATATGTCTAGTCCAATTCTGCTCTTTTATTTTATAGAGTCTAAATCGTATACCCCACCTGCCCCATTACCACCACCTGTTTCAAATAAGATAAGCTAGGGGCACCTGGGTGGCTCAGTCGGTTAAGTGTCTGCCCTTCATTCAGGTCATGCTCTCAGGGACCTGGGATCGAGCCTCACGTTGGGAGCCCTGCTCAGCAGGGAGTCTGCTTCTCCTCTGACCCTCTCTCTGTCTCTGAACTAAATAAATAAATAATCTTCAAATAAGATAAGCCAATCCCTTATAAACCCATAGAAAACAACTCTCTACAATAGATGAACAGTGCTTCTCAATATATTTTTTTGTCATCGAGATTCCTCTAAGTCAGAAATAACAAAAAAAGTAAATATAAATGCATATACGTGTGTCCCTGCAGGGTGTGGAACAATCTGGGCAGGTGGGGAGTAAGGTCCGAGCAGGCACCATCCAGTGCAGCCCTACCTTTATACAGATCAGGAAACTGATGCTGAAGAGTCTAAGTGACGTCATCAAAACAATGCTGACTGAGCTCTAATATGTTCAGCTGAGAACAGAATGAGTTCCCTCACTCCGTGCCAGGGCCCCTCTGCATAGCTCTCTGCAATCCCATCTCAGAACGGAAACAACGAAGTCAATCTTTCGTGAGCATAAAAATAAAATTTAAGTGGGGCGTCTAGGTGGCTCAGTCAGTTAAGCATCTGCCTTTGTCACAGGTCATGATCCCAGCGTCCTTGGATGCAGCCCCGCATCAGCTCCTGCTCGGCGGGAAGCCTGCTTTTCCCTCTCCCACTCCCCCTGCTTGTGTTCCCTCTCTCGCTGTCTCTCTGTCAAATAAATAAATAAAATCTTTTAAAAAAATAAAAATGAAAAAATAAAATTTAAGAATAACATGAAAAGCAAGAATACCTTCCAAAGTAAAGTAACATTTCTCTCTTTTTTAGTCGTGTCTTCATTAATTATTCTCCAAAACTCAGGTCCTCTGGTAGGAACTGCAGAATGACAAGGAGCCCAAGTTGTACATGTGTTCTCAGAAGGAATATGTATGAGTGACATTTGAAACACACCCGTATGCATTTTTAAGACACATTTACAAAATCTCTACAGACCTTTTATATCCATGACAACAGTGTAGGCTGGACTACTCCAATTACTCCAGTACCCCAGCCCATCCAGCCTCTGGCAGCGCACCTGGACAGCATAGACGGCACACAGGTCTGGCACCAGGACACTGGCCGATTTTGATTTTGCATCATACACCTCATATATCTGTAAAATAAGGTCAAGCGTTAGACTAATCATTACTAACACCTGCGTAGCTTGGTGGACCCCCGAACTGCATTCTATTGAAAACCTTAATACTAGTCCAAAACTAAAAGAGAACTGACTTTGTGTTTTCTGGCTTGAGAAATACCTGCATTAGACTTGGATCATGAGCTCCTTCAAGTTAAAGACTGTCTTAGTCATCTTGCTGTTTCCTCCTCGGGACACGATTTGGACTGGCCTTACTTGCAACCTCGCTTCCCAGTCAATCTTCACTCTGTTACTAATCTCTGTCCACTAACCCTTTAACCACAAAAACTCTCAATAATTTTAACCTGGTGGTTACATAGTGAAAGCTCTGTTATTCAGTCTCCTCAGGAAGCAGAAAAACTGTCACGTTCCTTTCAGCTAAAATCATTATGACCTAATGACATATTTAGGGTTCCTGACGTTTCTGGGTCTTTGCAAGCTGCGGTCTGAAACCTGGCACTACAAGTCATCATACTCACACTCGCCACTACGGGTGTGATTTTGGTTGTTTGATAAAAGCAGCTTCTTTCAAAATATGTCCCGAAGAACATATACATATTAAGAATATTACTAGATGTTAAAGGAAAAAGGGTTCCTCGGTAAAACAAGCTTGAGAAACACAGGATTGAACTAAAAGTCACAAATAAATAAAGTCACAAATGTTTCTTTAATGCAGGACTTCTCCGAACCTTTAACATGTAACAGAGTGTGATTCTGTACTAGGAATACACACAGTGATGCAGGATTTCCTAAGTTGATTCAGCCATGCAATCTTTTTTTCAAGGAATATTTTATGGGATCTATGTTCTGTCACACTCATTTTGGGAAATGATGGCTTGCAGGAAATGTCGTTCCTTAAAAGGGTTAGACCTAGAGCAATCTATTTCACAAAAATAGCTACAGAATACAGGAAAAGGTACTTTTATGCCAATAAAATAAATCCTAATCAATGCAGTTACTAAAACGGTTGTAAGAGATAACATTTAGTGAGGCAAGCTGGAGACGTTTCTAGGTAAAGGTACCTTCCACTGTACTTCTTTTCCATTTAAGCCATAGCGAATCTGGAACTTAAGATTATTCTCTGGAAAGACTGGTTTTTCCCAAGATATTTTCAATAATCCAATTTTTACAGTAATTTCTGCTTTCACACTGGATGGAGGCAGTGGTTTCACTAGAAATTTTAAAAATAGTATACTATAACAGCAACTTAAACAGTGATAATATTTTTAAAACATTATTATGACGTTACGACTTTTATACTCAGTATTTATAAAGCTGTATCTCCTTGATCCCCTACAATTTTATGTGACATGTAAGAAAGGGATTATCTTTATTTTGCAAATAGGTTGATTGAAAAAAAAAATCACTACATTGACCATGTCATCTGCAAATAATAGTAAGATCTGATTAGAAACTGAGCCATTAGTTCTGCATGCCAAAGATTCCACACTAAACACATGAGTGTCGATAGCATACCCTGGTCTATGTAGAGCTTTAATAAAAGGAAAAATATAACACGCACTGCATTCATTTCCACATGTGTGAGTTTCAAACTGTTCTACTATTACTAAGTATTTCTAGGTTAAGATCAGAGACAGTCTTACAGAGTAACGCCCCAGTTCTCTATCATCTGCAGAAAACATGCTTTTGAAAGGCAGAAATAGAAGCAAAGATGATCAGAATGGCAAGGGCTTAAAAAAAAAAAAAAGTAAAAGACAATATGCAAACTCATCATATTTGAGAACTAAATGTCCCAAAGCCCCAGCACACTGGTGTGAACTCTGAAGTTCCGGACTTCATCAACAATTAGACTGTTGATGACCAAGACCCCTAAGCTTTTTCATAACTACACTGTTTCTCATACTTATTCAATTCTTCATATATGAAGAAGACATTCTTTACCAACCAGTAAGACGACATGCATTTCATCTCCTGAAAAGGAAGTATGCACATTTGAGAGACACTAGGACTGTACTTGACTGAATCACATGGATGTCGTATGCATCTATTCCATGCATATCTAGTTTACAGGAGGGATGCTTTAAAGTACGAGAGTTTGCATCATCCCCACAACATGCACCCTGGGGAGGCTGAAGAGGAGCTTTCCCATTTTGTGGGTGATATAACAGTCACACAGCACTTACATGTCTAGCCCATGTTTACAAAGCTAGGAACTGGTGGAGCGGCATTGGGATCCTAGAGTTGAATCTCCATATTGTTTTCTAGTACTAAGTAGTAATAGAAGCCCAACTTAAACTCCTTATTTTAGTACTGAAAAGAATAACATTGAAGGTTGTTCGGATAGCATGTAGAACTGAATCCTTGTTGCATTTGTCATAGATTACATGTGAGGCTATACCTGTGCATGTTTGTGGGGTAGAGAGTGGTAGTAGGGTTCTATGCTGTCTCAAGATATTCAGTACCAGAGAAGTACTGCTTACAGTAAAATCACTTTAAATGGAACCAAACTAAATAGCATGGAGGGTGAGGGGGCACGAGGGGAATCAATTAATTGGGACTCTACAGTGATTAAAAAAATAAAAATTATGACTTTATGCTATATTTAACAAAATATAGGTTTTAATTCAGCTGTGTACTAATTATTGAAAATATAATGAATCAACTATTGATTTTTGGCATAATTTCCCAACAAAACAGCATATAGCACCAAAGATATTCTTTTACCTCTGCTGTGTAACCATAAGTGGATTTCACAGCAATATGGGAGGGACATATTATATATTTCAAGAGCTCTTTTAACTTCAAAATCAATATATCTTTTTTAAAGAGTATTTAAAATTAATGATGGGTATCATCATCCTTGATCTATTTTCTCTTCTTCACTTCAGTTATTTTGAATCCTGTGCATCCCACGCAGCCTCACAAATTAAACCCTTGGGTTATGACTACTAGATTACAAAATCCATCACGATACCCAAATTAAATTTTTAAATTAAAACACCAAATGTTTTCATAAGTATACTGGGAGAAAAACAAAGCAGTGCATTATTTAGAATATTACTGCTAAATTTTATTCCCAATGACCAATATAACTTATCGGATTATATGCTGAAAATACTCCTATTGCAAAAATACTGTGCTATAAGTAACTTAAAATAAAATAAAAACAGCAACACTCTCTAAGATTGATTGTCTTCCCAATCCCACTGTAAACATGAAAAAAAATTGTTTAAATATAGTGCGATCAGGAAATGGTAAAACCCAACACTTTCCATAAATCAACCTGAATCCAAATCTGCTAATAAAAATGAAGACACGCAACACTGTTTGACATACCCACGGAATCAGGAACAACACACGTTGGTGGAGAGTCAAGTGAACCCAAAGAGTGATTGATTTTAATCCACATTGTATACCCGGATAATAGAAAGATTGGCTGAAATATGCATTCATAAAAACCATCTCTCTGCAAATGGCAATCTTTGGGTTCAGATATGGGATGAATAGATGGAACATCAGAACAGTAAAGGCTGCTCCTTAAAAGATATGAGAACAGTCAGTTAATACACAACATTGATGAAAGCAATAAGATATTTGAGAAAACCATAGTTTCTGGTCCATCTAAAATAAATGCTCTTAGTGGAAAGGCATTTTTGAATTCCCAGCTATATCACAATTTTATATCTTTCCATAAAAACAGACAATAAACCTTATTAAATATTTTATGAGGTACTAAGTGGAAAAGCAAGTAAAGTGAGCAGCAATGCTCTAAGAAGGAGATAAGGATCCAATTAGACGTTGAACCTACACCACCTTGACAGTTACGCTAATGTTATACATAAGGGACACCATTTTAGAAATGGTGTAGATAGATCACAAGTGGTATTGGGACATTCCTGAGATGGGAAGGACGATAAATCCCTCATGCTTTACATAGGGATTAAATTACACCACAAATTGAAGACACAACTGATAGTAAATTATAGCTTAATCGACAATGTCCTAATATTTTCTAGTTCAAAGCAATATAATGAAAATAATACCAATGCTTGATTCATATCTGAATCATATGGTTAAATATATAACATATATAACACATTTTCTCAGAGAAGAAAATTAAGAAAGTAATTTTTATAACTATATCCCGATCTGCACTCTACCTCAGAACATACAGAGCACTTCTCCTTTTCTCTGAAATAGCCCTCCTGCCACTGTTTGCTCTAGTATGGCATTTAAGTGGTTAAAGTAGCAGTTACCGTTTCCATAAAAACAGAGTTAGGAGGTTACAAGAAAATGAAAAATCTATATTCTTGTTTTCTATTTTGGGGGACACTTTTCTGTTTCTCGTTTTCTATTTTTTATGACACTTTTCCTGCTTACCCCCTCAAAATTACAATCATTGGGGTGTGTGTATGAATGAGTGCTGGGGGGTGGGGGGAGGGCCAGAGATGAGAACAAGGCATGAAGCGTCGTCCTCTGTGGGTAAGAGGAACCGTGACCACGTGACCACGAACCAAAGCACAGTAATACCCCACTTGGAATGCGGAGGTTAGTGTCTTGTTATCATGACAGTAATAGCCATTTATTGAATATTTACCAGGAGTAATTCTATCGCTTAATTATAATTAAATGGAATATATCATTAATTCTAACAGAAACCTTGTAAGTCCTACTATTCTCTCTAATTTACAGACAAGGAAATCGAGTCTTAGGTTAAAAAAACCCGCGGAGTGCAGGGACTTTCACAGTTCTGCTGTAAATGTTAGCAAGATAATGAGGCACAGAGCTTATGTGATGGTCATCCACAAACACCTTTTTTAATGTGAAAAATGCCATGGAAAGAAAGTAAAGACAGATTATAAAAGTAAAATGGCATCCATGAATATTCTATTAATTTCAAACTACGAAGTCAGCTATTATTCCCGTGTAAGAAATGTAGAAATTGCCCCATTTTTTTCTAATACTACATAAGACTGGTCACTTTAGGAATACAATTCAGATCGCAGTATTTGAGGACGGGGATTTGTTTTTCAAGTAGAAAATTTAGATTTTAAGAATAAATGAGGACAAGTGAAACAAACTGGAAGACCCCAGTACAAACACAAATTGAGACAGGGTGTCTGAGAGCAGTACACATAACTGAAAACTACTATAAGAGATTATAAAAATTAAAATGTATCTACCATCTCCTAATCAAGAGTGCTATTATTTCAGATGATACTATAGAAAGATGAAGCCTTGAATTCTTTTCAAAACAGGGAAGGGTAAAAATAAGCAAGCGCAAATTACTCTTTATTACAACACTTCACTCTTTATCAAGTGTTTCTTTCTTAATCTTTCCTACTTCTAAAAGTATTCCTATTATATCTTACAATCTTTGTGCTACTACCTCTGACTTTTTTCCGAAATATTAATCTTTAGCAAATGATATTAGACTTCTATAATCACTGATGTTCTCCTCTGGTCAATTCCCTAAGTCAAATTAAAATGTACAGAAACCAGTTTTTCTTGGATTTCATTCAGTAGTTAAAATGCAATCATGGAAAATTAATCGGTTACCAGAAAAAAATTTGAAGTGAAAACAAATCCTATTTTTTACCTCAATGTGAGTTTTTTCAAAAACCACCAGTTTATTTGATTCCTCAAAAATTTCCTAATCAGGTAGATTCTACTTCCTCTTTCAGGAAGAACGTCTACTAGAGGACTGTCATGATGATATTTCTACAGGAAGTCTTATCTCACCATATCCCCAGAGCAATAAAACAGCAAAAACAGTACGTACCTATGATACCTCAACTGCAAAGTACTTCCCATGAGTGATTGGATTGCATTGGTTGACCATCTGCAAGTCATTTTAGTTAAGTACCCATCAGTTTCACATGATATATTGATATTGACATCTATTTAAAACACATTAAAATATTAATACAAAGCAAAAACACCAAAACAATTTTTAATGAAAATAACGTGACCTTACATTATCAATGGGACTCTAATATAGGGTCCATAATAAAAATCGGCCTGTGGAAGAAAAGGGAGACAAGTGCAGCACTCTTACCAATCACGTATAATTCCGCATAGCGATGGTGGCACTCCTGCTGGTTGCAGCAGTACACTGCGTCGTAGGTGAACTTCCCGCGAGGCCTGGTCGCATTCAGATTTGGAAAAGTGACTTTGCTAACACGGTCACCCAGAACCGTATACTGGCTCGCAGGGATTTTCTCAGCTAAATTCAGCCACCAAACAATCTTTTTTGAGGAAACAATCTCGTTTTCATTTTTATAAATGCAGTGAATAGAAACATTAGACCCGACACTTGTCAGAATTTTAGGCGGAAAGTATATGACATCTGCAATAAGAGAAGAAGGGGAGGACATCGGATAAAGACCAAAAACATCCTGTGAGGAACTTACGCGACATACAAAGGCTTCACGATGCATTCAGGATCACACTGCCAAAAATAAAATGAGTGTACTAAGAAACCGTGTAACTGTGATTGCCTGTTTAGGGACGGTTACGTCGTATCCCAGGCACTCCCATTCCCAAAGGACTTGAACTTCCAAAAATGTCCAGTATTTCCTAAACATAGAGACGTGTTACAAAATAGTTTCAGTGCGTAATTGTCACTTGCTAGCTGATAGGCAGAAAAGTAATTCAAATGAAATATAATCTAATTCCCCAATGACACGTTTTCCATCAGACTCCTCTTTAAGAACCAGTGAAATATAGGGCGAGTTCTTGATCAAATCACTCTAAGGCAAAATCCTGAAGAACAAATGGTGGTTGCTATTGTTTCACTTGGTTATATAAAAATTTCAAATTAGCAGGTAAAGTAGAAAAATGAGCTTTAAGTAAGAGACTAGTTAGGATATGTAAAATTAATGATGCACCAAAACAGGAAAAACTGTAAATACTATCTGTAATATTTTCAGTTATTTAAAGCCAGTATGCTGTGGTTTAGGACAAGGCAAACCAATATTTTTTCTAAAATATTATTTTTAAGGCCTCTATACTACTCCATACTATGTTTTCGGTCCCCTATTGCTGGAAACATGGTTTGCCTATATTCTCGATTAAAAACAGCATAAAAGTAAATGATTGTTTACATAGAAAGAAATTATTTCTGCCACAATGCATTACAAAAACAGGATATTTTAGTCCTACAATTTAAGGTAGGCCATTTTCTGCTGAAAGAATATGAGTATCTGTTTTCATACATATCATCTGGATTACTCCCAAAACAAAAACAAAAAACTTCATTGATTTTTATTATTTTTTTTCTTTTTTGTACTAGCAAGCTAAAGTGTACTGTCCTTATATTTACAATCCATACAAAACATTTGTACTTTGTATGTCTACAGTCAAGCATAAACAGGAAAAATTTTTAGTAGCATGAAATCACTGGACAGAAGCCAGTCCATTAGATTTATAATCCTACCCTTGGGTGCACTCAAGCTTCATTGGCACATTACTTTCTACACACAAGTACCCAGCACAGACCTGAAAGATCATTAACCTACCTTCAATACGCTCCACATCTCATTACTGAACCACTTCGGAAGTCTGAGAGTAATTTACTTGTTAAAGAGTACACATAAGATTTCCAAAAGTTAAGCTGAATCTTTTAAAGATAATAAAAACCTCAAAGCACTTCACTTCAAAATTGAATGCCTAAGTAAGGCTTAATTGAGAAATACAATTGAATTCATAGTATCTTGGCATGATTAAATACTAAAATATTAGCTTAAAAAGAAGAAAAACAAGTTATTAAAAACCTGATGATTTTGTAAAATTTACATTGAATATGCAGATATTGATATGAAGTAAATGTTAAATATTTAATTTTCAAAATAACACAAATACATATTTTATTCTCATGTGAGATACTACACCATATTGAATTTGTAAAATAAGAAAATAATTTTCTTCTCATGACTAAGTACCAATACTTTGGCACAATCTACACTAATGAATTTCATTGGAAGAAATTCTATTGATAAATATTAGTGAATTATGTAAATAAACATAAATCATAAAGCAAAACATCCTAGTTAAAGTTATTTTAAAATGTGTTTATTATAGCACCAGAAGATAGATTTTTAAATTTTCAAAGCAGATTTCCTATTTTTCTTTAAGGGGAAAATATTTTCTCTAATACATTACAAGCACTGTCGAGTATGAAATGTAGAAATTATGTTTCTCCTCTCCTCTGGCAGCAAAAGAGTACAATTAAGAAAGGTATTATAAGAAGTCAGCACTTCTAAACTTATTTTCAGTATGTAGCATAACTTAATTGCAATATTCCTGGACTTCTTAAGTTTTGGCAAGGTCCTGGGTTTTCTTCTAAGAGTCGAAGATCTTCCAACAGCTAAAGAAAGAACTAGCCAATTCATTTTTTAAAAATCCGTAAGAATTCTTTGATTAAAAATGGTCAATGCTTCATTAACTGTGCACTTGGTAGGCACAGCTTTAATAAATCAATGAGCAAAAAGTAGTAGCTATAAAGGGACTGATAATTAGCATCTGTTTGCTCTGGTACCAATACATCAGACAGCCTCTGTTCAAAAAAAAAAAAAAATCAATAAAATCCAAAGTGTTTAGAAATGATGAAGTATGTGTGCTAATCCATTCTAAATAAGTTAATGCCTCAGTCTTACAGAATGTTTCTGTTTGATCAATGCCATCATAGCACCCATCAGTGAACAGCAGAGGATAATCTAATAATATTAAATACCTAGGTTTAAGGGAGAAGGATCCTAATCCTTTTACACAAGAAGAGGAAGCTCCCAAGTTTGAAGAAACATACTTCACCAATGCACACCATTCAAGAACAAGCCTCCAGTGCGGTAAGCGTTGGAGGATGTGGGAACTACTATAATCTGAGACCTGAAAAACCCAAGCAACGCTGAAACCTCATTTATCAGGAATCACGAAGGAAATGAGGTGTCCCACTAAAGTGCTCTATGTAATTAAGCTTACTGTTTATTCTCAGGATCAATTTTTAGTGACATTGGAAATCTTGCATAAACATACATTAGGCACTTAATCACTGTATTAGTGTGTACAAACATGAACGCTGGAATTAGACCGCCAGCTCTAGACTGTGCCAACTTTTACAATTTACTTAACTTCTCTAAATCTCAATTTCTTTGTCTACAAAAGGGGAATATCAGTACCTATCTCACAGGGGATCAAAAGGATAAAATGATAATAGATGTAAAGCACTTAGAACAGTGCTTGAAACATAGGAAGCACTCCATAACTGTCACCATCATCATCATTATTTTTCAGTAGGGACGTATGAAGCTAGTTATACCTCTGATTTGTGATTCAGTACCCATCATCACGTCGACTGTAGACAATCCTATAACAGAGAAACGTGCTTGGGAGCTACTGAAGTGTGGAGGCTTTTCTCCCCGAGCTTGGCGTCCCTAGTCTACTTTCTATTTGGCAAGTTTCTGTCTTTCCCTTAATAATCACCTGGTACAAGTCAGTGACATCTAAGCCATCCAAGCCTGTTAAATTAGTAAGCTTACCTTTACACTCACTGCTAAATCAACAAATTCTGCCCTTTGGGGAGCTATTTATTTACTCACTGTCTGGATTTATTTTTCACTTACTATCAGATATTTCTGTTTGGGATGTCTAAAGTCACTAGAGGGACACACCTGTGGCGAATAAGTAAAAGGCCAGGTGTTAACTGCAATATTGTTAGACACCGTACAAGCAAGTAAATTGGCAAAGTTTCTTTTCAACGAAACATCTTTCTTACTGTCATGTACACAAAACACTAAATATTTGTATAGGGTAGAGTATATATACGTATGTATGTACGTGCTTTAGAATATATATTAATAAGTCTGATTTATATTCTGTATAAAAGCATATAAACATGGTCCAACATATTGAGAAACCAAGCAAATTTAATCCTACAGATATTGACGTGAACTAAGAAAGTAACAGTAGTCTAAAGGGGTTTTGTACAAATAAAACAGAACTAAAACTATGTCCATCCAAAGGTCTAAAATTCTAAGTTGAACATCAAAAACAAAATCTTACATGAAATGTAACACAAGTAACTATTATAATTCTACTGGATCAAAATGTTCCTCTTAACCCCACCGAATACAGAATTGCTAAGAATCATTATTCTAGAAAGGTATAATGTATAACTTGAATATTAGCAACCTTTAAAAATAACAATGATTCTTTTAGAATTTCCCTCTATTCAGGAGTAGGTTTTCAGATCTAATTAAGAAGTAAAATCACAAAGGAAGAAAGCCATCTTCTTGTGAAAGAGAACTATTTCACCAGCTGGCAAGGAATGGCGGCAAGTCACAGGCCACTCAGGGTGGGAGTCAGGGTTACTTGCCTCCTCTGTCACCCACGTCACTCCATCCCACTACCTTAAAAGCCTCCACGGGACAGTCTTTAAAAAGTTGATGTTGTAATTTATTCCCCTCTACATAATTCACTGCTGGTCATTAAGACATATTAATCAACGATAAATAATTGAAGGTCGAAAAGATGACCTTCCTCAGAAAAATTCTAAGAGCTGAGTCGTCAGCACACACATTGTGATGCTCAGTAATTATCTGAGGAATCGTGATGAGAAATTCATGTCTTCTAAATCTGTTCACAGAAGGTTCCTGGCTTTCCTGGCGAGAACCAATCCTTCCTGTTGCCTAGTACTTTGTAACCGCTTCTGACAACCTTGCTCATGCAATTAGCTGTGTAT
Organism: Ursus maritimus; assembly: GCF_017311325.1. NCBI lineage: Eukaryota > Metazoa > Chordata > Mammalia > Carnivora > Ursidae > Ursus > Ursus maritimus. Next base: position 50,611,285 of record NW_024423564.1, read on the forward strand.
CATGTCAACCTTTCACCTTCATTAGACCCTGAGATTCTGAATATTGAGATTGTGGATTTGTAAACTATGATTGCATCTACTGTCTACTGAGTGCTTACTAAGGGTCAGGCACTGCAGGGGGCACAGTAGGTGCACTGTTTCATTCTATCCAGAACAAAAATGTCCCTATTTTGCAGATGGGGCAATTGAGGCATAGAAAGGTGAAGAAACATTCCAAATAAGTAGTAAGGCCACTACTTCTATAAAATTCTGTCAGACTCCAAAGTCAGTGCTCTTAAACCACTAATGTTACTGGCTTTTTGACTAATCGATGCTTTTTAAATAGGAAGTAATCAATAAATGAACTTATTTCATTAGATGTGTTGACTATCTGCTTAATGATTTACAGGGGACTTGCTGTCTCTATATATCCATAACCACCCTGCATGAGTTTCAGTAGGAATAATTTTGCTCTTTTGACAAATCAGACACCTAGGCAAAGGGACCCTAAGTGTCTTCCTAGGGCCACAAGTTAGCATATGACAGGGTTGGACCATTCTAAGGCTCCTGGGCCTCTTTGTAAGCCACCATTTCAACTTCATGAGGAAGTTTTGAATAAATCACAGTTTTTCTGATGTTAAAGATCAAAAATATGAAAACTCAAAGTGAAAACTCTCAAAAGCCAGCATCTACAGTGAAAAGAATTACTTCATTATGTTATTATTTATTATATTATATAAAATACAATATTAAAAGAAATTTGAATATTTGGAATTTATGTCAAATAAATATATCTGGTTTTAAAAGTAAATTAAGGAAACACTGATACCAGCAATGTTCTGAATTTGTGAATCTGGAACCTTTCTATTAAGTCTATCTTTTGAAAAGGTAAGAGTAATTCAGCAAGACATTACTATGGACATACATAAACTTGGGAGCTCTTATACAAGTTTGGTTTTTTTTTACAAGTTTTCATTCACACATTAACCTACCAATGCTTGAATAAAACATTAATATTGTGCCCCTCCTTTTGGCTTACTGCCACAAAATTTAAGACGCTTATAATAGGCCAAAGGAAAAATCAGGAAGCATATTCTCCTCTTGATAGGAGCTACTATTACAAAACCTACCTTGTGTGGTAAAGATAAGAGGGGTGCTCCAGTCACCCCAGATTCCTGGGCCATCCAGTCTCTTGCCCCTCACTTGAACCTCGTATGAAGACCCAGGAAGCACACTGTCTATCAGCAGAGACGTAGCTGAGACAATTTCATCAGCCTGTTAAATATTGTTTGAAAACATCAGAGCATCAAGTAGACATGGAACCTTTATCAAAATAGAGAACAAGCAGTCCCCAAAAATTTCAAAGAATGAAAATCTTATGGAATAGTTAGCCGGCCTTGGTGGAATTAAACAGAAATCAGTAACAAAATAAAAATGTTTGCACCTTTGTCAATAAAATTTTAAACAGCCCACGAGTCCAAGAAGAAAATCACAATGATAATCAGCAGATATTTTTTTAAATGAATGATAACGAATATTGACCTTGTGAAATTTGAGAGGTACAGCTAAAGTCAGTGGGGAGTTTCAAGCCACTGCTGACATCTATAATACACACATGGCAGAACACAATGAGCAGGAGCGGACTCAGAATTATAAACATTCCTAGAGGAAAGTGTCACAGAGGAGGGTATGAAGAATCTTAAGAACCTGAGCCCTGAACCTGATAAGCTATAATAAATCAAAATACAGTTTACAAACTAGAGAGCAAATATCTAAGAGACCTAATTCTGCATAAAACAATCACTATTAAGAATTGCTTAACAAATACATTCTGTTGTCCAATGATGTACTCCAAAGCTATTGAACTCCCTGGCCCCTTAAACTGTGAGCTACCAGAGACCAAAGGGTGAAAAGTGCTACGAATGTATTACACAATAGCAGATCACCTAGATTGCCTCCATTTTACAGATGAGAAAGCTGAACCCCAGAGAAGCCTTAACTGCTTTTTCCACACAGAACACCAACACTTCCTTTTCTGCTCTTTGTGAAAATAAAGTCTTTGAAAAATTGGCCCAGAGCTACAAAGACAGGTTTTTACTTCTAAATTATGTAACAATTTGTTTCACAAAGGAAAATGCCAAAGTCCATGCACGGCCCATGCTCTTCATGACCTCCTTCTCCTCTTCCCCTGCACCTCTTTGATTCATCCACTGCGACTCTTGCCCTCACTGCCTCCCCCGGCCTCCAGCTTCTCACCTGGCTTAGGGCCTCTGAATTACTGTTTCGTCCATTTGCAAACTAATTTCCCCAAATATCTACATCACTAACCTTCTTCAGATCCTTGCTCAAATGTCACCTTCTCCACGAGGTCTTCCCCCCCCCCCTTAATATTACAACCTGCCAGCTCTACCAGCACCCGTTAGCTCTACTGCTCAGTGCATCCTGATGGCAAGCAGAACAGTTCCTAGCACCTAGTAGGTCCTCAATAAATACTAAAGAATGCAAAAAGAATTTGACAGACTTTATACTACAAATGTGTGCTCTGCAAGTAAACAAATATGTTGGGCAATAAAACAACTGTTGGAATTGTAAAATCAGAAATCAGAGGTCTGTAAGTAAGAAAATTATAATTATGAATTCAAGTTTCTGTAACTGGACTTCCTGTAGCCATTTAGCCGTGTGTGTGCACGCATGCACGTGTGTGTGTGTGTATTTGTGTGTGTGTGTGTGTGAGGCAGAAGGAGAGGGAGGGAGAGGCAGAGAGAGTGAGGAAGTTGTTAATCTTTTTTTTTTGGAAGAGGAACTTGGAACTTTCTCTGGCACTAAAATCTGGGAGGAATTTGTCACACTCCTCAATGTATAACATGGATCCATATATAAGAGATATTGTGCATCATCAAACAATTTCTCTAAAAGTGTTTAGCGAAGATGTGGACATGCTGTTCATATGGTTATTTCCTATGCTGATCTTAAATGTAAGCCAGTCCAGTGATATAATATTAAATTAGAGCTGATTCTGTTCTAGAAGGACTGTGCACGTTTGGCATGCAAAGGGCATTTTCTACCAGACTTGGAAAGCATCTCATCTTTACCTTAGTTGCTTCTCAACTTTTCACTTTACTTATTAAATTATACTTACTTTTCTCATATTTGTTGAAGAATTCTCTGAATATTTCACTTGATATTGAAGTTGAAATGGTACCAGTGTTGGGCTGGACCAAGAAATCTTTAAATTGCCAGCATCTGTGATTTCCATATGTAAACCTAATGGGGGATCAGGCTTCACTTAAGGAAAAAAAGAGAACATTTTTAAGTCAAGCAATTTTCATGATAATCACAAAATAAAGTCAAAATGAATTTTTAGCATATCCTCTTCTTTCAACTATTTAAAAGGTGATCTTATTCAAAGGCTAATTACAGACCAAAATATTAGGTCTACTCCTTGTACCTTTCCATAGCAATCCACATATATTTATTTCCTCTCCCTACATGGCAAAAACTATAAAAAAAAACAAAAATATGCATGCAAAATTCAGCAAATCTATTAACTTTGAAATATAATAATCTAAGCACACCTACTTAAATAACCCATGGCATACATATTTTACATGCAATAAACATAGCATTCACAGGCCCTGGCTTGTCACCAAAAATGGGGATAGAGTTTCTTAGCCTAACAATGTGTTTAACTTGGTAAATGATTTGAGTTCATTTGTATATGCATATGTTCATGTATGCATATGCATTTGTGTATAGGTTGTGTGTGTGTGTGTGTGTGTGTAGTTTTAAACATACATAACCTTTAAATTATTCATAGAAACAATATAAACATCTTACAATACAGGATTAAATAAATAGTGGTTCATCTCTATAAGGGAAATCTATACAGACATATCAGAGAAGACTATTGAAAATGTTTAATATTGCTAGTTTTAAAAGTTTATTAAACATCATCTATACTTGAGTTCCTGATTTGTTGAAATTAACAAATAAAAGAATATTTATAAATATGTATTAAAATAGAAAAAAATACCAAAATGATAGAAAATAGATGGTGCATTTTTCTTCTTGGTGCATCTCTGTGTTTTCAAGATCTTAACTAGCAGGAGTTACGTACACAGAAATAATCATTACATTGAAATGTTTACTGATTTGAATTTTATCTTCAAGAACTAAAATGGCACATTACTATAATTAACATACTATATTTTCAAGACTTTAGATATAGTTTTTCTCTTTTCCTTGAGTTAAAATTAATAAAGTTTTTACTTTATGTGACATATTACAAATTTTCATTTAAAACAGAGACAGGTAAACACTAAAGTCCAGAAGCAATAGGTGAAATTCACTGAGTTCTCATGACCAAACAGAAAACAAAACAGAAACATCAAACCGAAATCATGAAATTATAAACTATGGTACATACCCTGCCTGCATACATGTATGCCTTGATATTAGAAATCTAAAAATAAATCTTTCCCTGAACCACCCCCATCTATCTGCTTCTTTCAGAGCAATATTCCTTGGAAGAGTTGGCACTACTCACTCTCCTCACTTTGTGTTTATTTTCCTAACCAGCCTACTCTGATCAGGTAGGTCTTCCTCCTCACCAGTCCACCGAAACCGCTCTATTAAGGTCATCATCCTTTGCCAAATCCAATGTCAGTTGTCTAATGCATTTTCCTCCACCTCTCAGTGGCAGCCCACATAGCTGGTCACTAGGTCTCCACTTGGCCACCACGCTCTTTTACTCCTCTTTTCTCTCTAATTGCCTCAGGCTTCCTCTCACTGAACTCTAAGTGGGTGATCTCAGGCAATCCCATAAACATCTACACACCAGATACTCCCATATATCTCTCCCCTGAACTCTAGGATCCTATGTCCAACCGCCTGCTCAGCATCTCTTGGGTATCTACAAGCATCTCAAAAACAACGTGTCATACACCTGATCCTCCCCAAATTTCCTCATCTTAGTATCTGGTACCACTATTCACTGGCATGCTCAGGGCCAAGTCTGAATGTTACCCTTGGTTCTTCTCTGTCCATACACCACACCCAATCCACTAGAAATTTCAGTTAGCACCATCTCCCAAATGAATCCCAACTATGATCATTTCTTTACTTCTCCATGACTACATCCCTAAACCAACTAGATCATTCCAATAGCCTCCTATCTGAGCCTTCTGATTCTACTCTTGTAACTATCCTTCCTCTTTTTCCCATCAATTTCCTTCTCCACATGCAGAGTAAATTTTAAACATGCACACAGACACACAGACAACACATACACACCTGACCGTATCACTCTCCTGGTTCAAAAGCTTCCACTGTAATTAGAATAAAATCCAAACTCTATAACCCTGGCCTACCATATGACTTGAATCCAATACTTCTGACCACATTTCCAAATATTCCCCTACCTCATTCACTCCAAGCACAAAGGACTTCTCTTGGGTTCCTCCAACTTCCAAGCTCATTCCAACTCAGAGTTTTTATGGGTGCTATTTTTCCTGCTTGGAGCACCTTTTGCTCTGGATTTTTGCATGGCTATCTCTTTTTCATTCAGGTCAAATGTGATCTCCTAAAACAGGTCTTCTTTGACCTCCAAACCTGAAATAATAGTCCTTACACCTACCTAAACCTCTCCACCTAATCCTCTTCATTTCTTTCGTGGCACTTAAAATTTTAGGACATTATCATATATACCCAAGTATAAGGAAAGATTTTTTTTTTCTCAAAAAATTATCCCTGAAAAAAAGACAAAATTATTTTCGGGTTTCTTATAAAGTCTATCATAGCACCTTCTCTTAACTACTTTATTTTTTTTACTATTTAATTTAATTCTGGTTCTAAATGCTTATAAAAATCATGTGACAGAATTAGTTTTTAAAAGAGAATATAATGGTATTTTATAAATTTTATATGTATTTTTTCCTGTGCTATAACTTCATGACAGAATTGCTTGGATGTCATTGTAATTATGTTGTAGAGACCACAAATGTCTCCCTAGAGGACAAATTATTTGAAAGTCCTAACGTTAAAGTATGATGTCATATGCAGATTCAAAAAGTGGCATATCCCCAGTAACTTAGAGAGAAGTGAAGGTGAAGTTGTGTGGAAAATTGTGTGTGAGATACCTGGAAAAGTGGTTCTAGTGATGTAAAAAACAATGGTGCCAGGATGCATGTAAAGAGCTGGTATATAATGGTTTCAAGAAATCTAAGTGGAAAATAGTAACATTGTTAAATTATATATTATATATATAATACATACATAGACAAAACTGAGTTAATAAATACTTTAAGTGAACACTGCCTATATTACTCACATATTCACATTTGTAATCATATGTTCAAGTTGATCAAAAGAAACTGGGAATCTTTGCCTAAAAATATGGGGTACTACCTATTATTTAAGTTTTTCTTATACAATCAGATTTATATAGCAAATTATTTAGGTGTTTCCTTTTTTATTGTTTCTCTCTGCTCACTATTGATTGCCTTTGGCTTATGAGGCAGGAACTTTGTCTCATTCACCATTGTTTCTCCAGCTCCAAGATCAGTGACTGACACACATGAGCTTCTAAGAAATATTTATTGAAGGAATAAGTAAAGGTATAAAATAAATAAATAAAGGTAAAAAAACAAGCTCCTAATTATTTGCAGAAACTGTGATCTGAGAAGTGAAAAAGTAACAACCAAACGATACATATCCGTTAGACAGACCCCAGGATTGAAAGAAAAACTTTTTAAGAAAGAATTTAAGGGGCATTTGGGTGACTCAGTCAGTTAAGTGTCTGACTCTTGGTTTCAGCTCAGGTCACGATCTCAGGGGTCCTGGGATCAAGCCCCTCATCAGTGTCTCCGTGCTCAGTGGGGAGTCTGCTTGAAGAGTCTCTCTCTGCCCCTCCCCCTACCCATGCTTGCTCTCACTCTCTCTCTCTGAAATAAACGAGTAAATCTTTAAAAAAGAAAAGAAGAATTTAAGTTACAACTGCAGAGATCATCTATACTACTGTTAAAACATTCTAGAAGCTGCTTTTAATACTACCCAGTTCTACATTTGCTGTCCTTATCGCATGGGTCAAAGCAAGATAAGCTATGGAAAAGTTTTATAAACAATGTTTAACCTGTTTGTGTGGCTGATGTTTAGATATAATACTTTTTTGTGCACAACTTACCAACGTTTATGGGCTGAACTGACATTAGAGGAGACTGAAAATTTATTCCACCAGATGTGATTTTCAAATAGAGAAGGAGAGTGTGGTTGAGTTTGGCTGTCGGCACAGGCACCTGGCATTCACAGCTGTCGTGAACACTGCAGTTGCACTGAACAATCTGAAAGCTGCCTTTCTGGGGGACCGGAGGTGACTCGTCTAACACTTCAGGCCTACACGCAAAAGGAAGAGCTAAATATTACCATAGATGTGACAGGACTGGATTTATTTAAAATACATGACAAAAATCCAAACTGAGGTGAACTGTTCTGGACATCCAGCTTAAATGGCATCTAGAAAAAATAGAATACGTTATATCAGAAACGCAAAGATAAGGGTTAAGGAAGGTTAGCCATTAGAAATAATAGCAGCAAGAAGAGAGTGAAGCAACAGTCAAGTACTGAAAGGAAAGAAACATTGGGATCCTACAACTCTATACCCAGAGAAAATACCTTTCAAAATAAACATGAAATAAAGGCTTTTCTCAGGCATGCCAAAGCTGAAAGAATTTGTCACCATCAGATCTGCATTATAAAAAGTGCCAAAGAAAGTCCATCAGACAAAAAGGAAATGACAGTAGATGGAAGTCTGATTCCACACAAAGAAATGAAAATAACGTTAAAAGGGTAAATATTTACCGACTGCTTAAAGCAAAACTAATAGCATGTAGTGTAGGGTTTATAACACAGGTAGAAGTAAAATGCTGACACCGGCTCCAAGCTCGGGGAAGAGAGACATAATGTAAGTACGCAGTTTCAGTGTTCTCATACTATACATGAAGTGGTACGATATTACTTAGAGGTACACCGCTAGATTGTAATAAGTTAAAAATCTATATTATAAATCCTAAAGCAACCACTAAAATAATGAAACGAACAGTTATAGCTAAGGAACCATAATAATTGGGACGCCTGGGTGGCTCAGTCAGTTAAGCGTCTGCCTTCTGCTCAGGTCATGATCCTGGGGTCCTGGGATTGAGCCCTGCATCAGGCTCCTAGCTCAGCGGGGAGCTGCCTCTCCCTCTGCCTGCCACTCCCCCTGCTTGTGAGCTCTCTGTCTGACAAATAAATAAATAAAATCTTTTTTTTTAAGGAACCACAATAATCAAGCAAACAGAGTATTAATATAAAGACAAAAAAATAGATTAATGGAACAGAATAGAGACCAACACCTATATGGACAACCAACTTTCTACAGAGGTACAAAAGCAGTGCTGTGGAGAAAGGGTAATCTTTTCATTAAGTCGAGCAGAACAATGCGCTATCTATGTCCAAAACAAAACTAAACAAAAAGATTTCAACCCATACTCACACCAGATTCAAAAACTAATTCAAAATGTATCATCGATTCAAATGTAAAACCTAAAGCAATAAAACTTCTAGAAGAGAACATGGGGACAAAAATTTGTGACCTTGAGTAAGGAAACATTTCCTTAGATGCAACACCAAAAGTGTGATCCATAAAAGAACAAACTCATAAACTGGATTCTTATCAAGATTGAAAACTCTATTTTTTGAAAGGAAGACACTAGGGAACAACAAGAAGACAAGCCATAGACTGAGAAAATATATTTCCCAATTATCTATCTGATAAAGGACTTGTCTCCAGAAGATATAAAGAATTCTCAAAACTTAATAATAATAAAACAAACAATACAATTAAAAAACAGGCAAAGATTTCACCATGCACTTAGCTGGAGAAGATAAATGAATGAAAATAAGCATGTAAAAAGAAGCCCAAGGTCCTTTATTATTCAGGAAATGCAAATTAAAACCACAATGATACCACTATCCACATATCAGAATGGCTAAAATTTTAAAAGTTAATTATAAGGATGTGAAGAAATTGGAACTCTAATACACTGCTGGTGGGAATGTAAAATGATACAACTTTGGAAAACAGTTTAGTAATTTTTAAGTTGTTAAAATTACACCTATCATACGATTTGCATATTCTATCCCAGGTAGGCATCCAAAGAGAAATGAAAGCGTATGTCCTTTCAGAGACTCATACACAGACACAGAGACTTGCAGCGGCTTTATTTGTAATCACCAAATCCTGTAAATAACTCACCTGTCTGCTAACAGGTGACCGGATAAACAAATTGTGGTATATCCACATAACGGAATGCCGCTTCACAACGGAAAGGTGAACTACTAGTGGATGCACACGACATTAATGGATCTCAAAATAATCACGCTGATGAAAGCGTGACAAAAGTACTTTATGATCGCATTTATAGAAAATTCTAGAAAATACAAAGTAACCTGTGGTCACAGAAAGGTCATTCATTGTCTGGGGACAGTGGAAGGTGATGAGGGTGGTAGGGACCACAGGTAGGGGGCGCGCGTGGGGTTACAAAGGGGAAGGAAGCAATTTTGTGATTGGCAATATATTCATTTTTGTTATTACACTGCTGATTTTATGAGTGATTTCATATAGCAAAGCTTATCAAATAATACTTTAAATATATAATAAATTGTGTAAATATGTACAGTTTATTGTCTATTTATTTTATGTCAGTAAAGCTGCTTACCCAAAAAAGGAAAATTTTGGAAAAACATTTTAAGCAATACTTTGCCTATCATTGTAAACCTACAAATGAATGAACTAACCTTAAAAAGTAATTGCAGAGGCACCTGGGTGGCTCAATCGGTTAAGCATCTGCCTTCAACTCACAGGGTCCTGGGATGGAGCCCTGCATCGGGCTCCCAGCTCAGCGGGGAGCCTGTTTCTCCCTCTCTGCTCACCACCCCCCACCCCCTTGTGTTCTCTCTTGCTATCTCTCTCTCCCTCTCTCAAATAAATAAAATCTTAAAAAAAAAAACATGATTGTACAGTTTTTCCTTGACTTATGATGGGTTACCTCCTGATAAACTCATTGTAAATTAGAGATACCTTACGTTGAAATGCACTTAATACAACTAACGTACCAAATTTTATAGCTTAGCCTAGCCTACCTTAAACATGCTCAGAACACTTACACTAGCCTACAAGTGGGCAAAATCATCTAACACAAAGCCTATTTTATAATATAATGTTGAACATCTCATGTAATATACTGAATACCATACTGAGAGTTAAAGAAAGAGAGAGAGAGAGAGAGGATGGTTGGAAGTGTATCAGTTGTTTACCCTCATGGTCACGTAGGTGACCAGGAATTGCACTGCCCAGCATCACGAGGAGTATCTCCTACCATGTATCACCAGCCTGGGAAACAATCGAAATTTCAAAACTCTATTGAATGAGTATTGCTTTCACACCATTAAATGGTTAAGTCAAACCATTGTAAGTGGGAGACTGCCTGTAGCTAGCTGGGTTCTGTTACCTAACTCGAGGCACAAAGAATAATAGCATGCAACCAAGACACAGAGTTGTTATTTCTGATTTATTAGTGGTGTTGTTGTTTTTCTTTAATCTGCCTGGTTGTCTGTAGAGTCTAAGCCCAGCTGCAAATAAGAAGACTTATTCGGGGGTGGGGGGGGAGTCCTGGGGGGATAGGGGTAACTAATATTTCCCTGTCTTGCTTGAGCCACCCCATTCTGTCCATAAACACCTGCTGCCATCTATCTAAACCATTCTATCTTTTTTAAAGAACTTGGGGCTGGAAGAGAGTATTAATATTTAGACATGATCATTCCCTTCAGAATGCTTGCAGTCCTTTCGGAGGGAAAAAAACTGTAAGTGCTAAATATACTAATTAAAAATTAGTGTGGAGAAAGCACTGCTTTAGAAACTCTGCTAACTAGCACATACCTGAGAATTCAATAGAAACACAACATGAATTAAATGGACCCAAATCTTTCATACATACACCACCAGTATTAAATGTGAATTCTGATAGATTTTCAAGTTTCCTGAGATAGACTTCAGTATTACTTTAGTCCTAAAAGAAATCAATCAAGAAACAATATTTACAGGCTTTTTAACGTGCAAAGCAGTCTACTGGGCACTGTGTTGGGGGTAATATTATAGCAGGAAGCACACTAAATTAACACCAAGACCTAAAATCAAGTCCTTCCATTTGCTTTTGAGCTGTAAGACCACGGGCAGGTAGGCCCTTCTCTGTGAGCCTTGGTTTCCAGAATCAGTAAAACAGAGAAAAATGCCCGCACCATCTCCCTTTACAAGGCTGTCATAAATAGCAAATACGATTACATAAAAGTATTTTTGAAAACGTAAAGTGCTATACACCCATAAAAATACCATTTTGAATTCGAGTTGGAATGACTTAGCACTTTCAATTTTATCTAAATCTTTAAACAAAGCCAATGAAATGTCATTTTTTAAAAAACATCACACTATGTGTTTTAGATGTTTTTCAAATATTAAAATAAAGGCTTTTATGAAAAGGGTATGGAACAAATTGAATAAATTGTGGTATTTTATGTCAGAAATAACGCTTGTATGGTATTATGCTTTGATTGAAGAACTCCCAAATTTTAGAGCAAAAATAGAACTAAACAAAACAAGGCATACATTCTTCACTAACACTTTTTAAAGGACAGAAAATTCTAGTGATATTTTTCTTTTTTAAAACAAAAAGGAAAGTTAGAATTACACTTTGTTACTATAGATGGTCTTGCCAATGCCATTTTTTCTAAATAGAGTGGATATTTGTACAATCAGGCTGATTACCAATTAGATTAACTATCTGGTTTCTCTATCACTTCACTGTTGTGTGTTCTATTTAATCAATCTCATTGTTAATTTCTTTATCATTTCAATATATATATATAAAGAAAATTTAATATATACTATATATTTATAAAAATGACTACATGTAATATATATGTTTATTTTAGTACTTCATTAATTGTGATTTTTTTTTAAAGGCATCTCCATTCAGAAATTTCCCAAACCACCCCAACAGATAATCCCATTATGAAATGCTAAGAATCAATCTAAAACTAATTTTCAAATGCTCTACATAGGGGTGAGAAAACTACAGCCCACAGGCCAGATACACCTGGTTTTGGTACAGCCTGTGAGCTAAGAATGGTTTCTTACATTTTCAAATGGTTTAAAAAAAAAAAAAAAAGAGGGAGAATGTCCCATGATACACGGAAACTGCATAAAATTCAAATTTCCGTGTCCATGAACATAGTCATGCTTATTCGCTTACATATTAACTATGACTACAAGGTTGGAAAAAAGACCATATGGCCTGCAAAGTCTGAAATATTTGCTATCTGGCCCTTAAAGAAAAAATGTTCAATCCTAGCTATTGGCCAGAAACATTTTGTATTTTGTACTCCCTACTGGTGGGAATCTGATGGACATAGGACACAAAAATAGAGAATCCACATTAAATATATCATCACATTTCCTTGTATAGTATATTTACAATTTACACAAACACCTTGTGATTCGCTAATTTAATTTTCAAACTACCTTATGAGGGAACTAATATCACCTACTTTATAAGTAAGAAAGTGAGGCTCAGGGGCGCCTGGGTGGCACAGCGGTTAAGCGTCTGCCTTCGGCTCAGGGCGTGATCCCGGCGTTCCGGGATCGAGTCCCACATCAGGCTCTTCCGCTATGAGCCTGCCTCTTCCTCTCCCACTCCCCCTGCTTGTGTTCCCTCTCTCTCTGGCTGTCTCTATCTCTGTGAAATGAATAAATAAAATCTTTAAAAAAAAAAAAAAAAAGAAAGTGAGGCTCAGAGACAATGGGGACCTGAAACTCGTCTGAAGTCTTGTGCTTCCATGTTCCTTGCTCACTTCATTACACCCAAGATGTCTTATTATCACAAGATTGATTTCCCTGTTACTGTTGCCACTTTATTATTTTATTTAGGGGATTAATACATTAGTGGCCAGAACTAAAAAAATAATTATAATCTTAATCATCTTAACATTTCCATACATCGGAACTTTAAAGAATTAGGGAATCATTTCAAATTACCTTTCCTTTGAAGAAAACATGACATATTTCTCACATTTATGAGAGCATAAACTTTGCAAAGTGATGTTAAACTGGAATACACAGGCCTTGTTCCTTGTCAAATCAGCATCAGATCTTCTTTTACCTTCCAAAAGAAGTCTGAAGTATTTGTGAACATCAAACAGCACTCTAAGTTTTGATAATTTTAAAGCATAAGGATTAAAATGATAATCAAACGTTTAAAATAAGAAAGGAGATACCATGGCTTAAAATAACCAAAACGTAAGAATTTCTGAAATCCTTGAAAAATTTTTATGCAGCAAAGTACCTTATGCCTTGCCAACACACACACACACACACACACACACACACACACACACACACAAATTCAGTGCCACTGTTTATTTAATCTCTCTATATGTGAGCAAACTTTACTTAAAAGTGAAAATAGTAAAATAAAGCAAAACAAAAAAAAAACCATTTCTTGAATTTTAAATTTGGCTTCTTTGTGAATTTTACCATTTGGGCAATTTTTCTACTCAGAAGTTAGATGTATAAATATTTAGTACCGAAATTTCATTTTTGATAGCCACAGTGGTTTATAGGGAGAACACATTCTATCCACTGACCTTTGGTCAAACTGTTTACAGAATTATTTTTCTATGAATATATTAAAACTTCTCTAAGCAAAGATCTATGCTAAGTTATTACAGGAATAACATCAAATGGGTACCACCCCAGTTCCTAACTATGACATAAACTGAGAGCAAACCATGGTGGACAAATGAATATACAGGAATTGTTTAAAACGGTATTAGCTTTGTATATCATTTGATCAAGTCACTTATTTTAAATCTCAGTCTGGTAATCTATACAAATATTGCCCAAAAAACTACTTGGCCAATCCCCCAAATTTCAAAGGCCAAATTAGTGTCCCAGACTAGTCCCATCATCAGAATCACCTGGCGCCTAGTTAAAGATAGATTCCTAGACCCTCCACTGCTGCAGAACTCAGTAGGTCTGGGGCTAAGGAATCTGTTTTCAGTAAGAGCCACAGATTGGTTCTCAAAGACTTATCCCCAAACCAGTAGCATTAGCATCCTGGGGGACTTGATAAAAATGCAAATTACTGGCTCCACCCCACATCTTGTGAATCAGGCTCAAATGAGAAGTAATGGCCTAGATAAATCTCACCAAGGAGACAAGTTTAAGAAGCATTTTGTAAAACACAGTACTCTTCAGATTAAGATACTACCGAACAAATGGAAAATCAACAAGGATGAAAGGGAGAAATAAAAAAAAAAAAGAGAGAGAGAGAAGAATGCAAACAAAAACAAATGAACCTTAATGTATATCAAGCTAACAGTATTAACCACATGGTGGGGGGAATCCTAATTACCTTTGGAACATCGTATTTTGACCAGGCAACCTTTAGCCTTAGCAAAGGCAAAATGAGTGTAAACAAATATTGTACTCTAGTTAGTACGCTTGTTTTTCACAGTGGTATAGGTTAGCGATTCCAAAACTACTTTACATGTGTTCTAGGACTAAGCAAATGGGTTAGATATTGTGGGAAAGGGAAGCCAGGTTTCTTATTGCTGGAAAAAAAGAGAAAAAAGAAAGAGGGAAAGGGGATAAGGAGGGAAAGGAGAGGGGAGGGAAGGAAAGGGGAGGGAGGAAAAGGAGAGGAGAGGGGAGGGGAGGGAAGGAAGAAAGAAAAAAGGAAGGCTGGAATGGATCCTGAGGTTTTGGACCATATTATGGGTGCCTTGGTGGCTCGGCTGGTCGCGTGTCAGACACTTGGTTTTGACTCAGGTCATGATCTCAGGGTCTCAGGGTCAAGAGATCAGGCCCCGGCTTAGGCTCCACGTTCAGTGGGGAGTCTGCTTAAGATTCTCTCTCTCCCTCTCCCTCTCCCCCCCCAACTCTCTTACTCTCTCTCTCTAAAATAAATAAATAAATCTTAAAAAATGGGAGATATTAGTATGAATACATGCTTTTAATTTATGTATATACAGAGACAAAGAAATACAGATTTGTGCATATTATATATACACATCATGTGTGTATTGTGTATACACATACATATAAACTAGCTCTGTAGCTGAGAGGGCCCAGAAACAATGCCACCCAAGTAACATGAGCATCTAACTCCCAGATACAGGTTTGTAAATACCATTCTCCAATAAAAAGGAATCAGGGCTCCTTGGAGAGATGGCTAATTCCAGTGTTATAGCAAGAGAAGTATAATGTCTTGTAGTACTAGAGTAAGGAAGTTGTCAAAAAAAAAAAAAAATGGGACACATCAAAAGGACACAGAGGCCAACTTGAATAAATTCCCAATGGCCAAATATGGGACAACTTGAACAAAAAGAAATAAAAAATGATAGTAACTGATTATAGCCCATAAAATAAAATAAGAATCCATGAGTCCTAGGAAGGAAGAAGAAGAAGGAGGAGGAGGGGAAGAAGGAAGAAAATAAAGCAAGGATGGAGAATGGTAAGTGGACTTCTCACAGAGCCCAGCACTGTAGTCTGTACACACCAAATGCTTCTTAACTGAATAACACTAGCCCTAAAATGTCCCTGTTCGTATCGAGCACTTCTATTTACTTTATAAATAATACATCCGTCTTCTCTAAAAATTGTAATTGGATCTTTTCTATAGTGCCAATTTCTCTTCTCATTATATTCATGTTTTCCTTTATATCCTTGAGCATGTGGAACATTGTAATAGTCATCCTTGTCTGCTACTTTTATTATCCCTGTCATTTCTGGATCTGTTTCTATTGCCTGATTTTTCTTTTCCTCCTGCTGAGGGGTTACATTTTCCTGTTCCTTCATATGTGTAGTATTTTTTATCAGATGCCAGACACTGTGAATATTACATTTTTGAGTGTTGAATTGTACTGTTTTGCTTTAAAGAATGTTGGATTTTGTTCTTGGCAATCAGTTCAGTTACTTGGGTACCTTTTTCTTTCAAGTTCTTTTGGGGAAAGAATAGCCTTGACTCTAGGGCTAATTTGGCCCCACTTTTAGAATGTGGCTATTATGGGGTTTCTACTGACTGTCATTGAAACTTTAATTATTCCTGGTCCTATGTAACTTTTGAGAATTGTTTAGCTTCTAGTTCCTGGTGACTGCTCTCTTCCTAGTGTTTCTTACCCAGCTCAGTGTTTCTTACCCAACATCATGGGCAGACTGGTAACCAGTCAAGGGGACCCCAGTACTAATTCCGTGTACTCCCTGCTTCAAGTAGTCTGCCCCATAAATTCAAGCCTCCTTAAACTCTCTGAACTCCTACCTCTGTCTCCTTGATTCAGCAATATCACTGGGGAACGCTTGAGTTTCCCAGCCCTGTGCCAGGTTCTGGAAATTCCCTCTACTCCAGAAAGCTTGAGTAATTCAGGATTCACTTTGTTTTTTTTCCCTGGGAATCACAGGGGTGCCTGGGTGGCTCAGTTGGTTAAGTGTCTGCCTTCAGCTCAGGTTATGATCTCAGGGTCTTGGGAATGAGCCCCGCATCGGGCTCTCTGCTCTCTCACTCTCCCTCTGTGCTTGCTCTCTCTCTCTCTCTCTCAAATAAATAAATAAATAAATAAATAAATAAATAAATAAAATCTTAATTAAAAAAAAGGAATCACAGTTCTGTTCTGCTTCTGTCTCATATCTGGAAGTAGATGTTTCTTACCTTTTATCAAGTTCTCTATTTGTTTATGGTAGAAGAGTAATCCCAGACTGTATTATTCCCTCCTGGCCAGAAGCCACTTTTGTTGACTTTATATATTAACTTCTGAAAATATAATATATTCAATAGTTCAAAACTTGATTTTCTTTAAAGGAAGCAGTGAAATCGGGTGGTGACTTGATGGAATGTGTGATCTATATCTCAAATGCGAGTTATTACAGCATGTTGTCAGCTAAGAAAACTTGATAATGCAGAGAAGAGAGGGGATAATTGCAAGAGCAAAGTCCTTGTGTAAGCTACAAGGGATGGGACTGAAAACACATGAGAAAGGGTTCACTTTAGGCTGGAACACAGAAAACTCATCCATGATTAAAGAAGAGAAGGATACTGCGTGGGCACTGGTATGAACAGGCTGGTAGGTTTTGGTGAGAAAAGCAGTTATAAGAGAACCTCCCCCCTGCTCCTGTTTTCCTGCTGAAAATCAAAAGCAAGGTCATCAGGGAGTGTCTCTGGCTTTCTCTCAGGAAAACCAGCTGCCATGCTGTAACGTACCCTACAGAGAAATCCACAACAAGGAACTGAAGGAGACCTTCAGTCCCAGCCTGGGAGGGACTGTCTTCTGTCCATTGGCCCATGAGGAACGTGGAAGCCCAGGAAGATCCTCCTGAACTTAAGCTGCAGTTCTAGCTGACATATTCACTGCAACCTTGGGAAAGACCTTGAGGCACGTGTCCCCAGCTAAGCTGCACCTGGATTCCCGACCCACAGGGCCTGTGAGATGATAAATGATTATTGTTTTAAGCCACTAAACTTGGGATAGCTTATGATACAGCATGTACCTGGAAATGGGATGCTGCCATCCAAACACACATAAAAATGTGGGAATGGCTTTAGAACCAGGTGACAGACAGAGGCTGGAACAATTTGGAGAAGCATGATAAAGAAAGCCTAAATTGCCTTGAATAGACTGTGAGTCAAAATGTGGAGTTTGAGGACACTGCCAGTGAGGGCACAAGAGGAAGTGAGGAACATGGATTGGAAACTGGAGGAAGGAGAATCTTATGTAGGGGCAGAAAGCTAAGTTGCACACAGTGTGTGCCCCCTGAACTGGGCGATCTGCTGCAGGAAACTGCCAAGCAGGTGTGTGAAGGTGCCTCTTGGTTTCTTCTTACCACAGAGGAGAGATACAAACTGACCAAAGGGCTGTTAAACAAAAGAAACCAAGAGTCGAGAGCTGCAAGATGCCTAGGCTCTCCAGATGGTGAAGATGTCACTGCTAGGAAATAGGCTTCCAGGCAAAGATCAAAAAGAAGGCAGAGGAGGGCAT
The DNA here is from genome assembly GCF_017311325.1 of Ursus maritimus. NCBI lineage: Eukaryota > Metazoa > Chordata > Mammalia > Carnivora > Ursidae > Ursus > Ursus maritimus. Next base: position 50,629,381 of record NW_024423564.1, read on the forward strand.
CTCTCTAAGAGATCTGTGGGCTTTTTTATCTAATGGGGTGAACCCCAGTGAGATTCACAGGAGGCTGTAAGAGAACACAGTAGCAGAAACACTACTAGCTCAGACTGAAAGGGTGCAAAATGAAACGAAGCCGTTGGATTCCCAAAATTGTGCTGACAGGAAGCATGCTGAGAAAACTCCCCCCCCACCCATTGCAGAGATGTACAGCCTTTCATGAAAAAGAAACTCAGAAGGCAGAGCCAATAAACACGAAGAATTATTCCTGATGTTGAGGTAATAGAGGGAATAAGCCTAAGGTGAGGAAGAGGGGGAGTCGGTCAAAGACTGGGATCCTTGAAACTAAAATTACAGACAGAGCATGCTTACCAGTAATGGCAAGGTCTGGAGTAGGTCCACGAGAATGGGTGGACTAGATGGGGTGAAGAAACAAGAATAGAGAAAGTAAAGCCTTCAAGAAATTGAAGATCATCCATATGGACATGGAAATCATGGGGGAATAGAAAGGAGACAAAGTAAACTAAGTGTTAGCAGTTACAGAAGTCCAAACTCCTTGGATGACCCTTACCTATTCATCCACCTCCACTTCTCACCATTCCCCAACTTTATAACCCAACCAGACTGACCTTTCCACGTCCTCAAATGTCCAGATGTGACTGTGGGACCTTGCAAATGCCCCTCACTCTACCTGGTTCATCCTGTGTCCCCTCTTAATCCAGGCAGATATTTCTGGTGCCTGTCTGTATAAGTTTTCACAAGTCCCTGTGTTTATTCCATCGCAGGCTTTTCAAAATTCATTATGTTCCCTGTCTTCACTGTGAGCTCCAGGAGGGCAAGGGCTGTGTCTAAGTGGCTCGACATGGTTGCCCACGCTCAGCTCAGTGGCTGATGCACACAGTAGACATCTCGTAATGGAAGAAAAGGATTTCTCTTCCAGGTCAAAGATAAAGCAGTTCTAAAGAAGCACATTTCTATGGTATCTGTCCTTTGGATTCTCTACAAACATTAATATCTGAGCTCAAACAATGCTTTCCCTTAAGGGACATATTTATAGGGCTTTAAATCCCTTATAAACATTAGGTTTTAGTTCCTTTATAAAACACACTTATTTACACATGGAAGCATCTGAAAGATTTCTCTCAAGAATTCTCTAATGTCTGGAGAAGGGGATATTGATTTAAAAACTCTTCTTACAGGAACCACCTTTATGGATTTTCCCTCCCGTGGAGGTCTTGTTCATTATACTGACCATCTCTTCCTCCTAATCTGAAAAGTCTTATTTAAATTATTTGGAGATCTAGTGCCCAAAGATGCACACAACAGAATTCAAGACAGAAACAGCACATAACAATGGGTAAAATGGACATATTAACCAAATTATATAAAGGAGAGGACAATTAATGTGGGGAAAAAAAGAAAAAAATCTCCAAAATTGCACGCAATTATGATAAGTTTTCCTATACTGATATTTTTAGAAACCTGAGTTCAAAATAAAAGCAGGTCAGGGTGCCTGAGTGGCTCAGTCAGTTAAGCACCCAACTCCTGATTTCAGCTCAGGTCATGACCTCAGGGTCATGAGATGGTGCCCTGAGTTGGGCTCCGTGCTGGGCGTGGAGCCTGCTTAAGATTCTCTCTCCCTCTCCCACTGTCCCTCCCCCACCTTTTCTCTCTCCCTCTCTAAAAATAAAAATAAAATAAAATAAATAATAAAAGCAGTTCAAAAGAATCTGCTAAATTCATCATATGAACAAGTTGAAAAATCTAGTTAATTTATCATAATTTTCTCATTTTTCTGGGTCTGACAATTTAGATGACTAGACCAATGGCTACTTGGCTGAGTGAACCGAAGTGAAAATTCTCAGATGTAGCTAAGTTACTATGCAATTTTGTAATGTTCTGATATATTCATGTTTATCTTTTTCTGAAAATGCGGACCTCAAGACATAACTATAACCTATACATAAGAAAATTTAAATCCTTACACATAGTCACAGAGCATTAACACTAAGCACACTGCCCTAGCTCACTGATAATGTCTGCAATTCTCCTGAATAGGCACCCAGAGAATTTCTGATCACCATCCAAAATATTTAGGTCACCGTAGGAATGTGCTACATTGCAAATGAATTTTTTTCTCTGAGCTAAAAATCTATTTTGCTCAATAAAGCAGGAAATTTTCTGCTCCAAACTTCAAATATATCTCCATCCAAAAGAGTGCTTCCTTTCTTTCTCATTACTCAAAGCTGAAGTGAGCCTCCTTCATTTTAAGACCAACCTTCCATCTGTGCTCTTTTCCTGGAACTTATTTAAATATTCACTCCCTGTCATAGATCCTCAACGGGTCCCCTTCTACCATATCTTCAACCTTTCTCTCCCTGCTGGGTCATTATCTACAGACCAGAAACAAGCTCATTCTTCCTTGCCCTTTAAATGTCCCCTCCTGGCTATGCATTACCAATTATTACTCCAACCTTTCCCACTTTACAACCTCAGTTACTTTGTGGGCCTCTAGAGATCTATGGCTCAGTCATTTCTGTTGTGAACATGTATCTAGGTTTCCTCGCTGCCCAGCATTTGTCTGGAAAATCTAACATTTCGTACAGCTCAAACATTGGCAGCTAGGAGCACATTCTCACCAATCAGACAGTCCCATTCAGGACCTTGGCCCTAATGAGAATTGCACAAAGAAGAGGGGCTAGCAGGGGCTTCCAGAGTCATCTAGAATTCAGCTGCACTTGACATCCCCCCTAAGGCTTCCACAACAATCTTGTGCTGCCATGGTTTCATGTACCTACCCAACATACAAAAGTAACCACTAAAACTGAAGCCATGTGCATCTCCGCCCCAACCATGAGCCTGCAATTCCTCCAAGACAGAGATCATAACTCTTCTTTTTTTTTTTACATTTTTAAGTTTCTTTTTTTTTAATTATTTTAATTTATAAGGATGTACTATATGTTGGCTAATTGAATTTAAATTTTAAAAAATAAATTGTTTTCATTTAAAATACGATTATTTTAAATATATAATTAATATAATTATTTTATTTAAAATATACATGACATAAAATTTACCATTTTGGTGTACAGTTCAGTGACAGTAGTATATTCACATTGTTGGGTAATCATCACCACCATCCAGCTTCAGAACTCTTCTCACCTTCCCAATCTGAAACTCTGTACATATTTAAACAATAACTCCCCATGACTTCCAACCCTAGTCCCTGGTAACCACCATTCTACTTTCTATCTTTTTTTTTTTTTTAAAGATTTTATTTATTTATTTGACAGAGATAGAGACAGCCAGTGAGAAAGGGAACACAAGCAGGGGGAGTAGGAGAGGAAGAAGCAGGCTCCCAGCGGAGGAGCCTGATGTGGGGCTCGATCCCATAACGCCGGGATCACGCCCTGAGCCCAAGGCAGACGCTTAACCGCTGTGCCACCCAGGCGCCCCTCTTCTTTCTATCTTGAGTCATGCTTATATAGACAGGTCCTAGCACATCACCCCTCAATGGTATGATCTCAAAAACCACAGAACTGAAGGAAATCAGTCTCTTTCTCCTTAAGCATCACAGAAAAGAACAAATCAGAAAAAAATTTTAAAGAGCTAAAAATTCACATAGAAATGATATGTATTACCACTGGAGTTATTAGAAAATTTGAATGATGTCTTAGCTGAGATTATAAGTGCACAGCTATTTAAAACCACCATTTTAGCTCTCAAATAAATATTGAGCACTTATATTTTTAAGCTAATAGAATGATCAATTAGGAGAAAAAAATTTACATGAAAGAGAAATGTATAACAAGTTTTTCCCCTCCACTCAAGTTATCTAAGACCCTTGAACTGAGTTCGTCCTTCTTTCAGGATATATGCCATCCACAACCGCAGCATCTTGCTACCTTCATCAACGGGAGGAGCAAGGAGGAACCCTAATAAGATGACTATTGCATGAAAAATCTATAAAACTGCCCTCAGAAACGTACATACATACAAAAGGAAATGTAGGGAGAGGAAAGTCTTCATAATCCACTCCTGTATATGGAAACTCTTGCATTAAAAAAACATTGTGTTGTAGAAATTTCCAAATTAATTTATTTGGTACTTACAGAACATATAAAAGATGGACCTTAAGGTCATAAGTCTTGAAAGGATTCTTAAATAATGACTCCATATAACAGATGAATAATTTCAAGTCCTCTTTCATCCAGCACTGTATGTTCCAGTTTGCACCTGAATTAAAAATAAACTGCATTACATCTGAAAAACATTCTGAACAACTCAGTGAAAGAGAAGAACTAAATTAAATTTACCAGTGTTCTGATACAACTTCCATTACCTATTCTGAGAGAAAGAGAACTAGCTCTAACCAGCGGTATGTATCTGCCCAAGTCCCCTAGCCCCTGAGGCCCCCAGTTTCCTTTTAGGTAAAGTAAGAGAGTTAAATTCTCAAACTCTTTTTTTTTTTTTTAATCTTGAACTATTTAAGTAGGACAAAAGATCTCAAAAGTCACCTAGCTCAGTTCATACTCGCTTTCCCAGAGAAAAGAAAATATTCAATATCAGGGCACGAGCAAATGCAGAGCAGTATTTATGTGTCTGCTTCAGCAATAAAAGCACAGTGATTCACATGTGAACTATGATTCATGTCTTAAATTCTTGTTGTTGTAATATTATAGGCCCCAAATACAACTGATGCAAGTATACTTCACCGTGCACTGAAAAACTCACCTGGTAATAAATTATTGGTGATTTGTAATTTGAAAGCAAGAATAGCAAACTACAAATAATGGCTAACCTAAGACAATGCTAACCTATTTCCCCAAACCTGATGGATTTCTAGCTGGTACGGGTTTTACAACACTGTTGAGCCCTTATGATGTAAACAGCATGCCTGGTAGAATAATCAGTTGAAATCCTCAGTAACTACCACTTAACCTAACAATTTTAGTTAAACTCACTAAGAAGTGACTAGTTGTGCAAGTTTTATTTATGTGTAATATTTAAATCTACAGCATCATAATCATTCTTCTTGAAAACCGAAGAAAGTACTAACATTTTTTGATCATTTCAAAGCTCATCACAAAGACCCTGCCTTATTAAGTTCATTCTTGGTATATTTAATAATTGCCAAATGGCTCACTTAAGTTCCCCTACAAATTAAAAAAAGAATGCCTCATTTAAAATTAAATGAATTTTATTAATTAATGGCCATATACTCATTTGGAAACACTAGAGCGTTATTACTACTAACTTGTTTTAAAACTCCGATTTTATTGTATATTTATGCTTTATTCTTATTCCTAAGCTGATTTCAATAAACTGGAATGTTTCTTCCATTTAATCAGTGATGCTCAACCAGGGGCAATTTGGCCCTCAGGGGCATCTGGCAATGTTTGGAGATATGTTTTGGGGAAGGAGCTACTTGCACCTAGTAGGCAGAAGCCAGGGACGTTGCTAGACATCCTACAAGGCACAGAACAGCCCCCCATAACCAAGAATTGTCTGGCCCAAAATGTTAATAATGTTGAGAATGAGAAATTCTGATTAACCCCTTATGGGAGTGCTATACTTATGTGTGCCTCTATTTTCATACTGTAGGTCTCTTTGTATTACTGAATCAATTGACGCTGCTCTGTTGGCTTCTCCAGAAGCCTTGGAAATAATTTTGTGGTTTTTGATTTCCAGATGCAGAATTACTAACTACCCTAGCCACACTCAGTATGCATTATACTTAAACAACAAAACACCCCTTGATTTAAAATATATAATTGGCTACAGAGAGATTCCTTGCTTGAACAAATATTATTCATAAGTGTTTTAAAATTTAACTAATTCAACAGCGGACTATTTTCTAAAGATTTTATTTATTTATTAGAGACAGAGAGACAGACAGAGAACATGAGCCGGGGGTGGGGGAAAGGCAGAGGGAGAGGGAGAAGCAGACTCCCCACTGAGCAGGGAGCCTGACCGGGCTCAATCCCAGTACCCTGAGATCATGACTTGAGCGGAAGGCAGACACTTAACCGACTGAGCCACCCAAGCACCCCCAACAGTTAAATATTTTGAGTATTTTACCTATTCAACAAAATAAGGTGTGCTTTTTCTATTTTAAAATAAATTTAGAAGATTACAAGAAATGGATTTATAGGTAAAAAGTGTTCCCTCATTCCATTTTTATAAGATATAAAATAATGGGGAGCTCATTAGTTTGGTCACATGACAAATCATAATCTTATTACTAATATAAAATGATGATACATGTTAAGAATCCCATCCATATTACATCTATTTCATACACGTTTCAGAGAATGAAAACATTTTGTTTAAAACAGTTAATAGGTAATGCTTAGAACATTAATATACTTACCTATTTGTTGAAAAACTAAAGAATTCACTGTTGAAATAAATGCCTTCCCTTCAGTGTTGTCTGCATGTACAGAACAGTTTTTCTCTTCCTTGCTCCAAAAGCAACAGTGGAAAGTTGTTTTGGAAGATAAGTTAGAGAAGTAGGTACTACTCGAATTCAATTTATCTTCGACAACCGCCTCATTATGTTCATTCAAATTGGAAGTGTTCTTTGAGATTCCAGTTGGCAAGAGGAAGTCATAGGTTGTGTTTGGTGTCATGCAAGACAGCTTAAATCTCCAGGGAGTAATCGGATATGCCAAGTTAAAGGCAGTTGTCAAATAAATAAATTCTGTTAGGATATTAAAAAGACACACAGAAAAACAATCATTTTGACTAAGACATAAATAGGAAGTCTCTAAGGTTAAACCATGTAGTGGTCAGTTATTTAACTTTCTACGTGCTCAATCCGTGCCTAATGCAGAGCTCTGTGCTTCCATTATACAATGTGTGATACTTGGAAGGGTACATTAATTTAGTGAGACAACTTCACCTTTTAGCTCCTCTTTTTGGAAATTCATGCTTCATTTTCCTCATTAAGCAGCCTTCTATATTTTATTTTAATGAAACAAATTATAGCTAAAGATTTCAATTACTTTTTCTAAAAAAATTATTTTAATGAACTTCCAGTATAAGTTAGAAATATCTGCATGTGCAGTTATATAAACAAATATTAAAATGCTGTTTTAATATTTCTTAAAGAAAATAATACCAAAATGTTAGCACTACAAGTGTTTTTAGAAAGGGTTTGTCTTCAGCATCAGGACAGCTGGATGATCTCTTGAATCTACCCATGATCCTCAGATAGATGACATTGTCGAAGACATGTCTTCAATGTACTCTCCAAGGATCAATGTATAATGACAGGAAAATTCCATTGCTGATTAAAGACAATTCTCACTTTTTAGACATATAAAAATTAAGAGTAATTACATAATCTCATACCGCCAAAATTCTCAAAAGTGGTACTTGTTTTTTAATAAGTAATTGCTTGAAAATAAAATAATAATTAATTCTCAATAATTCTTTCTTTTGCAAGCTATTCATATAATTCGATAGCTGTGTTATCTCACATACAAACCAACGCAGAATGAGAATTTTGAGAATTCTGCATGGATTTGCATGGAATGGGAATTTTGAAGAATTAGGGTAAATGTAAAAATGTAAGAAAATAGCAATTTTTTAAAAATCCATTCCCCCAAAAATGTTGTTTTAAATTATAAAAGTAATATATGTAAAAATATCTAAACAATATATAGGTAATGACTGTTAAAGTTTGATTTCTAAACTTTTCCATAAAAATGAACTAACATAAAAATGTATCAGATGCAAAAATTAAAGCAAACATGACTAACACGACTAATATTATTTTGCCCATACTGATAACAATGAGGTATCATAACATCACCAAAAGTGACTCCTCATTACAATTGTGTTCTTTTGGACTTCATCTTTCTAACATATGTTTCTGAAATAAGCACATGTCAATAAAAATATGTTATATTTTTGGTTTTACAAAACTATGAATATTTGTTGGTGTTAATTAAAAGCACATTTTCTAGCTGCACATGGAATATTTGGTTGGCTGAACTGAAATGAGCCTAAAATCCTCAAAGAAGTATTTGAAATTTAAAATGTAAAAATGAGTATCATAGACATAGCAACTATTGAATCAGTTTAATTAAAATATGGTTCTATTTTGCATGTTTCTTTTGCAAATAGTATTTCTTTCCCTCCAGATGAACCCTAAACAGCCAGGAGTCCAGAATTTGCATGTGAAGGCATATGTTATCATGGTAACAACATCCCAAGAATGCTTCTGATTCACAAAACTTCATAAAACAACAAACCTTTTGGAAAGCCAAGGTGAAACACATTGAGTGGAGCCTAATAAAAATTAGAAAATATAAGAGAGAATGAGTATGTTGTTACTTTTTGATAGTCCCTTGTGGCATAGGTTTTTTGAAATCTGTTAACAGTGGAGTTATCATGGGTATTTTCTGTAAATATATAGATGGCTACAAGGAGAACAAACAGTATGCACAAGGAAGGCTTGTGGAGACACTCGTAAGAGCACCTTCAGATTGGATTAGCCAAGGAGATGCTCAGAACACACAGGGGACAGCTGGATGATCTCCCAATATGGCTGCCAGACAAAATGGGTTTTGTTAAAAATAGCCTGACTTTAATTTTTTTTTTAATTTTTTAAGATTTTATTTACTTGTCAGAGAAAGCACAAGCAGGAGGATCGACAGGCAGAGGGAGAGGGAAGAAGCAGTCTCCTTGGAGCGCCTGGGCGGCTCAGTCGTTAAGCGTCTGCCTTTGGCTCAGGTCATGATCCCAGGGTCCTGGGATTGAGCCCCACATCGGGCTCCCTGCTCAGCAGGACACCTGCTTCTCCCACTCCCACGCCCCCTGCTTGTGTTCCCTCTCTCTCGCTGTCTCTGTCAAATAAATAAATAAAATCTTAAAAAAAAAAAGAAAGAAAAAAAGGAGCAGCGTTCTTGCTCAGCAAGAAGTCTGATGCAAGGCTCGATCCCTTGACTCTGGGATCATAACCTGAGCTGAAGGTAGACGCTTAACCAACTGAGCCACCCAGGCACCCCACCCTGACTTTAATTTTTAAAAACTTGGAACACAGCCTAAATTAGATGATTTGTGTGGTTTTTTTAATCAAAATATCTCTAGAATGCAGTGAGAAACAAGTGAGGGAATAGTATGCTCCAGTCATTGATGGGGCGCCTGGGTGGCTCAGTTGCTTAAGTGTCTGCTTTCTGCTCAAGTCATGATCTCCAGGTCCTGGGATGGAGTCAGGCCTCCGGCTCTCTGCTCAGTGGAGAGTCTGCTTCTCCCTCTCCCTCGGGCCCTCCTCTCTCTCCCACTCATGCTCTTTCTCTCTCTCTCTCAAATCAATCAATAAAATCTTGTAAAAAAGTCATTGGCAATGTGTGACTAACTTCAAACAGAAGCATGCTATGGTTCACAGTAGTTAAAATATCGACATTAAAAAAATCATCTGTAAGTTTTCTCTTGAGGATATTCCTGCAATGGGGAGGGGGAAGACTAGTATACACTTAATTCTTCTTCTGGTGGTATTCAAGATGGAAATTTTCAACGTAAACACCATCCCTTGATAATATCCCCTTATAACATTACACTTGTCATTGTCTACTGGAGTTATAACGTGGGATAGCATTTAAAATGACAGCTCCCTTCCATTTGAGAATAAATCCATTATTTTGTGTCATAGCAATATATTTTACATATTATCGCCAAGTAAACTGCTCCTTGATACAGAGCATTGAAGTTTTGACTACCACCTGATATATATATACATTTATAATTTAATAATGCAACATTTACTAAATTAAAATTAAAACATTCAAGTGTCACCATATCTTGTTTCTACACATGTATAAGGGTGTTGGTGTGCATAAATAAATTTTCTGTACTATAAAAGAAAACAAAGTTAAATAGCAAACAATGGGCAGGAAGATAAAATTTGCAAAACATAATAAATTGTTAAGGGTTTGTGATGATTAAGGTTATGGATCAACTTGTCTAGGTTCATGGGGTGCTCAGTCATTTGGTCAAACAGTAGTTTGGGCATGTCTGTGAAGATGTTCTGGATAAATTTAACATTTGAATCAGTAAAATGAGAAAAGCAGATTGCCCTCCCTAATGTGGACGGGCCTTATGGATCAATTGGAGACCTGAATAGAACAAAAAGCGTGACTTAGAGGGAACTCCTACTCCCTGACTGACATCAGTCTTTTCCTTCCTTTGGACTCAAACTGAAACATCAGCTCTTCTTGGGTCTCAAGCCTGCAGTAGCCAGACTGGAACTTCCCCCATCAGCTCTCCTGGCTCTCCAGCCTACCAACTGCAGATCATGGGACTTCCCAACCTCCACCATCTTGTGAGCCAAGTCTTTATAATAAATCTCTTTCTCTCTCTCTATAAATCCTCCTGGTTCTTTTTCTGGAGAACCCTGACTAATATAGTACTAAATATCAGTGACATTTTAAAATTTCAAAAACTCATGAAGATAAAATCCAGCAACAAAATGGTCAAAGTACATGATTTAGAAAATTGCATAAGAAATATAAATGGTCAATAAACAGGGCTCAACCTCACAAAGAGTCAAGTAAATACAACTGAAATGAGATGTCATGTTTTCCTTATCTGACAGAGCAAAAAGGTAGAAGGATAATATACATCTTTGACAGAAATGCAATGGGCTAGCATTCCTATATTTGTGTTGGTACCGCAAATGCTACAAAGCTTTGGGGAGAAGATTTCACAGTACCTACCAAATTTTTAAATGCACATACTATTTAGCATAGAAATTCCTCTTTAATAATTAATCAACAGGAATATTCTCCCAAGTATACAAAGATATACATATACGGATTTCAATGCAGCATTATTTGTTACAGATAAAAAAATGTCTATCAATGGGGAATTGGGCAAATCAGTTAATAATTTAAGGTATACTCATAAGTTCGTTGTTATGCAACCATTCAATGAATAAGCATATCAGTAAGTACTCAGTAAAAAAAAAAGTTGTCATGATAAATTGAAAAACTATTAAGCAGAAAAAGAAAAACACAGAACAATAGGTATATCCAATTCTATTTTTGCAGCCATAGATATGAATTGTGTGTGTTTGTGTTATAGTTCCGGAAAGCTACACATCAGGTTTTTCCCAGGAGACTGGAAAGGGTTTTCATTTTCACACTTACACTTCGGTTTGGTTTATATTTTTAATCACGAGTATGAGAATTCCTAACTCCAGACAGGGGAAATTCTGCTAGCCAACAAAAGAAACAGCATCTCTAAGGACAAAATCTCTTACATATGGACATTTAAAAAGCAAATTACTTACCCCAATGTAACAAAGCCACAGAGAATTTTTGACAAGTCATCTTACTTCAGAGAAGTAGACCTGAAAAACAGTACATCTAAAACAAACACACACGTACAGTACACAAAAACACCTGACATCTATACAAGCTGTCTGGGAAATATAAAAGGAAAAGAATTATGAATAAGTCTTTAAATTTTAATCCTCTATAATACTCTGCATCAATATCAGAGAAGTATCTCACATTAAAGTATAGCTAGACATTATAAATTCATTCCCATGCACATGCCATTTTACACAGTTAAAATATAAGCCACATATTCAATATGGCATGTTCAAAAATTTTTAATGTTCGTTTATGCCATGAAAAACCGGGACAGCCATTATAGGCTAAGACCAAATTTTTAATTAAACAAGTGTTCATAAGGTTGATTCAATATGTATAAACTAACATTAAATTTTTTCATACTCAGTTCTTAAATTTCTCTTATTTTCTAAAGCCTTTATATTTACTGTGATACTACAAAGCCAAACAGTTATAGCACAGGAAATGACTGTATATTTATTTCCAGTAAAGAGGAGGAAATTTCCCTGTATGCTTTTGGAACCACCCCCATGTTTACTTGCGGATGCAGTAATACTCACATTGGAGAGTTACCAGAGTAATCTAAGGAAAGGTTGATGGCTTAATATAGCCAAATGCTAGGATGACTTCAAGAGAGAAGCTTTCCCATGAAGTCTACCCAATTTGAAATACATCATGAGTAAGATTACTTGTACTAGGACATCATGAATTAGAATGGCAGCGTAATTTTAATATATTGGGCTTCGATTTGTTATGAAAGCCTAAAGGCTTTTGTTGTTCCAGTGTCTTTTGTTATCTCAAAAATTGGGGATTCAGTTCACTAAACAAAGTTAATCTGACGTGAAAAGCTCTGAATTAGGTGTCAGGAGTCTTGAATGCCAATCTAGACTCTTCGACGAATCAGCAGTAGGACTTGGGACTTCAACACTCTAGACCTCAGGTTCCCTGCATACAAATTCCCCGGGATGGATGAGCTCTACAATCCCTTCCAGAGCTTCCCATGATACTGAGAGATTTTAAAATAAAAATAGAAATCACAGCTTTACCACAAAGAATATTATAAAATATGAAGTGAGAAACATGTCTCAGAAGTCACATCTGAGAATTGGTACCGTGTGATAAGTAAACAGGAAAACATGTTTGTTCAGTTCATGACTTAATAACTCTCGGGAAGAAAAGGGAAGAGCGTAAACATTTTGCAGTCTGCTAAATTTGTTTTTCAGCCTCTCGGTTTTTCATCAGAAGCTTGGTTCTTTATACACTGATATCACAACGTGTCTTTAGGGTTGCCAAACAAATGGTTCAAACAAATGGTTCAGTCTTTGGACTCCTTATTATCTAATTATATGAATTTTTTGATACTTGTTTCTGATACAAAATTTTCTCCTAAGGGGCGGTTGCTGGGGGGGACAGGTGAAGAAAGTGATGGGGATTAAGATGTGCACTTGTGATGAGCGCCAGGGGTTGTGTGGAAGTGTTGAATCACTAAATTCTATACCTGAAACTCGTATTACACTGTATGTTAGATAACTGGAACTTAAATAAAAACTTTTACAAAATATCTCTTAAAATAAACCCAAGTGCAAGTTTCATAATCAGGATGTGTCATAGATATAACACATCATTAGACTAAGTGTTTTGAAAGAACCAATTGGTGGCAAATAATCAGTCCAACAACTGATTTGACTCACTTTTAACTCAACTGATCTGCTGAGTCAAATGACCAAACAGATCAGTTGTTTTTGCTTATATAAGACAAGTGTTCTTTTATTTAATGTTCCATGCAAAACACCAACTATTCTTATGGTTTGAATTCTTGCAGGCAGGTTTCACTCTTACATAACAGCGAAACAATCACAAAAATGAACAGGGCATAGACGCGACCTTGAAGAGAGTGTGCAATGTGGTCCCTTATATAGACTCAAGGAGACAAACACTTATACAGCCTACATTGCACCAGAAAGGAATATATAAAGAGGTTTACAAAAACACAAGTAATGCCCAAAAAAGGGCAGAAATTTTTAAACTGTGAGGAAAAAAAAATCAAGCAAAGTGAAAACTAATGGTAAGATGACCAAAATGAGTGTAATATACAAAATGCCAGTAAGTTAAATTCACTTTTTAAAGATGAACTATTAATTTCCTTTATGCTTTCTTATGATCACATTGTTCAATTATAAATTCAGAGTACTTTTAAAATAAAATGAGACCAACAGCTTAAAGGAAATGTTCAAATAATCCCAACACTAAGAACAGAAAGAAATTTTGCCTGAGTAACTCCAAAACAGGTAACATCCTCATGAACATCCTAACAGTACCAGAGCTTCACGGGAACTTCACAGTTCAACAGCCTCTCAGCCCCTCCACTGCTAATACCCTATTCTAAGCCACCATTATCTCTTCCCTGGACAGTCAGAAGAGCCTCCTAACTGGTCTCCCTGCTGCTGCCCTTACTCCCAGTTCAGTCTATTCTCAGTGCAGCAGCCAGAGTGGTCTAGATCATGTCTGTCTTGCCCCAAACACTAGTACTCTCCTTTTCACTCTGAGTACAAGTCTGAGCCCTGCACAGAACTACAAGGTCCTGGATCTTGACTGCCCCTCTGACCTCATCAACTACTGCTCTTCCTTTGTTCGAGTCCCCTTCTCAGAGCCTTTCCTGACTAGCCCATCTAAAATTTCAACACCTTCTCCACCCCAACGTGGCATAGCTGCTGTTCTGCTGAATTTCCTCTTTATTATTTCACATTATCTAATGTGAATATGACTTCTCGTTTTTCTTGCTCATTGCCTAACTTTCGCCACTAGAATGTAAACTCCACTAGACCAAGAGATTTTTTTTACTATTTCCTTTTCAGCATTACATCCTTCACACATTATATCCTTTGCCTGCCTCTCACCTTCTAGGTGCTTTCTATATATTAACTGAATGAATGAGTGAATGAATGAATGAATGAATGGCATGATACAAATCTTTCTGGAAATATTCTTCAAAATAGGCTGGCAGCATCATACCAAGAAAATAACAACAATCTTCAAAAGATGCATTCTATGGATAACAAAGATGTAATACACACACACACACATGCACACACACACGCACACGTGCACACACACACACAGGAATACTCTGCAGCCATAAAAAAGGATGAGATCTTGCCATATGTGATAACATGGATGGACAACATAGCTGCTAAGTGTAATAAGTCAGACTGAGAGAGACAAATACCAGGTGATTTCACTTGTATGTGGAACCTAAAAAAACAAATGAATAAACAAACAGAAAGCAGAATCAGACTTATAAATACACAGAACAAACTGATTGCTACCAGGCACCACCTTAACCATTTTTAAAATGGATCTTGTTGGGGTGCCTGGGTGGCTCAGTCAGTTAGGCGTCAGACTCTTGATTTCGGCTCAGGTCATGATCTCAGGGTTGTGAGATCAAGCCCCACGTCGAGCTCCACAGCAGAGTCTGCTTGGGATTCTCTCTTCCTCTTCTTCTGCCCCTCCCTCCCCTCATTCTCTCCCTAAAACAAAGAAATAAAATCCTTTAAAAAATAAATAAATATGGATATTGTTGAGAATTTGGTAAGAGCAAGGTACCACCTGCCAGGAGGAGACACGTACACCCAAAATTAGGGCTATAATTTCAGGAGGTTAACAAACTCTCTGAAATTTATCAAAGCTCCCAGATTAAGGGTTCCTGATGTAGATAAATAAATGGAGTCCACATTCCTCAGGCAATCCTCCGTAAGTATAGCTCCTATAAACTGAGCCACTGATAGACATCAAGCTATGAGGAGCTTGAGATAATGTTGCCTAACATTCCCCATGGAATATAGTCATTCTATGTTGACAGTTAAGATAAATAATGTGTTTTATTTGAAATCATAAAATAGTCTACGGCCATACCACCCTGAATGCGCCCGATCTCGTCTGAAATCTTCATAAAATATACAAAAATTCATTCATAGACTGATCTAAACGATCCATCCATAACACCTAGATGTGCAGTCAGTAATTCAATTTTCACAATCCACCAGAATAAGCATGTTAAACACATCACTGGCTCTTGAGTTATTATTATAAACTCCAAACAAAAGGAAAAATAAAAATCTATATTCTCCTGAATTATCATATTATGGGTTTTCAGAAGAAAATCAGACTTTAACTTCTATCATAGAAAATTCTTCGTGTATCTTTATGTATCAAATTCTACTTTAATATAAAGCAGAATAGTCTCAATTCGTGTTTGAGTGGAAAAAAGGAAATTATTTACAACTTGCTCCAATGATCTCACAAAGTCTCTAGGTTTGTAGAAAAGTTTATGAGTAAGAAAAGCAATTCTGACAATTCTGTTGTCTTGATGAGTAAACCCGATGAGCGCCATCTGCCACTAATTCTTGCTTTTACTTTATGCTAGAGAGGAGTCCATTTTTCACTTAAACAACACCATTTAAGTATTTTATTTAAATATAAATGAAAAACACTATTACTTCAAGTGTCAAAATAAACATAGCCTGGTCTATCTCTACTAACCTAGTCATTGTAAGTATGTTTACTTCTATTTCTTCACGTAGGATAGAAATTGGTCATGCTATTCCTTCCCATCAAGTAACTGTTACAGACTTAAATTATTTTAAATTTTAAGAAAAAAAAAAACCTTCCATCATCTTGGTATAAGCATTTGTCACTTTGAAAACTTAATTTCAAGTGTTTTAATTCCTGATATGACTCTAATTACATGATCTTGTTGTAAATTAATTCCTTGAAAATACAGAGGGATAAGCTACGATTCAGAGACTTAGGTACCATAGAGTCAACAAAGTTGGGTCAGCATAAGCATCTTACCTACAAAGTAATTTAAAAATCTGTATATAAATTAACTTATTTAATTATTAACTATATAAGTTACCACACAAGGGACTAGAAATATAAAAATTAATAAAAAATCATCATTTATTTTAACAAGTAACATCATTTTATGACTTTTTTATATATTAAAGTTCTATAATATCAATATGAGTAAAGTACCATGGGACTTCACATTCAAGATGACAAAGTAAACAGATAAACTGATCTTCTCTTACTCCTGAGATGTCTTTAGAATTATAGTAAAGTAAATCATTATCAACCAATAGAACAGAGAATGAGAGGGGACCAGCAGCAAAAGAGAGATTTTTAACAAATTTTTGGAAGATGAAGCAAAGACTAATGAAGTAAAATGAAGGAAGTGACCACGTAGGATATTTGGGGAAGGAGCTATCATCAATGAAGAAACAAATTTATTTAGCAAAGCCCTGGAGATGCTCTGAATGGTAAAGGGCAGGGTGACATGGGGCCAAAAGAAGAGATGGCTTGGGTCTGTACATGTAGTATCTGACTTTCTTTAATCCTCTTATGAACAATCCATAGCAGCCCAATCTAACTCCCTGTAATTGTCAGAGGAGTGGTTTACAAATAAGAGAAACAACTCTGGCTAGCTTAAATAGAAAAAAAATCACTAAAATTATTGGGTACCTCACAGAACCTCAGTGAGAGCCAGAGAACCTGATAATGAAGCACACAGCCAAGAACCTCACCCAAAATCCCATGTCAAATTGCTCTAGAAAAGATAACTCTGCTACCATGCTAAGACATTGTATGTTATAACTGAAACCTCAATGCCTACTACCTCTGAGCTCCTCTGAGCTCATCTGTTCTTCCATATCCCACACTTCTGATCTAAGATTTGGCATGAATGCCTCTCACTGCTAGAGCCTAGTTCACAGTCTACATATAGGCAAACAGGAAACTTGGGAAAGTAGGGATTTATAAGGTGGGGAAATCCCCAAACACAGACAAAAAATATCCAAAGATGTCAAATAGCCAAAGAGAATAAAAAATTGTTCCATATACTCCTATATATAAAGGACTTAAAAAGTACAAGTTATATGAGGAGAACCTGGGCTTTTAGTATAGACGTGATACAAACATGGTAAAGAACTTACATGTTCTGATATCTACGGGGACAGACCTTCTGCATAAAAGGCCACTCCCTGCTCAAGTGCCTAGAATAAAGCCTAGCAGTTGACAAACACTGCCCATATGCACAGAATTCACATTTCCCTATTTTTTCCCTTAACAGCCACGTTGAATGGAGCTATGAACTAAGACATGAAGACTTCAGCATAATGAAAAAATTTTGTAAAAAGAAGGAAAAAGAAAAGAAAACCTACCACAGGGGATGTAGATAAACCAGAGTAGAAAATAATAGCTTTAGCAAATGTTCATGAGGATCTTCAAGGACATTTCAAAAGATGTTGCATCCATAAATTCAAAGATTGCTCTGACAAAGGAATCATCATCAGAAGAGTGAGCTTTGGAAAATTATATGGATAGCTGCAAAAACATTTTTCAATAGAAATGTTAGAAAATACATTTGTATAATTAATTCCTCCCCAAAAGAAAAAAAGAGAAAAAAATGCTTTAAAAAAGTCAAATGATCCATAACCAATGACTAGTATTTCCAGAAAAAGAGAATAAAGAGAAAATGGTCAATGAAATTATATGAAAAACTTTTCCAGAGGTGATAAGAGACACAAGTTTTCAAACTGAAAAAAAGAAAAAGTGTACCAAGTCCAAGGAGTAAGAATGGAAAAAATATCCATTGCTAATCCATTGCTAATATCACTAAGAAATTACAAAAGAGCAAAGAAGAGAAGACAGGAAAGGTTTTCAGAGAAGAAAGAAAATCTCTAAAGGAATGAGAAGCAGAATGGAATCAAATGTTTTATACCAAACAATGAATACAATGAAACAATGAATACTGTAAAACAAATGTTTTATACCAAAACACTAGAAGAAAATCTAGTGATGCCTGATGGAAAATTATCTACAGTAGAAAATTCTATTAGCCAGTCAAGCAAGTATCAGAGCTAAGCAAATATATTTTCAATAGCACAATGACTTAGAAAATTTATATCCTATGAATATCTTTCTCAGAAGGAATTTTACAAGGTATTTCAGCAAAATGAGGAGTAAACCAAGAACGAGGGATTCCGGGATTCAGGATCAGGAGAGCATGAATACAACCCAGTTGATGGCTCCACAGACTTGAGGAGAATGACCAGTCCAGACAGCAGACGACCCCTGAAAGGAAACGGCCAGTAGGAAGGCAGGAACTCAATGTGTAATATGTGTAATATGATTCTGAAGCTGCAAAAATTTGACAAAAACAAAGAACGAAAACAGACCCCACAGAATAGCACAAGGGAAAAAAGGAAGTCATATTCCAAAATTGAGGCCACTAGCCCAAATAAGAATATGAGTTCATGGTCGTCAAAAGGAAGAATGAAATGGATTCCAAAAAAATAAAGAGAATGAATAAAATCCTAAAACATTAAAGATATAACGAAGAAGGCCCACCTACCTTCTCCAAACAAGAAAAAAGGAAGGTAATTAGAAAACCCTTTACAGAAAGTCCTGCTCTAAATATGGACCAAAATAAAACATGGCATATTCTTTTTTTACGTAAGCGCTATACCTAACGTGGGGCTTGAAGTCACGACTCCAAGATCAAAGGTCACATGCTCTATGGACTGAGCCAGCCAGGTGTTCCATATATGCCATAATTCTGACCAAGTGCCAGAATTAAAGAATCCATTTGAAAGAAGGAAGAATCCCCTAAACCTTGATTCTAGGAATATTCTCCTTTGGGTGGCTAAGGAGTCATATTAAATGAAATATAATCCTGGGACACTTCTTGATTCTGCAGTGAATGGTATTTAGGAAGTCATAATAACATTAATGCTATTTATTGTTTTTCAACTTTTTGGTTCAACCAATAGACAAAAATGAAAGATTAAATTAATTACAATACTGAATGTGAAATATTAATAATATTCTCACTATACAGTTCTCAAAACTTGGGTGGTATGATTATATAAGGAGAGATAGTGGGAAGGCAAAGAGTGAACTATCCCAACCTGATAATGTAGGAAGTCAAGAGGAACGTCTGTAGTGAATGGAACAGAAATAGTGGAGGGAATTACAAACGTAACCACTTAAAAAGCTCAGAAAATTAATATAATTATATGCAGGAACAGAGAAAGAAAGAACGCAAAACTAGTAAACTAAATTCTGTTCTACTACAGTATCTGTTTATGGCTGATAAATGAAAAGAAAAGAAGTCAGTATAGGCATATTATCCAGCCTTTCAGAGGAAGCCACGGACCTAAAAACCAAAACCAGAAATGGTTCAAGTTAGTTGTTCCCAAGGTCAGCACTGGCACAGTGAGGGTAGTGGGGCAGGGAACAAGAGTTTTTTGATAGCAGTAGGTTAACCATGTGTGTGGATTATTTTCATGTAAAATGATTACTGAGTCCTTTTAACGAAATAGAGGGTTATGAGATTTCAGAGAAAATAGCTACTAACAGAGTCCTAGGGGCCAAGGAAAGGTTCCCAGATGTCAATTTTTAGTTGAACTCTGAGGAATACGAAAGAAGAGAGTAGTGTTGTATTTCTTCTGTTTTAAGGTTCACAATATGTTAACACCTCTGACATCAAGATCTTTGTTAAAATCGATGTCATCTCACAATTACCGATAGCCTAGTAGCAGCTGTGATCGAGTTGTCATTGATCGCATACAGACGAACTGGGGCGCTTCCCTCATGACAGACTGGACAATTTTAACCCATCAATACTTCGGTCAACAAACTATTTAAAGACCATTTGAGGAAGGAAAAGGAGTCCTGAGTGTTGTCTGAAAACCTTATGTTGACATCTTCTGGGAAGATCATATAAAGTACCAGCAAAATGGACCACACCGGTAGAAAATCTTAGAAACAACAGTGAAGCATTCTTTTATGAAGTGCGGTATCACAAGTATTCTTGATAACCCAGAACATGCTAGTGTTTGGAAAAATATTGACATCAACAGCACTGAGCTGAAAAGCAATTAAAAAAAAACTGATTCTGAATATGAAAAAGAATTCCTTAACCAATTTCTTTGATTTATATTTTCCTTATGAGAGCAATAAGATTTAAACAAAAATCTTTATTTAATTAAGTCTAAAAGAGCTCTTCCAGTAGATATAAGAATACAAAAATTCTAAAGGATGAGAAAGCATTGTAAATCAGTTAAATACGCAGAGCCTTTTCTTTCTTGGAGGTATAAAAATGGCAGCACATCTTAAAAATCCACGATGTCTAGATTTAAAGAATTACAACTACCTAGAAAGACGGTAATTAGGAGAAATCAGAGAGATATGTTGAGTTTGGGGAAATCATAACAGATACCATAAAAGAGTAACAAGTTAACTGCCCCCTTGAAGAATGGGAAGGCAGAGAAAGCATATTTTCAGTATTATACAAGAGATTCCCACAGAACCTATGGTCAGTAAAAACAAAGACTGGCCAAAGAATATCAATAAAAGACAATAAGAACTCCTGTGTGAGAACTGACTTGCAAATTTGGAATCAAAAGACCAAGAAGCCACTTGCCCAGAAGATTGCTTTTTATAGAAAGAATATTTTTTACATCCTGTTCGTTCTATGCAAAAACCTTCTCTCCCTCAAATCAAACCTGTGACTAGCAGTGTTACCACAAGGCACCCAGGTCACTAGAGAAATAGCCAGCTACCTCCTGGGTAGGTCTAATATGATAAGTATGTCATAATTCTAAGAGATAACATCTTAATAACATGACAGCAACTACAATTATTGGGTGCTTATTACGTATGTGTCAGTATGTTTTCTCTCTGTTGATAGAGTGTGTGTGCTTATCTATGTCTGTTTATAATTTATTTTCTCTTTTAGCTCCTAAACACTGACCAGCTTGGTTCATAAATTTTGTTGATGCATACAGAAATCTAATTGTTCAACTGTCTCATGTTCACGGTTTCTCAATTTTCATAGGGTTAGACACCCGAATAACAGCTGCTGGACAAAGTAAAATGAGAAAATCTGATTCTCAGAAAAACTAAGTTGTCCTATGCCTTCACAAAACAAATATTTGGTAGCAGCTGTTCTTAAACATGAGTTCACACTTTTAAAGCCCATTATAATACCATTATAGAAGCTCCTGAGAATCTCTGTTTGTTTCAGATCTTTAGCTATTCTCTAGTACAAACAGATAAAACATGTATATGTTCCCATACACCTTACAGAGACTATTGGCCTAGGAGTAAAGCCTCTCTCCCTGCCCCCAACTTCTTCTCTTTCTCTTTCTCATTCACTATTTTACCCATATGTATACACATTTGCACATCTGTATTGTTTTTGAATTTTTTCCCCACTAATTGGCAAAGACTTTTAAAATTAATATCACAATGCCCCTTAAGAGAATCTCTAGTTAGGTCATTTTCTTTTGCTAGTTCACAGTACTCTCATGTGATTCCAATACACAACTCTCTTCGAGATCATCCACCTGTCCCGCAGGCAGTGGCTCCCCACAGCTCTGTGCTCTCCTCAGCAAGTCTTCATGCTGCACTTGGCAGGGCCACAGCTCTCGCCCATCTGAGCAGATCACTGAAAGACTACACTGGCCAGGCACACGCTCTCTGCACTAACTTAATGTGGAGTGTATTCACTTTTGGGGAGAATTTATTTGGTACCATAAAATTGTGTAAGTGGGAAAAACGTACCCTACTAATTTTATAGAATACGTGATTTGCTGACTTTGATTCAGTGAGAATCAATATCCACAAAAGTTTCTCATAGTTTCCCTTAAACATATTAAGTGTTCACAATTCTGAAAAAGATTTTAAACTCCCAAGTACGTGGCACTTAAATTTGACAGTAATTTTCACTACATATCCAGCACTGCTGTGTCTAATATTTCTTATGAATACTTACTAAAATTTACTTGAAAATGATGTACTGGCATTAATCACATCTTTTTAAGCTTGGCGTGTTGGCAATGTAGATTTAAGGGTCACACTGCTGGGGGAATGTAAAGCGATGAAAGCTGCTTTGGAATGCAGTTTGGCAGATCTTTAAATGTTAAACACAGTGTTACCATGTGTCTCAGCAATTCTGCTCATAGGTATATACCCAAAAAAGATAAAAACATACATTCACATAAAAACATCATACACAAATGTTAGTAGCAGCATTATTCATAATAGCCAAAAAGTGGAAACTTACCCAAATGTCCATCAACTGATGAATGAATAAACAAAAAGTAGTATACACATATAATGGAATATTATTTGGCTATAAAAAAAGAATGAAGCACTGATCCATGCTATAGCATAGATGAACCTTGAAAACATGGTAAGTGGAAGGATTTGGCCACTAAAGGCCCCATGGTTTTATGTACATGAAATATCCAGAATAGGCAAATCCATAAACACAGAAAGTAAATCAGTGGTTTTGAGGCACGGGAGGAGGAGGATTGGGAAATGAATGCTAATGGGCACAGAGTTTCTTTGAAGAGTGATAAAAATGTTCTCAAATTAGATAGTGTTGATGTATAAATTTGCATAAATCTGTTAATGTACTAAAAACCAGTGAGTTACATACCATAAAAAGATGAATGTTATGTGAATTACTATCCAATGAAGCTATTATTTTGAAAATATGTTTAAATACCAAGTGTATTTCTATATGGTATCAACAAACAGAAAAATGAATTTTTCTAAAGATATTGTTTAAAATAAATTTTAAAATATGTAATTCCTGTGATAAAATGTGCAATTCCTATGATATCCTTGGATAACTTCTAACAACAATTTATCCAAAAACTCCTAAGGAAAATTTTAAACAACATTTACATTTCTTATATCAGAGAAGACCTAATACATTGGGAAACAATCATGGATTCTAGGACCGAATATTTAAAAGATACCAATTTCCTTTTAATTATTTATAGACTCAAAACAATCTCAACACAACCTCCATTAAATTCCTAACAAATTTCACTGAACTTGACACACTGATTCAAAAACATGTATATGGAAAGGCAAAGGGCCAAGGAACGCTATTGCACTCTTGAGAAAATTGCACAAAGTGAGGGGATTAGCTACCACACTTACCAGATGCAAAATTTAATTTAAATCTTCAGTAATTACAACAATGTGATATGGGCAAAAATATAGAGACCAAAATGAGAAATACAGGGCCCAGAAACACACCTATGAATATATTAACTCTTGATATTTGAAATAATGAATATTTGTTGTTTTAAGCCATTAAATTGTGGGGTAATTTGTTATATAGCAATAGGTAACCAATAAATTGCTGCTCACCAGTATTCCCAGATTTATTTTCCTTTTAGCACCAAAGAAGATTAACCTTCCCCACCTCCTTGAAGTTAAGCGTACCACATTGCTCCTAAAATGTGAGTGGCAACAATTCATGTCACTTCCAGGTAAAGGTAATTAAAGTTAGCTCATGATTATCCACGCTCTTCTTCCCATACCACCTGGGAAAGGCCTGTGTTGTAGATTGTACAACTACAGAATGATGGACATTCCCTGAATGTAGACCTCTGGGTTACTAAGGACAGTTGCCCTGAAAGGTGCTTTAATCCATACGAAACTTTGCATGAATGAGAAATAAAGCTTTATTGCATCAAGTCAATGAGATTTGAAGACCATTTGTTACTACAGTGTAACCTACAGATACCAGGCTCAACCTCACTAGTATTTTAAGAAACAAACAATAGTGAGATAACAACACATACCCACCAGATGGACAAAAATTAAATGTTTTGATAATACTAAGTTTTGACGAAAATGTAGAGCATGAAAGCAGGGACATAAATTTGTAGACACATAGTGAAAAAATGTGGCATTATCTAACAAAGCTACTATCTGCAAACCCTGTTATCTAGTAATTTGACTAGTAGTTTTATACTCTTAAGAAACTCCTGCATGTGTGAACTATGACACTTGTAGAAGAAGAATCATAGTTGGTTTATTTATGGTACAGAAAGAAAAAAAGGAAAGGAAAGGAAAAGAAAGGAAGGGAAGAGAAGGAAAGAGAAAGAAGGGAAGGTAGAAGGAAGGAAGGAAGTTAGGGGAAAAAAGAAAGAAAGTGAGAGAGGAAGAGAGGGAGGGGATCGAAGTAGGTAGGAAGGAAGGAAGAAGAGAAGGAGGAAGGTAGGGAGGAATGGAAATGACCTGATTATTGAGAATCAGAATCAGTAAACAATAAGATATTACATATGACTATAGTGAAATATATACACCAATGAAAATAAACAACAGCCACTGTCAGCAACAACCTTCAATCAACAAAAAATTACTGAGCAGCTCTTACGTGCTAGGCCCTATTTCAGGTACTGGGGATACAGTAGTGAGCAAAATAGAAAAAAAAAATCATTCTCATAGAGTTTATATTCTAATAGAAATAAGAGAGGAAAAAATAATATATGAGAAGTCATATAGTACTTTAAAAGGTGATAAGTACTATGCAGAAAAGCGAAGGAAAGGGAAAAAAGTGTACTGCAAGGTAAGAGGATGTGTAATTTTAAATGTGACAATCAGAGTAGGCTTCATGGAAAAGGAAGTATTTGAACATTCCAATTGTATTCCAGGCAGAGGAAACTGAAACACAAAGGTGGTCTCTGATATAGTCAAGGAATAGTAAGACCAGTGAGAAGAACAGTAGGCAATGAGATCAGATAGGTAGAGAGGAGAAAAAGACCAGTAGGGTCTTGCAAGTGGTCCTAAGAACTTTGGGTTTTAGTCCATATGAACTAGAATGACATTGGAGCCTTTGAAGGAGAAAGATGACATGACTTGACACATGCAGTAAAAGGAGAGCTCTGACTGCAGTTTTGAGAATAGATTACAGAGGGCAAAGGATAAAGGCAGGGAGACCAGTTAGGAGGTCCTTGCAATAATTCATGTGGGATATAATGGCAGCTCAGACCAGGGTGGCAGTCATGGAGGCGATCAGAAGTAATTATATTCTCAATTGACTCTGAAGAGAGAGCAAAGAGGATTTCCTGACATACTACAGCTCAGGTATGAGGGAATGGGAGAAACTAAGATGACTCCAAGGTTTGGGGCCAGAGAAACTGAAAGGCTGGCTGGTAGTAAAGAAGACGGCAGATAGAGTAGACTTGGGCAAGAAGAAGATTCTGTTTGGAGTATGTAGAACTGGAGATGTCTACTGGACATCCAAATGGAAATGTTGAGTAGGCAGCTGATAGAGAGGTCTGAGGGCAGAGAGAGAAGTCAAGGCTTGAGCTATATCATTTTGGACTCGTCAGTACACAATTGTAAAGATCAAAGAGAAAAAAGTAGAGAGATTGCATGAAATCATCAGAGTGTAGGGAGAAAAGAGCTCCCAAGGACTAAACCTTAAGGCATTCAAAGGGTAAAACCTCTCAGAGAAGCTCCTGACCAGCAAAGGAGACAGGAACAGCCAGTGAAGAAGGAGGGAAACCAAGCATGCTTGGTATCCTGGAAGTCAGCAAGGAAGGATTACACTGAGCAGACAGTGATGACCATGACAATGCTACCAATAGGTAAAGTAAAACCAACACTGACAACGAACTACCGGATTTAAGAAAGGTGATGTCATTGGTGACCAGAACAGGGGTAGTTTTGGCAGAGTACTGAAAACAAAAGATTAACAGGAATGGGTTTAAGAGATAATGCAGGGGCGCCTGGGTGGCTCAGTGGGTTAAGTGTCTGCCTTCCGCTCAGGTCCTGATCTCAGGGTCATGTGATCGAGCCCCACATTGGGCTCCCTGCTCAGTATGGAGCCTGCTTCTCTATCTGCCCCTCTTCCCCACCCCACTCCTGCTCTCTCTCTCTCTCAAATAAATAAAATCTTAAAAACAAACAAACAAAGACATAATGTGAAGAGATGCACTGCAGAAGGGAACACAAACAACTCTTAAAGTTTTCAAGGGGAGCGAAGAAAGTCATCTCACAAACACATAATGCAAGAGAATCTATGAAAGAATGCCTCTTAAGTTCATATAACATTTTTTTAAGGTAAAACTAAGCTTGTGATCAAGAAGGAACAAGCAAGAGGTTTCTAGGTATTGTCATGTCTTCTTATTGGTGTGGTGAACAATAGGGTATTTACCTTATACTTGTGTTATAATCATTTGCTATTATTATTTGTCAACCAACACATTTGTTATATATACCTCTTCTCTCTCCATATGTCATACATATATGCTCAAAGGGTTAAAAAAAATTAAAGATTAGTAAGATCATGTGCGTGGAAAAAACTTTTGCATCACAAAAAGTTTTAATAAAAAGTATGTGAGAAGGAATATTCCAAATTATAAGCAGACCAAATTTGAATTGAAACTCCAAAAGGTTACATGTATGAGGTCTGGCCAGTAGGTGAACATTTGTGCCTTTCTGTTTTAATTAAAAGCGGAATTTGTAAATCACATAAAATCTTAAGAATTAGAGGAGACTATAAGCCCTTTTCTTCATTTTTAACTCCACAGGATGTTTTTTTAGTATGTGTGCTTGGTTCTCAGTATGAAAAATGAAGTACAGTGTCGGCCAAGACAATTCTTTTTTTTTTCCTGGATATTTTAAATTTTATTTCCAAGGCCCCCAAAGAGATTGCACTTCACAAACAAAAACTATTTGATTATATAATAGTGATCTAAGTGTGAAAACATGACTGTTTTTTCTTGGTACATTCATTACGAAAGAGGAACAGAGCTTCAGCTAACCGTGGTGACTCTCCCAAGCCATGAATGAATCGAACAGTCAGATTCATCTATTGTTTTCCAATAAGCACCTAGAAGGTAGGGTATTTGAGTTCTCCTATTCTCTGTGCATTCACCAACCAATTTACTTAACTCCTTGAGCATCTGTTTCAAAGGAGATGATCACCTACTTCACCAGAGAATGTGAGGCAAGATAAATGCCTGAATGAGTAAGGACACTTCTAGCCCAAAGCGGGAAAGGCCGTGGAAATGAGGGAGTGTGATCAGAAACAAGTTCTGTACTTGGAATCCACTCCACTCTCCCAAACTACACACACAGCACATGCTGGGTGGGAACGCACTATTTTACTTTATATCAAAGCCACCAAGGAGAGCCAGAAACACTTCTAAAACCTATCCTAACTACCGATGACTATGTCTCAAATAATTTTAAATTATAAGTAACAACAAAAGCCACTCTAACATCCTCTGTCTGCCAACAAGCCAACAGTTGTTTGTTGTTTGTTTTTTATCAAAAATAAATAAAAGGTTCACGGACCCTTTGGGGCACACCCTTCTTGTACTACTTTTTGTGGGGGTCAATTCCTAATTTCTGTTTTATCTGTTTAGTTAACCTCTGATGTTTTCTGGGCTTCATTCCAAGACAAGTAAAATGCATTCCTAAAATTGGCATCTCTGCTTTTGAGCTTAATTTCAGAGAGGCTTTGACATGGTCTGAAACCATTTTTTTTTAATATTCTGCACACAACTATGCTAAAAAGTAACATGTGTTGGTCAAGATTAGTAACTGATAGGAGGGTACAATTTTCATTTTCCTCCAAAACAATTTTTATTCCCTCCAAATATACAATGCTGAGAAAAAGTGCTGTGCTGAAGCTGTGTGTTTTCGTTGCAGTGTTGCGAATAATGGCTGAAAGTTGAACATCATTCCTTAAGGCAGAGTGAGACATGATCTAAATATTCACATATAAATTATACATTTCTGAACTCGTTTGTAAGTGTTTTTCTCTTTAATTTTTGGTTGGAAAACCCTAAAGACACAAGTCATAAAGGCATACAAGCAAAATGCCAAGATCAAAATAAATTTTTAAAGTTTCATGAAATTATGAACCTAGCAATGTTTGCAACATGTTAAAGAGTTACAGAATCACACATTTTTAAGCTGGGAAACATCCTAAATATTATTAAAAGGTCCCCAGAATCCAACCCTCTAATTCGACAGATGAGGAAAATGAGGCGCAGAGAGGTTAAGCTCACCACAGCTGTCACGGATAATAAATGGTCAATCATGCCGAAATCCAGATATTCTGACTCCAAATCCAGAGCTCTGAAAGCGCATTTCTTTCAATATACTTTAATACTTATGGAAATACATGTTAACAGAGGACACTCCAGGCAGGCCCTCAATAGAAGGAACGCTTACAGACTTATCGGAGCCAGCTCACCTGTTTGCAAACCCAAGTCCTAGAAATTGCGCTGACAACAACTAGTTTCTTAGGCGGCTTCACCATACCTGGGGTTTCCAGTGGTTCCTCAGTTAGGTCTATTTTTCTCACCTCTACGAATCCCTTTAAATAAGTGCTTTGGTTGCGATTGGGTTCGTTATTTTGTTTTTCACATTTCTTTGGGGAGAAGGGGAGAGGGGGAAAAAGAGAAGCTCGGATTTAAACCACCCCTGCAGCTCAAGTTTGTTCTCTTGTCAGCCAAACCAACAAATCCTTCCCCGAGCCCCAGGGCTTACTGGTTTACGTCGCAGTCCCTTCAGCTCCAAAGTAGGAAGGAGACCTGAAAAAGAAGTTGGCTGGGGGGCG
>NW_024423564.1:50658196-50671102 GCF_017311325.1 Ursus maritimus
CGGGGGGGGGGGGGAACACGTCGCGTCGGTGGCACCCGGCAGGTGCGCGCCCGGGTGCAGCCGGCTGCCCTCAGACGCGCGCCCCTACCCTCCTCGCCCCGGGAGCCTCCTGATCCCCGGCCCGTGGGACCCAGAGTCCCCGCCGCCCCTCCCGCCACCCCCGAGCGAGCGCTGGCCCCTCCGGTGGCGCCGCCAGGTCGTCCCCGGACTCCCCGTCCGCCGTGGCCCGCGAGCTCCGCGCCGGCCGCACGCGCCCCAGCGCCCCGCTCCTCCAGCTGCCGAGAGCGGGAAAGGTGGCAGTAGGGGGTGGAGGAGAGAGAAGCGCGTCCCACCTCGTTGCCGGGGTCCAACCCACGCGGAAGGCAGAGATGGCGGCGGCGGCGGCGCGGGGTCTCGGACACCTGCGTTGCTCGTGCTCGGCGGGCCGTGGGCTCTGCGGCCGGGCGGCTCCGAACTCCTCGCCCAAGGTGCCGGGCAACTCTCCGGAGAGCCGAGGGCAGCGGAGTGTGGGGAGGAGGGGCCGGGGGAGCGCGTGGGGTGGGGAGGAGGGAGGGAAGAGACCGCCGCCGCCCGCGCGTGCCCTGCGCCCTCGGCGACCGCTCCGGGGCGGCAGCAGAGGACCCCAGCGCCCAGGGCGGCGGCGCAGGTGACCGGAGTAGCCGCGGGGAACGCCGCTGCGCGTGGCCGCGGCCCCGTGGGAGAAGCGAAGAGCTGACGAAGGAGGACGGACCCCTTGCTTGCGGGGAGGCCGAGAGCCCCGGCGATCCCAGCAGGAAGGCGGCGCCGCTGCTTCATGCAGCTGTCAGCTACAGCGCGCCCACCCACCCACCAGTGGTTCTCAGACTCTGGGCTAGGCACTGGGGTTCCCTCTGTCCCTCCCACTCCCCGACTGCCGGGCCTCTGCAGCATCAAGGGAGCAAAATGATACTATAAAGATTGCAATAACTGAGAAGAGTGGAAAAGGAAAGCAAAGTGGCAAAGACTACAGGTAGTGAGTTTCCTGTCACCAAGTCACTAAGGATGTTTCAGCCAAGCATGTTGGTCATGTTTGTCAGGAAGGCTGAAGAGGGCACTCATGCATCTGTACGGGGTTGGACTAAGTGACCACTTACTTCTTTCAGTCCTGAAATTCAATGGCGTTTGACATAACAAACAAACAAACAAAATCTGTCCTTGAACAGATTCCAACCCCTAATAGACATTTTCTTACTTTCCACTCAAAATGTTCACTCACTAATCTGTTTATTAATACACTATTATTGAGGACCTACTGTGTGTCAGACAACATGCTAGGTACAATTATTATGTTCCTTGAACTTGGAGTTAGGACAGACAAGCAAGTGTTCCTAAAATTACCAATTACGATTGGTGATATAGAGGAAACCAACGGGGAAAAGAGAGGGGAGCAGACATACCCTTGACTGGGTGGATGGTTACTTTTCAAAGGTCTCTCTCTAGAATGAACTTGCCTAAACCCTCACAGGAAGATGCATCAGAGGCAAAGGGAGAAAGTAGCCCAAAGATGGGTAGGGCCAGAAGCAATGTGTCCTGGCTCCCTGGCCCAGCCACTTTGTCAACTTCGGAGCTTTGTTAATGGAACTTTTCACCCACAGGAATATCCTCTCGGAACCAATGATACTTTCATGAAGAGCATTTAGATCTCCAGATCACTTTTTGAGGTCACTTCATTCAGAAATTTCATATTTGTGGATTGAATGGACTTTCTGGAGTGTCTGTGGCTAGAAGCACTAAACTTTGGGTCTCATCAAACCTCAAAAAAAAGACAAATGTCTCCATTGGATAGAGACAAGACTTGGAGTAGAGATACGGACTTTCCCAAAGTGTTATAAAACAGCACAACAGAATCCTTAATTAAACAATCTGTATGAACTAGCTTATTAGTTTCCTAGGACTGCCTTAACAAATGACCAGACTTCAGACTTAAAACAAAAGAAATTTATCCTGTTCCCTGTTCTGAAGGCCAGAAGTCCAAAATCAAGTGCCATCAGGCCCGCACTCCTTCCCAAAGATCTGTGGGGGACCCTCCCTTGCCTGGTCCAGCTTCTGGTGGCTCCAGGAATTTGTTGGCTTGTGGCTGCATCACTCCAGTCTCTGCCCGCATCTTCCTATGGCCTTTTCCACGTGTCTTCTCTTCTGTCTCCTACAAGGACACACTGTCATCAGATTTAGGGACCATCCAAATAATCCAGGATGATCTCAGCTCGAGATCCTTACTTAGTTACATCTGCAAAGACCCTTTTTCCAAATAAGGTCACACTCACAGGTTCTGGGATTTTAAGAATGGACATATTTTTAGGGGGAAGCCACCATTCAACCCACTAAAGCTAGTAAACCAAGAGGGACCAAAATCATGGTCTACTGTGGTATCAGGGTATCATTTCAGCACCATTTTACAAAATCATATTGGTACTAAGTATAAGTTATCATTTCATTGTGAGCTACTAAAAATAGATACCATTTAACCTGAGCATTATGAGGAATAACTGCCGTAAGAAAAAAGAAGGGCAGAGCCCCAAGCCTAAAGTTCATGTTTGAGTCACAGGGGACACTTGAAGGCCAGCCGTGGCTCCTCAGCAGCTACCATCGTTCAGTTAATACAGAAGTACAGCCCGCATCCATAGGTATGGATTTCTGATAATGTGATCCAACACTGAATGTCCGCTAGGCACCAGGCTCTGAGTCAGGGACTCCTATGGAGCTTTCATTCTAGGTTAGGAAACAACTTTGAATCTCACTCTCTCTGCACAATGCCTGCTGCATATCTGAAGCCTGATAAAGAGCTGTTAAATGAATAGATGGGTATAAATAAATCACTACCAATCAGCTAGGCAATTATTACCACATTGAAAAACATCTCTATAATAAGAGACAGGATTTACCAGAGCACAACAGATTAACACGCTGACTCATTCACATTTTCTTGAGTGAAGGAAAAGTCCCTAAAAGGAAAACTTTGATTTGAAAAAGAAAATAATGAGATACCTACCTTTTTCCTTTTCCTTTTTAAAAATCAATAATATGCCTATTTACACAGATACAGATCCTGCTGGGAGCAATCAATCGTGACCGAAGTTATAGTTACTTGAAGTGAAAAAAATATTTTGTCCAAGCATTTGATTGATACTTTCAAAAACATAAACATCATTCAACTGGTAATTTCATGATACTGATGCGTCACTTCTTGAAACTCTTGCAATGATTTCAACGACTCCACTTTTTTCTGCTTCGCCTCTTCCCTCTTTGACTTTCCTTCTTACTTTTCCACTCTTAGGATTTTAGACAATCAACCAATATATTGATAACTACCAAACTGATTCTCATTCTTGGGCTTACTTGAGTCACAGGACCATCCCTGAACCAGTCATGGTGGCCAATGAATTGGTGTATGATGACCGTCCCAGTATGAGTCACCAGTGTACTCCTGGAAAACAGGGATTGGGAGGAGAGTTAATCTCACCCTAACCAAATAACTTAGAGTGGGGGAAAATGGTATCCCAAAATAAACTAGGGCGCTCTTACTGAAGAGAAAGTGGGCAAAAAACCACAGATATTCACCACAATAGACACTCAGAAAGGTTTGTTGTTAACTGAATGTAGTTTTAATTAAAACATCACTTTACCATTTCTATGGCGTTCTAAATGTTTTCCATAAGGTTTTTTAAATGGATTGATTACATGTTTAATTACCACACAAATCTTTAAATTTTACTTTTATAAAAGACTGAAAAGTGTTTTTATATGCATCTAAGCCATATAGCAAGCACGTGGACTCTGGAATCTGATTGCCTTAGTTGGGTTTTTTTTATGCACATTAATTATAAGAACAGGTTCTCCACGGTCTTTCTGTCTCAGTTTCCTTTTTTGCAAAATGGAGTTGATAATAATTACCTCTCTGAAATACCATGAAATGTAATGAGATAATGACTGTGCCTTCATAAGAGGACTTGTTACCTAGAATTCTATTATGTTTGTTTATTATCCATCTCTGCGTTCACAGCATCCCTGGAAACTACTTTGGGGAGTTGTACTCTGATCATATATTTTTCTCTTAATAAATAATCAGTACTATGATGTATCAAGTACAATTAACAAGATAAACAGCATGGGTCCTTTATATCCTGGAGGAGTCAAGTGAGGATTCCCATAGTTCAACCAGGTCGGTGTAGGGTATCCATGCAGGGGAACAGGAAGGAAAGGCACAGAGGAGAGAAGGCATAGTAGCTTCGGGGACTGCCTGTAGTGGAGCCCTGCGTATGTTCAGACAAGTGTACCTGCAAAAGTACATAGCGGTCTAATAGGAAGAACTTTGAAGGTCATTTGGACTTTCACCTCTGTGTGTGAAGAAATGTTGAAAACTTTGAGACTCAAGAATTGTTTTCAAATTTGTAAAAAGGAAAGCACATCCTGGGTGTATGAAGAGATAAATACAGAGCCAGGGATAACAGTTAAGAAAGGAGGCAAACTATAATGTGCAACTGAATCAGATGAGGGTTATTTAAAACATAAATTCTGATTCCTGAATGCTGGGGTGAGTCCTGGAGTCTGCATGTCTAATAAGCTCCCAGGTGATGTCAATGCTGCTGGTCCCCAGCAAGGCAACAGACGATCTAAATACTGCCAGTGCTGTTTCCAACAAAAAGACATTTATATCTAGTGTACCTCAAGCTTGAAAGTCCCCATGGAGAAATAATTGGCAGCTCATAAAGCTGTCATGACTAATTGAAGAACTCTTGTGTACAACAAGCCAAATATGATAGAAATAGTTGATCTTGATTCTTCAGATATCTCTGAGAATAAGCCCCTTAAAAAAGCCTGAACATCCAAATGAAAATTACTAGGTTATGTGTGAGGAGGCTATGAGTTGTGGTGAGTAGAGGAAGTATAACACAGGATACCATGATGGTCTTTCTTTTTTTTTTTTTTTTAATATATTTTTTTAAGATTTTATTTATTTATTCGACAGAGATAGAAACAGCCAGCGAGAGAGGGAACACAAGCAGGGGGAGTGGGAGAGGAAGAAGCAGGCTCATAGCGGAGGAGCCTGATGTGGGGCTCGATCCCACAACGCCGGGATCACGCCCTGAGCCGAAGGCAGACGCTTAACCGCTGTGCCACCCAGGCGCCCCCATGATGGTCTTTCTGATGTTGTCAAACTGACTCAGCTATCGTCCCCAGTTACATGAGCGAACACTAATCTAAGCATTGCTATGAAGATATTCTGTACATGTGATTAAAGTCCATAATCAATATACTTTGAGTAACAGAGATTATCCTAAATAACCAGGGAGGGCCTGGTTCAGTCTGTTGAAAGGCTGTAAAAGCAGAGCTGAGTCTTCCCCGAAAAAGGAAAAATCCCACCTGTGGACAGAAGCCTCAGCCCACAGCCAAGTGCTCCAGTTTCCCTCTCCTGACAGTCTGCTTTATGGATTTTAGACATGCCTAGCCAGTCCCTAAATCACATAGGCCTTGCAATAAATATCTCCTACTCGTTCTGCTTCTCTGGTTGGACCCAAAAAGATTTTGGCAACTAAAGCCAGGGTGCCGCTGTAACAAAGATCCAAAAATGTGGTAATGATATTGGACTTGGGCAACGGGCAGAAACTGGAAGAATTTTGAGAAGCATAATGGAAAAAGCCTACCCTGTCTTAAATAGACTAGTAGTAGAAATATGGTGGTTAAGAACTCTGCTAGTGAGGACGCAGAAGGAAGTGAGGAGCATGTTTTTGGGAATTTGAGGAAGGGAGCCTTGTTATGTAGTGGCAGAAAGCTTAGAAGAATTGTGTCCAGCAGTTATGTAGAAAGCATAACTTGTATACAATTAAATTGGACATATAGCTGAGGAGATTTCCAAGCAAAGTGTTGAAGATGTATTCTGGCTACTTCCTGCTGCCTACAATAAAATGTAAGAAGAAAAAATAAATTGAAGAAAGAATTCTCTAACAAAAAAGAACCAGGACTTGATGATTAGGAAATTCTTGGCTTATCCAGTTTCTGAAGGGTACAAAAATTGACAACTTTACTGCCCAGAAAGCATGGTGTACAGAAAAAGCCAAGAATATGGCTCATCAACCTTTCAGAAACTTCAGAAAGATTTTAAAATCAGAGTACTCAGTCACACAAAGGCTCTTTGAAAAGATTAAGTATGTGACTCATAAATTTCCTCAGACCTCCTAAACAGAAATGGGATTATTTAGGGAAGATCTATGGATAAGCCTCTTTTCTTTTTTTTTTTTTTTAAGATTTTATTTATTTATTAGAGAGAGAGAGACAGCCAGCGAGAGGGGGAACACAGGCAGGGGGAGTGGGAGAGGAAGAAGCAGGCTCCCAGCAGAGCAGGGAGCCTGATACGGGGCTCGATCCCAGGACTCTGGGATCACGCCCTGAGCCGAAGGCAGATGCTTAACGTCTGAGCCACCCAGGCACCCCAAGCCTCTTTACTTCTGAAGTGAATTCCTTTTTAACATACACAGGACACCGACCGGGTTCTCAAAAATTTTGTATCAGTGGAAATACTGCCATGCTGGAATTAAAGGGATAGAGTATGGAACAAAGAAAGCTGTTGGACGCCCAAATTCTACATACAGAAAACAGGCTGATAAAATGACACAGCTTGTACTACAAAACAGACAAAAATCCTGGGGCCCATCATTGACCTAATGAATAAATGCCTTCATTTATTCATTAGGTGGGGAAAGGTGGGGAAAACAAACTCTGCGTTTTAATAGGCATGCCAAGTGAAATGGGAGTTCATTAGCTTTTGGAGAAAGGCAAGAGTGATAGTTTACTTCCAACACTGGGAAGACGATCATGAAGAAGGTGTGGTAGATTTTTCTGTATAGCCCCTGTAAACCAAACTAACACCAGGGAATGGAAAGCACAGGTAGCCAGATTTAAGCCAAATCAAAGGAATCCCTTTTAGCTGCCATAGTCATTAGAAGTGGAATGGGCTACCAGGTGAGACAATGAGCTCTTCATCAGTAGATATTTTTAAATAGACACTAAAGGACTGGCCAACAGGAATACGCAGGACAACACTGGGTGGGAAAGAGGTTAGATCAGAAGGATGGTAATTAGGGCTGAGCAATATCAAACAATCTATAGTTTGGAGCTGCAACTTCAGAGTATTTCCAGGAAGAGGGTTTGGGCTATAAATGACAAGTTATGTAGTAAAACCATTACCTACCATCCACAGAGAGTTGACTGACCATTAGCAGAGCATGAATGATCTTTTCCCTCCAAAATCGAGGATTGCTTTACTTACTTTGCCTGCATCTGTTTTCTATTGCAATAAATAAATAAGTACATAGAATATGTGTGTCTGTGGGTCTTATTTTCAACACAGTTGGGGCAAAACAGTAAGTCTGAAACAGGAAAATTAATTGAGGCGGATTGTTATTCGTAGCTTTGATTGTAATTAGTTCAGTTAAGCAGCCAAATAACTACTAAGTAATTTGACAGCTTGGACCGTAAAGGCTCTGCTGTGACTTTCAGATTAATTGCATATGAATCCTTTAAGTCTGGGGTCCCAGTCCTCTGCAGGAACCATTACTGTCTATGGGTACAGGCGTACTTAGCAAAGTTGTGTTGATGTTGACCAGCTTTATATTCCACACCCCATTAGTAACGCCAAAGAGGTAGGGAATACGCTGCGAGGTGAAAAGACATTATTATGATCATCTAAGAACTATGGGAGATAACCCAAACGTTAAAATTTCATGAGAGTAATTTGAGATGATTTGATTATCATGGTCCTAAAAAGCACCACTTTGGTTGGCTTTTATTTTATGATTTCCGTGTTGCTACAATTGCTCTGATTTTCATGCCTTCGGAAGGGAAAAGAGT
This sequence comes from Ursus maritimus, assembly GCF_017311325.1. NCBI lineage: Eukaryota > Metazoa > Chordata > Mammalia > Carnivora > Ursidae > Ursus > Ursus maritimus. The sequence goes on from NW_024423564.1 coordinate 50,666,060, forward strand.
AATGAAGTCACAAAAATGGAATCAGAATATGCGATGAGGCTTTGTGAAATGGATACAAAGGCATTTGGATCTAACAATAAAAGAGCTGCATTTGCAAACTTAAAAGATGCTATAGTAAAAAATCATTCATCAATACAATTATCAATATTTGATTGTAATAAATTGCATTAGTTATATAAGCAATATAACTGCTTAACTAAAAAATGGTTTCTGAGACCGAAGTAAACTTTAGAAGAAAAGACCTTTTTACATAAGGGTGCTTAAATTTGGGGGTCACTTGACATGCCATTTGCAGATAATCAGTAGGCCAACTTATTTGGGTAGATGGTAGCCAGTACCTCTCCCTACACCAGAAATACATTAAACAGTGGAAACTTTAGAGCAGATAATGTAAAAGCTGATTTAATGAAAGCCTAAATTGAATTTTCAACATTAAACACAAACAGTATCCCTAAAATACATTTTTCAAAAGGTTTTAGCAATTCAAAGTTAAATGAAATAGCAAAAAGCAATGAAAGAAAAACACTTTAAAAATGTAGAAAGGAGGGGTGCCTGGGTGATCCAGTCAGTTAAGCATCTAACTCTTGATTTTGGCTCAGGTCGTGATCTCAGGGTGGTGAGATCGAGCCCTGTGTCCACATCATACTCAAGGAGGAGTCTGCTTGAGATCCTCTCCCTCTGCTCTTTCCCCCCCACCTTGCTCATGCACTCTTGCTCTCACTCTTGCTCTACCTATCTTTAAAAAAAATGTAGGAACAATACTGAAGAACAAATAAAGAAAACCTGAGGTTCCAAATATTTAATAAACAGGATAATTAGTATCAACTAATCAAGGTTGGCTATCATAAATGCTAGCAATTTTATCCTTAAGTGTATGATATTCAAAATTGCTCTTACTCAAATGCTATCTCCAGGCCCAGAATTTAATCCAAATTTTCCAGAAGACATAGTTTCTATAATACTCATTATATAATACAGTATTCTCATAAAGTTGCTCCATAAATGCTTTGTGAGTGAATAAAGCATCTTATGTAAGACAAAGGGAAGAAATATATACAGAACAAATAAACATTACGTTGTCAAGTTATAAATGATAAAAAAAAAAACCCAAATACTACTAATAAGGAAGTTAAGACATTAAAATACTTCAGGAAATTCTTATGCTCTTCCAAGAAGTTCTAAAAAGGTATTCTTGGGGTGCAGAGAGAAAAACAAAAACATATCTACAATTTACATGTTTTTAAAAAGGATACTTCGAAAACAACTACATGGACACCTACCCACACACAAATGGCCATATAGCATTCCTTGTAGGAATTGTAGGTCTTGCATAATATTCTTAAGATACAGATTTGGTCATTTTCTGTGCTGCTCAGAAATATCTGTGGTTCTCCACTGCCTACGGATTAAAGTTTAAACTCACTCTGGCTTTCAAATTCATTCTCACTGTACTGTCTGAGATTTAATTGACCTATGTTTTCTCCTACCATGAAGGACAACTGGTTACCTAAACATACCTTCGCTTCCCCCCCCCCCAATTCTTGCTCTTGTACATGCTGTTCCAGCCTGAATATTCTTCTTCCACTCTACAACACCTCTCCCTCAACCATCACCCATCACCATCCTCTATCTGCTGGTCGAATCTTAGCCAATATGCCTAGATCCAACTAAACTGACTCTTCTTTGTAAGCTCCCCAACTGGAGCTAAGCTATCTAGGGACTATGATCATTTAGAAACTTACTTTTTGTCCATTTTATCATGACATAGTTAGTTGTGCATATATCTACATAAATGCCCTGAGAGCAAATGTTGTGTTATTAATGTTTGCTTTTCTATCCCCTAAAAGTATATCACCGTATCTTGGATTGCTCAACGAATATGCATTGGACTAAAATAGAAAAGGCAAATCGTATAGTTTTCCATCTGTACTATTAAAAAGAACAAAAGCAAAAACTGTTTTATTTTATGAATAATTACTTTACAATGATTATTTACCTACAGTACTGTCTGAAATTTGCATACAAGAAAGATATTTTTATTCTAAATTTCTGCAGAATTTTTTTCATAGGAATTACATATGTAATATAATTTCAATGAATTTTTAGATATATGGGCACTGGGAAAAATGAGGGGAAATATAACGAAATGTTCACAGTAGGGATCTTTGGATTGAGGAATAGATGAGTTTGTTCAGGCATTAATTTTTACCTTTCCAAATTATCTAGAATAATCATACGTTACTTTATAGTCACGGGGGGAAGCTATCTGAAAATATCTGTGTAAGATCCTGTGTTCTTTGGAAATAGCTCCTGGAACTAGAGCCATGAAAATACACCTTAAGGCCTGGGGCAGCCCAGTTACTGTTGGCTGTCGTTCACTGGCCAGCTGCCCCAATTTGTAACACATTTAGGCTCCTAATCTGTCGGAACACTTTTCCTTGCCCTTGGGATGCTACTGGTGTGCGTGTGGATGAAATGTCTTATCCTGCCTGCCTCAAAAGCTACATAACAGCAATGACATTCATAGTAGCTAAGTCAGCTGTGATGAAAAAAGTCTTTAGAGTTGAAAGGCAAGTTAACTGGACTGTTTGCTTACAATTTAGTACCAAGGATAAATATGATTTAACTCCAAGGTTAAAATTAGTACCAGAACTTGGACTAAAATGGGATTTTTTCTTCAAGGACTTTCTTTTCTACATTTTGTCAGTACGTCTTGCTCTATTCTTGTATTTATTTACCTCTTTATCAGAAATGCATACAGGGGTATAAAAGAGATCACAAAATGCTCCAGATTTTCTACTTAAGACAAAGTAATTATTATTTCCTTGCATTTGAAAGAATATAATAAGAAGGAAAGTTAAGAAAATAATGTAGAGAAATTACTCCTAGCCTCTTGCCTGAGAAGGCTGCTATGAATAAACAGTGGGCTAGAATCTCTTCAGAATTATGCGGCCAAATGAAGTTTTCATAGAAAGGCATTTCAGCTTTAAGTCTCTACGGACCTTAAAGGAGAGTGGCCAGGATTTCTGATAATCCTGATGATGGGTACACACATACCATAAACTAATTTTCACATAGCACAAAGCACTTTGTTCTCTGCAGGCACATAATGAGATTTGAGAGCAAAAAGCACCAGGCCTATTCATGGCCTATTAGCCAAATCTCATAGTTGAGCTGCTGCAGAGTTTACACATTTACAATGAAAAGGCTAAGTGTTTTTGTTGTCATTGGTGTTTTGTTTTGTTTCAGAGCCCGGTTTCTAGTTCTGAACTGATGGGTCATAAAAGACACAGTCAGTATCTTGTTAATTATTTTTTTTACCTTCATCATACCAACGTGACATTAGGAAACCTTTCTTAGTATGGTCCTACTAGACAGCTCCCCGAGACAAACAGACCGGGAAGGACACTTACTATTTTACCAGCCAGCTCCCCCTCTCCTCTTCTTCTGGTCAGAGTATTTCCTCTGGTGGAGGAGCTACCGTTCCTCCGACTCCAAGCACATGACGTGTTCCAGCCTCCCGGCTTCAGGGGTCACCTCGCATGTGGCCCAAGCTGGGTTGATCAGAGCATCTCACAGTTCTGGCTCTGTGATTGGTCAGTGGGGTGGGAACTTGACTAGAAGGAGAGTGAAGATGCATGTCGGAGGCTTTTCCAACAGAAGCTGGGATGGGCGTCAAGGGGTCACGAGCTTTTTCCCCTCAATGGCGAATACATGTAATTGTGAACTGTAGCTACCAGCAGCCAGGTTCTCTGCCACAGGGAAGAACAGAGCCTGCAGGAGAAGACAGAATTTGAATTCCAGGCCACACAAGCAGGTGTTCAGAAAGTATGGCCATTTTTTTTTTTTTACACTACTCAACTTAATTTCTTCAGTGATATCCTGTTTTACCAACAGATAGAAACTAAATCTCAATGAATTCAGGTTCCTCTTTCTTTTCCTTAACTTTTCTTCTAACTTCTAAGCAGTAGACAGTGGGAGAGAAAGGTAGGCTGGGCTCAGTATAAGCACAAGTTCTGATCCTTTGTCATCTATTGAATTTCACAGCTGACTCCTCATCCTGTCTGTGTTTCAGATGTTGATCTACATGGACCCATGCCAGAGGTCACTTCAGGATCAATGACTCTCCCTGCTTGCCCCTGGTGCCTTTCTGAAGTGAACCACATATTCTCCAAACACTGCCCTGGGCTGTGGCCACGTTGACGAGGCTTTCCAACCCACAACCACGCCTATGCTATTCTCAGGAATTATGCCGCTGCTCTTACGCCTCAGTGAGTCAAGCTGGAACTCTGCAAAGCTACTTGAGATTTGACTACATGCTGCCGCCTGCTATCCCAAGTTGCCGAGCCCCGAGGGTCTTCTTGACATCCCTAGCTCTGTCTAGAATAGGGGCGACTGCTCTTTCTACTCTGTGATTCCCTATGCTCTTAGATTGCCCCCCAAACTCATTGGGAGTTTGCTGCTCCCCCATCGATATAAACTTCATAAGTTCCTTCTAAACACTTTTTCAACTATAGGTAGGCTGTAATTGATATTATAAAACACTTTCAGTTTAAAACACCAGTAAACACAGACACCCACAGTGTGTTGCTTGGTGATGGAATCATCTACAGGGGACGCGGCCTCTTTCTCAACGGTGCACCAACTTAGCTCTTTGTTTCCCTCTTGGCTTTCTTCTTTTCCCCTAACTTAGAATACCTCTGCTAGTCTTCAGAGCCCGAACTGAGCTTGAATCTGAAGCTCAAAACACAGTCTGTTATCACATCTCCTGTGGCAATGGACATAAAAATGCCCACGAACAGAAGAGTTGTTATAGTATAAATTAATGAAAAGTACTGGGGGAAAACGCAGCAAGTAAATATATCAAAATATTCCTCCACAGAGGGCATGATGCCCAGGCACGAAAGGGGCAAAGGAACATGAGGGAACTGAGTCCTGATGGCACCCACCTCCTAGCCCATGGTTCCAAGTCCCTCCTAGAGAGCCTACTCCTGCCTTCGGGAAGCTTAGTTAGTCAGCTTGGTACTGTCAGCTGCCTCAGGA
>NW_024423564.1:50671109-50727032 GCF_017311325.1 Ursus maritimus
TAATTCCTCCCATTTACTTAAGCTAATTCAAGCTATGTATGGCTGACCCGATATAATAGCCTGCCCAAAAATGGGAATTTTTATTTCATGGAATCAGGAAGATTTGAGCAACTAAATAACAGGAAGACCAGACATATGGCTGGTCTTCAGGAACCCTAAAACCACCATTAACCTTCTTCATCTCTTATCTCTGCTTCTCCGTATGAGTGGGTCTCATTCCATCTAACCACATGGTGGGAAACATGGCAACTGACCTTTCCCAGGTTTCTTATCCCTGGGTTCAACTATCCAATAAAGGAAGAAACAAGTCAGGGTTTAACGTTTCTATTGACGTGTTTCAGTAGTAAAAATATAAAGAGAAAGAAAATTATTGAGTTCAGTGGTTCCTTTTCCATGTGATATGGATAGTAGCTTCTGTTTGGATTATAACTGTGTAAAAAAATATTCCTTCCTATGACTAAGCTATTTGACCCTTCTAGATTCCTTTTTTTTAAGTGTATAAAGGAAAGAATGAATTTTAAAAGAGTGCTATGTGTCTTTTCTCAAGCTAAACACAGAAAAAGAAAATGAGAATATAAACAAGAATATATTTTTAAATAGATGAAAGCTAAAAAACATTCATGTGTTAATGTCTCTGCAGTCAAAATTAAATGTGATATGACACAACAAAGGAGAATACTACATTCCTCACATAGAGGAATTTTAAAGTCAAGGATACTGAACTATGATAAAAAGCACCCTGTGTTCTACCCTGCCCAAGCACAGGGTACTTCAAAAATTTTGTTTAATTATAAATTGACTGTACTTGACATTATGAAACACATCAAATTTAAAACACCAACAAACACAAATGTCCAATGCGTGTTGCTTAGTGATGGAGCTCATCTATAAATGAACTTCTGCAATTATTTATAATAAAAAGGACTTGGATTAGTGCAAATACAAACGTTCCTGGATCTGAGAACATGAGAATTCTTAGTCACTCTCACTCAAACTTCATGGAAGAGTCCCGTAAACTTTTTGCTTATTAAACTTCCAGACGCATTCTTAACCCCTTCCTCTCTCTCTTCTCCCAGAATATCTGCAGGGAAATGCAATAGTGAACAATGCAGAAAATAACCATTTTCATTTTTATAGTTTCTTCTATTTTCCCCTGATACTATTTCCCTCTTTACCAGGAGTGAGACCCGTTATGTAAACAACGAAGCCCAGTAACTGGAGTGCCTGCCGTGACAGCATCCACACTGGCCGCTTTCCCCAGATTTGTAAGATTCTTGTGGTAAGAAGAATTATAGCCGAATTCCCTTAATGTTTCAAAGTCAAATAGTCATTGAGATCAACGGTTCCCAGACTCTGGATTTCAAAAATGAAATTTCAAAAATGTGTGGTGAACCAGCATAGGTCTGCCAACTTTTTCTTTTGCCAAGAAAGGATTTAGGGAAAATAATGCTCTCTACTATCAGCATCATTTTACAAAACAAAGGAGGTTTTTAAGGCCAAGGAAGTAAGCAGTACAATATGTCAAGTTAAAAAAAAAAAAAAAGCAGGGGTGGGGGGGTCATCATTCCCAGGAAGAAAGGGTAGACAACTATACACTGATTGTATCAGTCAGAATTCTGACAAGAAGGAGACAGCATCCTCAAAGAGGTTAAATTAAAAATATTTCAGTGAAGTAACTATTTACATAGGTGTGGGCAAAATTTTTAATACTCCCAACAGGGGATATGAGTTACCCAAAAATAGCCACAGCAGGAAGCCATTATTTCTCTGGGGCCTGAAGGGTGAGGAAAGGGAACAGTGTTTCCAGAGCCAAGCGAGAACAGGAGACAACAGGAGCTGGAGCTGGGACAAAGGCAGCCACGCCCTGCCATGATGAAGAATGGGGGGGAGTGGAGCTAAAGGACCACACCTGTCTCCTCCATCCTGCCTGAACTCAACTGGAAATCAGGGGGCAAGGGAGTCTGGGTGTTGCAGTCCACAGACAGCCTCCAGGGGCACAGAACAGGGTCAAAAAGGGTAAAAGACGGATCGGGCTGTGGGTCCACGAGAGCATATCGACATACTCTGGTGAGGGGGTCAGGGACCAGGCAGAGGAAAGGGTGTACATGTGAATGTCATTTTTCATTTCAATTGCAGGAAAATTACAAGAGAAATTTTATTTTAAGATATGATATTGCTTGTAATTATATACTTGATACACTGGTCATTTAGTGGCTCAGTATCTAATAGTGTAACATCAAGTGGTGTTCAAATGGGCAACTCGGTCCAGTACTTTATTTTTATCACACTTATTATTAAAAATTCAACTTCACATAGGTATAAAATGGAAGCAACACTCAACATTTTTATTTAGTTCAGAACATTTTGAGTGAACTAATGCCAAAATATAACAGCCTCCAGCCTCAGAGACTTCTCCTACCTCAGAGGTTCCCAGACTTTTGCTACATATTGATATCATCTGGGATCTCTAGAAAAAAAACAATGATGCCTGGCTTATACCCCAGAAATACTGGTTTCATTGGTAGAGGTGGAACTTGGCAAAGGAATTTTTAAATAACTTCTTATTTTAGGAGTTTCAGATTTAAAGAAAAGCCATAAAGACAGTAGAGTTCCCATATATCTTCTCCTTGGTCTCCCCTATTATAACCATCTTACTTTAGTATGGTGCATTGGTCACTCTCAATGAACCAATCTTGAAATATTGATACATAATTTTAAACTAAAGTCTATACTTTATTCAGATTTCATTAGTCTTTACCTTATGTTCCTTTTCTGTTCCTGGATCCCGTCCAGGATACCACATTACATTTTAGTCAGCATGTCTCCTTGGGCTCCTCTTGGCTGTAATAATTTCTCAGAATTTTCTGGTTTTGGATGGCCTTGATGGTACTGAGAGGTACTGGTCGGGTATCTTATACAGCATCTTTTAATTTGGATCTGTCTAATGTTTTTCTAATGATGAGACTCTTGCTCTACGTTCCGTGGGGAGGAAGACCACAGAGGGAAAGTGCTACTCTCATCACAACATGTCAAGAATATATACTATCAATATGATTTATCACTGTTAATGTTGACTTTGATCACCAGGGAGACAGTGTTTACCAGGTTTCTTCACTATAAAGTTGCCTTTTTTTTTAAGATTTTATTTATTTATTTGACAGAGAGAGAGACAGCCAGTGAGATAGGGAACACGGCGGGGGGGGGGGGGGGGGGAGAGGAAGAAGCAGGCTCCCAGCAGAGCAGGGAGCCCGATGCAGGGCTCGATCCCAGGACCCTGGGATCATACCCTGAGCTGAAGGCAGACGCTTACCAACTGAGCCACCCAGGGGCCCCTATAAAGTTGCTTTTTTTTTTCCTTTCCTCCCTGTACTCGGGGAGGAAGTCACATATGCAGCCCACACTTAAGAAGTAGGGAGTCGCACTCCTCCTCCGTGAGGACAGGGGATCTACATAAATTATTTGGAGTTCTGCTTGGGAAATTTGTCTATTTCTCTCACAATTATTTATTGATTCAATCATTTATTTATATCAATATAGATTCGTGGAGATTTATTTTATATTCTGGGCTATAATCCAATGCTACTTTATTTTGTGGCTCACATTGTTCCACCTTTGGTCTTTAGGAATTCTTTCCATTGGCTCTTGTCTCCCTTTGATATGCTCCATCATTGTAAGGTGTTATTTGTTTATTTTTGGCACTTCCATTATTTCTGGCACTATAAGATATTTCAGGCTCCTCTTGTGTATTTCCTGTATAGTCAGCCATTTCTCCAAGGATTCCTGATACCTTTTATCGGCCAATAGTAATAGAAATATATGGGTATGTGTGTGTATCCTTGTTTCTAGGCCCTTTCAGCTGACAGAGCAAAAAAAAAAAAATATATGTGCATATAGCTAATCCCCATATAGACACATACCTATAAATATTTCTATATGTAAACATCTATGTCATAGAGTTCATGCTAATGTCTCTCTTATCCATAACCACAGGGATCATTCCTGCCTCTGCACTTGCTTACCTGTAGGCTCCTAATATCCATTTACTTAATTGTTTAATTCTGGTATACATGTATATTGATTTCAGAACTGTTAACCCATGCCCCCCTGGGAAACTTTATCAACTAGAATAGAGTGCTTATGTACACTCCCCTTTCTCTTTTGGTCTTCTAGTCACCACTTACTTCCAAAGTTATTTAGGTCAGCCAACTTTTCCCCTAGTCCTGGCAGTGAGGTTTTTTCATACATTTGTAACATAGTTAGATTGTTTTGTCATATTTTGTATTCCATTCTGGGAACCCTTGACCTCCTAAATGATTTCTTTTAATCTGCATACATTAAGGCTCACTCTTTGTGCTGTGGAGTTCTATGGGTTTTGGCAAATGCATAGTGTCAGGTACCCAACATTACAGCATCATACAGAGAGTTTTCACCACCATTATGTTCATGGGTACTTCATCTATTCAACTTTCTCCCCTCCCAAACCATCAATAATGACTAATTTATTTATTGTCTTTATGGTTTTGCCTTTCAAGAATATCCTAGAAAGTCATACAGGAGACAGCCTTCTCAGACTGGCTACTTCCACCTAGAAATATCCATCATCATTCATCTGTATCTTGTGTGACTTGATAGCTTATTCTTTTTTATTGTTAAATAGTATTTCATTTATATGTATGCACCTTGATTTGTTTATCCATTCACCTTTTGGAGGACATATGGTTGTTTCCAGATTTTGTTGATATGGGTAAAGCTGCTATAAATTTTCAATGGAGGTTTTTGGGTGGACATAAGTTTTCAAATCAACTAGGAGGGATCATAATAAATTATACTTAGCTTTATAAGAAACTGCCAAACTGTCTTGTAAAGTGGATGTATGACTTAGGGATTTTTAAGAGCTTCCCAGACAATTCCAATGTGCAATAAAGTTTAGGAGCTGATGCTCTGCTCTGAATGGTTTGAGGAAAAAGTCAATTAGGGATAAGATGAATGTCTATCTCTAGGGCTACAAAAAGAGAGCTTCAGTGCATTCTCCTCCTCAAGACTACTCATAATTCAAGACACTGATCATATAAACAGCAGTCAGGAATCTTTACGGATAAATAAATCACAGATAAATCTGGTGACAAATCTTGGAACTTTACTATACCACCTACTTACCTTTGTGAGAGGTCAGATAAATGTCCATACTGCTAAAGATGTCCTCTGAAATGCCACCTGAAAGGATATATAAAGAAAAAAACCAAAGTGGGTAAGAAGGATGGGTTAGTCAGATGCTTTGCAACCAAGTTAACAGAACCCCAAATCAGCTTAAGGAGAAAAAGGGCAGGAGCGGGGGGGGGGGGGGGGGGGGGGGGGGGGGGGGGTATTTATTGGCTTATGTAGTTGAAATGTGCACGGGTAGCTGAGTCTCAGCATGGCACAAATGACACCAACAAAATGGTCTTTCCTCCCTCTCCTCCTCCATCTTCTTTTCCTCCTCTCCCTTTCTCTCCCTCTCCTCCTTATCCGACCCCATCTCCATCTCTCCAGTCTTTTCTGTGTTAACTTCATGCTGGGTAGTATCTCTGTATGTGTACAGATTTCTTCTTATAAGGACACCAGTTAGATTAGATTAGGGTCCACCCTAATGGTCTCATTTTAACTTAATCACCTCTTTGAAGGTGATATCTCCAAACATAATCACATTCTGCGGTAGTGGGAGTTAGGTCTTCAGCCCACAAATGTTGGAGGGGACAAAATTCAGTTGACAACAATTATGCTTCCAGTGGGCAATCATTTCTTGTTTTGTATATGAAGGAGAAAAAGATGAGGACTACTGCACATCTATCTCATATAACTTTCATATTTTCAGTGTTGCCTTATTAAAATCTCTTCTTCTCTTTTTTAAAAAATACATTCCTTGAATTTTTTTAAAGGAAAAGCTAAGGGAAATAAGTCTATTCTAGGAAAATATATCAGAAGACCACATCTTGAGCATCCTACTTGGATTCTTGTGTTTTGTGAGTCACCATATTTGGTACAATCAACTTTAATTTAGGTCATGATTTAAATGACTGCTGAGAGAAGCAAGCCTGGGAAATCACTCTGAAGAGCCCTAATATTTAAAAAAGAGGAAAAAGGTGGGAGCTCCATTGTTATGAGTTCAATTATTTTCCCCAAAAAGCTGTTTCTTAACACCTGATACCCGTGACCTTATTTGAAAATAGGGTGTTTGCAGATAAAATCAAATTAATATGTGGTCATTCTCAATTAGGATGGGGCTTAATCCAATGTGATTGCAGTCCTTATAAGAAGAGAAAGCAGAGACACCAGGAAGAGAGTATCACAGACAGAGAAGATGGCCATGTGAAGACTAAGGCCAAGATTATAGTTATGTTGCCACAAGCCAAGGAATGCCTGGGGCTACCAGAAGCTGGAAAATCAGGAAAGGATCCTCCCCTAGAAGCTTCAGATGGAGCATGGACCTGTCAACATCTTGATTTTGACTTCTAGCTTCCAGAACTGGGAAATAATAAATTTAAGTTGTTTTCAGCCATCCAGTAAGGTAAGAAATTTACCTTTTAGGGTCACCTGGGTGGCTCAGTCGTTAAGCATCTGCCTTCGGCTCAGGTCATGATCCCAGGGTCCTGGGATCGAGCCCGGCATCAGGCTCCCTGCTTGGCGGGAAGCCTGCTTCTCCCTCTCCCTCTGCCCCTGCTTGTGTTCCCTCTCTTGCTGTCTCTCTCTCTCTGTCAAATAAATAAACAAAATCTTAAAAAAAAAAAAAAGGAAAGAAATTTGCCTTTTAGACATCAAAGGAAGGCAATGGATGGAGATTGTTTGTATTGTCAACTACTCTAGACAGGTTAGACAATATCCAAACTATAAGTATCCATTGAGTTTAGCATTACACAAGTGCATAGGTATTTATTGCTAATATTATAAGGAATTGTTGATCAGTTTCAGTAGAGAGATCACTTCTGTCTAAAGGATTAAGGAAAATTTCATGGAGAGCACGGCATTGAAGCTGGAATTTAAAGCCAAATAGGGAGATATTGAAGTGAGATGGGGAGAAGTGAGTGAAATTACAGAGAGAAAAAGATTCAGGATGCGTAGAGGACATGGCCAAGAGAACACAAGGTCTTTATAAAGGAGATGTTGTCTGGAGTCCCATCATGGATGTCCTTAAATGCTATGATAAGAAGTTCGAACTTTTCTCTAGAAAGTGGGATAAGTATAAGTTAAGAAGGTTGTGTGGACAATGTTATGTAAATACTAGTAAGTAAGCAAAATGGGCAAACAGGAAGACTATAGACAAGGAAAACTAGAAGCTACCAGAATGCCCAGAGGAGACTTTCTGAGGACCTGGACTAAGGTGACAATGAGAATAGAAATACAGTTCCTATTTTTGAAGCCCTATTATGCACCAGGTCCTCTGCTGGCTGCATTATATATGTTAATTGCACTAACTCTGACAATTCCTCTCTCTGATTGAACTTACTCTCCTAATTGTGTACCTGTGGAAACTATGACTCAGAGATGTTAGGTATCTCACCCAAACTCACACAAAGCTAATAAATGGTGGGGCTGATATTTGTATCCAGAAATCTGGTATATCTTTAGGCTCTTGTCTCATCAACTTACCTATCCTACAGCTCATGTTGCAAATTCCAGACATTATTTGGAAAATGTATCAAATGAGACCACACACTTTGCAATTTTACACAACCTCCTCCAAAAAGGGAAGAATATTGTGAAAACACAGCAATTCTCTTTGGGAAATCCACTGTGTGGATTGCAGTTCGTTTGCCATCTATTTTTCCGTCTTTCCTATCCCCTAAAGCACACTGCTTCACTATCATAAGCATTTAATAGCTCTTCTTTTCCCCCTGGTACCTGAGGACATCAGGTGCATTTTGACATAGGAAAGAAAAGTACCTTTTTGAACTATCTCGGAAGTGCCGTTACTCAGTGCACATTGATTTTCCTTTTAAACTAGAATCACTTAGTGTTTCTCTGTCAGACATTCACTGACAACCACTTATCCTTGAGACACACATGAATGAATCAGACAATTTTCTAATGATACTGAATTGGAAAGAAAACGGTACCTTGATTCCTGTTTGTAAGTTTATTGTATCAAAATACAGATACAAACTTCTAAAGAGGGCATTCTTCTAGGCTTGATGAAATAGAACACAAGCTATACTTTGATGAGCTTTTAAAGAACTCTTTGATCTACTTATTTTTAATAATAAAATATTGGGAAGTCAAGTGTATTCCCGCACATCTCAGGCATTTAAGGAAATGATCAACATCAACGCAAGATAACTGGCTGCCATCTTTTGAGAATCTAAACTATAAACAGGAGAACTGGAGGATTAGGAAAGAAAAGCACAGAGACCGAATAATTGCCTTTCCTCCTTCTGTTTATATAACAAATGCACTCATTGTTGCCATGGCAAAGGAGCCAGTCTGTTTTTCTCATTCCTCTGTTTCTACCCATTATTATTACATCCAACACCAGAAAATGTCGTATTTCACTATCATCTTTCTTGGATCATTATGATTATCCATCTACTCTGCATTTACTACTCTAGCCATAGTCTTTTTCATAGTGACACTCAGACAAAAAGTGATTTTAGGCAGGGAAGTGGCTTCAGATGCAGGTAGAGGCATCAGGAAGCAAAGAATGATGGAAAGGGGGAGGGGAGAGGAAAGACCTCAGCTCCCTAGTCAGGAGGGCCTCCCTAACCTTGGAAAGCCCCTCAGATCCAAAAGGAAAAAACTCTAAAAATGTCATTTAAAGCAAATTCCGCCTTGTTGATAAACTGAATTGACTTTGTGGCTTTCTATTTTCTATTATCTATTTTGGCTTTCTAAACTCCCAAACAACCATCATGATGGGGGTCATGTGTCTCTTTTGTCATGATCAGGCTGAGCTCATCTAAGCATAAAGTCTAAATTGGGAGAATTAATACTACCACCGCTCTAAAATAGTCATACAGCATGTAGAGTACTCTGCCCAATCCCTGACGCCACATTTTGTCAGAGCCAGTGACACACGAATGTTTCTTCAAAAGATGATAACCAAAGTCCGGCAACCACGTCCCCCATTAATGCATGTATGTATTCAAAAATTACTGATTAAAAACATATTATGTACTAAGCACTGACCTAACCTGAAATTAAAAACAAAATACACGAGTAAGACTTCATCCCCTTCTCTCAAAAAGTTTACATTCCAATCTAGCCATGCAAGAGGTAGTTGAATGAACAGGGTATTTTTAGTTTAGGAAAGAGAAGACCAAGTTTGAAGAACTATCCCTGAGAAGATAGCAAATTTAGGAAAATGCCACAATCTGTAGGAAACAATCAATAAGGGTGAGGTAAGTGGTTGCATCCTGTTTATATGCCCTAAGGCTTGAGTGTATAAACAATCAGCTCAAATGTTCTTTCGTGTTCATTTCCATTCCGCAGGCAAAAAGATGAGGCAGACTGCCTTTCCTTTCATAAATCCCTCAGTTGCAGACTCTGATATTCTTGTTAAAACAATCCCATGGAGAGACACCTGGGTGGCACAGTAGGTTAAGGGCCCAACTCTTGGTTTGGGCTCAGGGTCTCAATCTCAGGGTCGTGAGATTGAGCCCCATGTCTGGCTCCACACTAAGCATGGAATTGGCTTCAGATTCTCTCTCCCTCTCCCTGTGCCCCCTGCTCGTGCTCTCTCCCTCTCTCTCAAATAAATATATCAATCTTAAAAAAAACAAAAAAACAAAAAAACAATCCTACAGAACAAAGGGACCATGGGAAAGCTCAGGACAGGAAAGTTTCCAGCCTTGAAAAATTTAGAAAGAGTCCAGCCAACAAACAGCCTGGATTCTGCCTTCAAAGATTTGAACAGTTCTCATGTGCAATAAGTAAGATTCTAGACTTATATAAAACTGCAAGAAACTAAATTGAGACTAATGAGTGGATACTATAAAAGTAAGCTTTCAGATCAATACTATTAAAAAAAAAAAAAAAAGCTCTAGAGCCAAACTTCTCAAATTGTAATACACATGTGAAATACTGGGAAAGCCTGTTAAATGTAGGTTCTGATTCAGGTCTGGCATCGGGCCTGGGATTTTTCATTTCTAACAAGAGCCCAGTTCGGGCTGATGCCACCGGTCCTCGGGTTGAATCTCACGTACCACTGCTCTCGAGTCCTCTGACAACAGGGCTCACTAGGACGCACTGGGTTGCCAGTGCTAGAGCTATTTATCCAGAAGCTGAATAACTATTTGTCAGGCATGCCACAGAAAGGATATCTATCCTGCGTGAGCAAGTGGGCTAGATGTTTCCTCCCAAATCTACAGTGTTTTAGTCAGGGCTTTATTTAAAAGGAATTAATTTTACATGTGATGGCTTCCTTTAAGTAGCAAAACACCTGCACACAGATAATGAAGAAAGTAAAGTGAGACTTTTCTCACCACTTTAATAGATGTGGAAACAAAAGATCTTAGACATTTGCGCCAATGCCAAACTATTTTGACTACTACGGCTTTGGAGTAATACAAAGTATTACTTTGTAGTGATACCTCCTTTTTTTTTTTTCTTTTTTAAGATTGCTTTGGCTATTTGGGGTCTTCTGTGGTTCCATATAAATTTTAGGATTATTTGTTCTAGTTTTGTGAAAAATTCTACTTCCTACTCTTAATCCCTTTACTCAGCTAGCATCTCTGCTCATCTGGGTAGTTTAACTGGTGGGTGACCCAGATTCACATTCTCGAAATGTATAAGCCCCTGATTACCATGCTGTTCTCCTCAGGCCATGGCTGACTTCACTTGTGTATTCACTAGTGCTACGTAGTGATCAAGGTCAACATCAACACTGATAAGCCATAGTAATAAAAATCACAGTTTACCTCTGTGGTCTTTCTCCAAAAACCACATAACCTTAATGATGAGAAAAACATCAGACAAATCTCAACGGAGGGACATTCTACAAAACACTTAACCAGTACTTCTTAAAACTGTCAAGGTCATCAAAAACAAAGAAAGTCTTAGAAACGGTCACAGCTATGAAGAGTCTAAGGAGACATGACGATTAAATGTAATGTGGTATTCTGAATGGCATCCTGGCATTAAAAAAAAGACATCAGGAAAATAGTAAGGAAATCTGAATAAAATATAGACTTGAGTTACTAATCATGTATCAATACTGGTTCATAGATCGTGACAAATGAACTACTGATGTAAGATGTTAATGATAAGGAAAACTGGGTGCAAGGGACATGGAAACTCTCTGTACTGTTTTTGCAATTTTTCTTTAGATCTGAAACTGTTCTAAAATTAAAGTTCTTTTTAAAAAAACTAAATCACTTTTAAGGAGATAATTATCTTTTCAGTAAAAACAAACAAAAAAATGTTTGTCATTATAATTACAGAACATTATAATTATGGAATATCCATTATAATTGTGGATAGTCCCAGGGCACAATAGAAATTTGAACAAGACAGCGGACTAAATGTGGGCAAATTGTGATATTCAAGAACTGACTAGCAGAAGGAGATTGGGGTCCCAGAGCCGAGCAATAAAGGAAATGAGACAAAATCAGTGATCTAGCAGGAGACCACCAACGCCGAAGAATGAAGTCAGTCCCCAAAATATTTCCAGGGGTAGGCATGGCCAATGAAGTTTAAGAACAGTGTTCCTCATATCTCATTTACATTTTTTTTGCACCATTCTGTAAGTAAGCTCCACCTTCGTGCTACATCCTCTCTTTCCACGTAAGTATTTCTTCTGGACAATGCACGTGGTAGTTTTGAGAAATCAAGAGAAACGGGTTGCTTCGGGGCACATGTGGGCTAGAGGAGAGAGAACAGCCACAAGAAACAAAACGCAGGCAACAAAGAAGAATTCCAGAAGCAGAAAACCAGAAGGAAAGGTGACTCTAAGAGACGTAAGCCTTCTGAGAGTCTTTGGAGGCATAAAGGGAGCAGGGAGACACTGGGTCTCCCCTCAGTCTGGAGACCTGAGGAACATGTACAGGATAATTCTGTGAGGCAATTATGTAATGGAACACATTCCTAAAGAGTGCATTTTATAGGCCTTTTTTAACAAGAGGAACCATGAAAGTATTTGCCACTTGGCAATTTCATGAGTGTAAAATGTTCAACTCAGTTCACGTCCACCACTTCAAACAAAAGGAAGTCCCAATTTATTTGTTACCATCTTAGTTAGAATAATAATATGCCAGCACAGAAACTTCCTTTCAATTATGTGTTCCTGGCTTTCTGCCTTCTTAAAATAAATAAAACCGCTGTATCCTACCTCTCAGAACAAAAACAACAGCACCATGTAGCAGTTAAAGCAAAACCTCCAAAGCAGCCCAGCCCCTTAGGCCAACTGCTGACTGTGGACGCTCGCCTCCCTTGCTTCTGTAAGTGGAAGGGTTTTCAAAATGGTCTTTGTTTCATTGATAGGAGGACCCAGGTCTGTGAGCAGAGTGCGGTTCCTGCAGAAAGCAGGTTAGATGAGCACAAAGGGGAATCCATTCAATTTCATGAAGTAATTATGAATTGATTATACCAGGCAGTTTGATAAGGGATACAAAAATCAGGAACACGGCCTTGTCCTCAAGAAACTTTCAGTCTAAAAGGCAAGGTAAATAAAGCAAGTGAATAAATGACTGTTTAAAAATATAAAGATTTCAAGATGAAAAGAGCTCTGGAGATGGGTTACGTAACAATGTTAATATACTTAGCACTACTTAACTATATACTTAAAAATGATTAAGATGGTCAATTTTATGTTATGTGTATGTCTTCCCACAACTGAAATTTGTTTTAATTTTAAAAAGGAAAAAAAGTGTAAATAAAGATAATTGATTGACCACTTCCTCCTCGTTTGGCACTGGGCAAGAATGGATTCTGCCCAAGAAAATCCGCATTAGAAAAAAAAAAAAAAAGCACACAATTCAGTTTAAAATCCATGATGGAGAATCAATCATCAAACACTAAGAGAACAAGAAATACCACGGAGCCAGAATTGGTGCGGAGATGCACAGAAGAGAGGACAGAGATGGGCAAAGAACTAGCAGGGTCCTTAGGACACCTGGGTGGCTCAGTCGGTTAAGCATCTGTCTTTGACTCAGGTCATGATCCCAGGGTCCTAGAATGGAGCCCTGCATCTGGCTCCCTGCTCAGTGGGTGCCTGCTTCTCCCTCTGCCTGCCACTCCCTGGGCTTGTGTGCTCTCTCTCTTTCTGACAAATAAATAAATAAATAAAAATCTTAGAGAAAGAAAGAAAGAAAGAAAGAAAGAAAGAGAAAGCGAGAAAGAAAGAAAGAAAGAATTCCCAGGGTCCAAGAACTGGCAGAGTATCAGAGTGCACCAGAAATAAAGAAAAGCCTGGCACAATTGCTGATGGCTGCTATGGGCATCGCTGGCTCCATTTCTAAGTTGTTAGGCAAGCAATTCGGAATGTGTAGGGCAGAGCCCAGATAGCTAGATAGTAAAGGCTAATGAATGCTGGAGAACAAAACAAGTTCCAAGGATCTGCCAAAGAGGGAGGAGGAGGGAGATCAGGAAAAGCTTCCTGGAGAAACTGACCATTAGAGTGAGGTTTAGAAGATGGATTGATTCTGACATATGGGATGGTGAGGAAAAAAGCATTTCTACACGAAAAGCACAACAAAACCACTGAAACTGGGAAAGGCCAGGGATTGTGGTCACATATCTAGTAGATAAATGTATCTAAAATGTTGAGAATTAAGAAAATTAAGAGAGGGGGTGGGCACCTGGCTGCCTATCAGTAGAGCATATGACTCTGGATCTTGAAGTTGTGAGTTTGAGCCCCACATTGGAGGTAGAGCTGATGAGAGAAAGAAGAAAGAAAGAAAGAAAGAAAGAAAGAAAGAAAGAAAGAAAGAAAGAAAGAAAGAAAAAGAGAGAGAGAGAGGGAGGGAAGGGGGAGGGAAGGAGGGCGGGAGGGAGGCAGGCAGGCAGAAAACTAAGAGAATAATGTGAGATAACCGTGGAACAAAGGCCACACATTAGCGTCCTGCAAACCAGAATGAAGCAGTACACAAAGTTAAACTGGCAATAGTGTTTTTAACATAATGCAGGGAGAGAGAATATATAAAAGACCTACTTAAGGCTTTGGCAGTGACTCAGGTAAGAAGACTATATCCAACATGAGGGTTCATTTTGATTATGGCTGGTATTCCCAGCAAGGAATCCCCCAGTAGGTGGGATAGTAAACATTTGCCAATAAATACATTATGCATAATAAAGAAACACTCAAGTGGGGCACCTGGGTGGCTAAGGCAGTTAAGTGTCTGACTCTTGCTTTGGGCTCAGGTCAGGATCTCAGGGTCCTGGGATCCAGGCCCCAGACGGGACTCCACACTCAGCACGGAGTCTGCTTGGGATTCTCTCCTGCTCCCTCACCCTCTTCCTCTGCTCTTCCCGAAGCTCCCGCACTCATGCCTATGCTCACTCTCTCTCTCCCTTTAAAATAAATAAATAAATAAATAAATAAATAAATAAATAAATAAATAAAATCTTACCAAAAAAAAAAGAAAGAAAGAAATATTTAAGGGATGAAATCAGAGGGCCTGAGCTAAGATAACGACAATGGTAATGGAAAATGGGGAAAAAATAGAAAAAATATTAAGATAAAATCAATACGATTTAATATTAGATTAGAAGTGGGGAAAGAATATATGACCTTGAAGTCTGGAGTTTGGGTGCTTTGGGAGTGGAGGAAAAACATAATGAGTCTTCTGCCCCCACCTATGCATAGAAAAGATATTTTAATGCAAATCTTTCTCATTAGAAGTATGAACCATGGTTGACCTTGGTAAACACAGTACAGAAGGAGCACAATAAGTAGATTACAATTGACATGAAATTGAGTTTACAAATTATCTAGCTATACTTTTTGAAACAGCCATAAACAGTACTCTTAGCTAAGCTAAAAAGGATTCTAAGCAAACTATATGCTTCAATGAATGAATAGCTTAGGTCCTACTCCATATTTCTCAACAGAAAATACAAAAAGAAAAAAATCTAATTAAATGACATGCTGCCCTATAGCTCATCTCACAATTTTAGAAGCAATCCATTTACCTTAACTAGTCCTAAGAGATATCATCTAAAAGGCAAGGATACAGGTTAAACGAAACTCAATGTTCCCAGCTCACAATGTTTCCATCTCTGCCCGGATGGATGGTAAAATAAGCAAGATGATCTACATACTTCCTACCATAATATCCAGCTATTTGCTGAAAAGGATGTTTGCTTTTTACACCAGAGATACGCTGAGGTTCCCCTGGGCAGTCGGTCACAAGAGAAAGTGGTTCTCTCCTAGCAGAGACAATGTCAGAGAGTGAATCACATTGATAAAGCTGACCACGTTTCTTTTTGAAATCTTAAACTAAAGTGCAGGTATAGATGTTTGGTTACTTAATTGTCAGTTACTTAGTGGGACATTCACTAAGAAATTTCATTTCTTGCTTCAGAGTAAACTGGGTTTTTGAGATTTTTCTGAAGTTTTACAATCAAAGAACAATTAGACACAAATCTGTGAGCTGGAAATGGAGCCTCTTCTTAAGACTTCTTCAACCCACTTGACATAGTCTGAATATATAAGAAAATAATTGCCTGTACTGTTTACCATAAGAGGTTTTAAGTATATCACAAACATCAACCAGTTCACATCTGACTAGCAGCAGCAAATTTCCAAGGCCAGGCTGCTCTCTGCCAGCAACAAGCACTTAGGTAAGGACGTGGAAGCACATTATGCAACAATATGTATAACTGCATGTTGCTCAGCCAACTGTTTTCATCTTAGCCTCGTAACTTGTGATCACTTGGCTTATCTCACCCAACCGCCTGCTTTCCAAATAGTGTTCTACCTATTACTAAAAATTGACGGGCATCTGACTCCTTCAGCTCCCCTGCAAACTTGGCCCAGAGTTCCACGAATTTGTTGGATTATTTACACTTTTGGAATCAACTCTCTGCTCACAGTCCTTTCTATTTCTTTAGTTTAAGTCTGAGGAAACTCACTCAGGAAGGAGGTTGGAAGATACTTCCACAAGGCATCCAAGAGGGTGGAGATCAAAATACAAGCACTTCGGCCAGTAAAGAAAGGCATGGCAGTTGGCTAGTAAGAACTTTTGCTTAGAGTCAAGCATTAAACATACACAGGATAGGTCATTTTCCACAAAATGTCTAAGAAGGGATGCAAAATTATTCTGGGGTCTTAAAACACAGTGTTAATTGGGAAGAACTGGCATTTCTCACATCTCCTTCTTCGAAATACCATTCTTGCCACAGCCCAGATTGAAATTCCTAGGATTCAAAGGGGGAAAGTTGAGAAAACCCATGGTGCATTAGGGAAAACAGAAATTCTTGACCAAAAAAACAGAAATTTAAGAAGCACAGGGGAGTTTGTTCTCACAGAAAAAGAAATCTGGGATAGTACTCACAGAAACATTCGTATTATCCCCGGGACAGCCTGTAAATAAGTTGTGTTACCACTGACAAATTTTTAAGATTTTTCAAACTAACATCTGAATTCCCAGAAAATGTATTATGCTCTTAGGAAATGCTTCTCTTAGTCCTCTGCCTTGCACGTTGTTTTCTCTCTCTCTCTCTGGGGTCACAGACAGCAGAGTCCCACAGTCATACAAACAACAATAAAAGCTACCCACTATCGAATACTTAGCCACGTGCCAGGCACTACGCTAAGTATTTTATAGACATTTGAGCGCTTTAACCCTCAAAGCAATTCCTACAAGTTGGTAGTATTAACCTCATTTAGATATAAACAAACCAAAGTATGAAACAATTACAAGAACTCCAGGAAAGTTGTACGGCTGAGAGGTAACAGAGGCAGGATTCAAATCCCTTACTTTAGTGCCGTACCTTTTTTATTGCTAATAATCTTATTGCTAAAAATGGGGAACGGGCACCCCCAAGGGTGGCTCAGTCCGTTAAGCATCTGCCTTCGGCTCAGGTCATGATCTCGGAGTCCTGGGATCAAGCCCTGCCTTGGGTTCCCTGCTTGTCTGGGAGTCTGCTTCTCCCTCTCCCTCTCCCTCTGTCCCTTCCCGCCCCCTTGTGTTCTCTCATTCTCAAATACATAAATAAATGAATAAAATCTTTAAAAATTAAAAGAAAGAAAGAAAGAAAGAAAGAAAGAAAGAAAGAAAGAAAAAGAGAAAGAAAGAAAGAAAGAAAGAAAGAAAGAAAGAAAAGGAGGATGGACAAAGTATAAATTTGGCTACTGTATGGGCATTTGGACTACAAGGAAAAAAAAAAGTGTCATCTTCCTCATGTCCCTTCCCACCCCTAAAACTGAACCCACAAGTGATGGGGGCTGGTGTAAGGCATACATATGGGAATTGCAGAAAAGCAGCTTAGAAATGGGTGTTTAAAGGTTGGTTAATTTGATTGAAGGAAGAGTGGAATGGAAGAGATGAATTAAGAGTGCACTGAATGGCCAAGTTTAATCTCTGGTTTTACTCAAGATGCATAATTGGAGAGAAAAAGTCCTGAGTACATCTGCTGCTCTATAAATGTAACCAGTTTCATCTATTTACATGTCATCGAATCTTCTTCACTGTTGGATTCTGGTAGAAACCTTCTTCAGTTTTTCCCCGGCTATGTATATATATCTGGACAGAAACTTATGTGAAATATGAATGAATATATGTATGTACACACAGAACACCCCAGTTACCCAATATTTATTTACTACACCTTCGGCAACACAGAATCTAAGAGGAAAACAGAAAGTAGGCAAAATGTTCTCTCTGCAGGCAGCATAGATACAGTAAACGTCATGTGCTTTCATCCCTGCACGTGCCCACGGTAAGAGCGTAAGAACTTTCATTTTGCTGTTACTGCTTACAGCTCAATACGTGGTAACCTGTTTGTTTTTCATTCCACTGCTGATAAGAGGTAAATAGAAAGGGAGGATTATTAGAGGCAGCAGTCCTTGGCGGCAGCAAAAAGTGACAACTGACAGGCAAATAAGTAAATGAAGGGAAGCATATTCACATAGAGTAGTTGCTTAATGTGCTGCTGTAGAATGGATGGGTGAATGAACGAACCTTCCCCAAAACCTAAATTACACAATCAGTTTGAGAGCAGTTCATGGGAAAAGACCTGGGCACTCTAGTAATCCAAGTACAGAATATGAATGAAGAATTAGCATTCTACTAGGCTGAATGAACTGTTCCATGCAATGTGTGTGTGCATTTGTGTGTCTGTCTGTCTCTCAGGGTGGGACAGGGACTATCCTAAGGACTCAGAGATCTCACAAAATGAAGGCAGCTGACCCTAGTGGAAACTGGAGCCAGGCGCTGGCAAGCCATGTTGTTCACTGGCAGTCACGGGCTGTGTCTCTCCTCTGCGTTTCCCTCTGTGGACCTGCACTATTTCTCTTGCTTCTATTCCATAAGGCTGTGACTAGTCTCTACTTTCAGCCTTAATGCTGGGCCTTTCAGCTCCTCTCCCTAAGGACAGGGCTTCCACATTTCCAGGAGGTATCTAATTGGCCTAATTAAAATCCGATATTTGTCTTTATTCCAACCAGTTGTGGCCACGCGCGGCAGGGTCAAATGTAACACGATAACCACCTAGAGCAGCCGTCAAGCATTTATTCATTCAACCACTCATTTATCTCTTTACATGTGATATGTAGTCCCCGACCACATGGAGCTTACGTTTGAGAAGTTAATGGTCACATTTCATGCTTCACATTCAAAGAAATAGAATATTTTGTTACAGTCATTTTATGAAAGATAATAAGGAACTAGACCATGTTCATAGATGGATCACTAAGTCTATGAGAAATCTGGAAGCCCTGTCTCATGAGGAATTGTTCAAGACTCTGAAGTGGCTAGTGTAGAAAAGAGAAAACTCATTCAGTCATTCATCGAGACATTTCATGAGCACCTATTTTATTTCCCACACTGTTCTAGGTGCTGTGGTTGTAATGGAGCACAAAATGAGACCCAGTTTTCTCACAGAGGAAAACTGCCTCACAAAGGAAACCTAATTGCTACATCAAATTTGTATAATTCGTCATGTATAAAATATACATTTATTCTATGCCGCTCTAAAAGGCAGAACTCATCACAGAATGGAAAGTTACAGAACTGAAGATAGAAGAATGTGCTATCTAACCATTGGTGGGGTCTAGAAATAACTCCCAGGGAATTACAACTCCCTGCCAGAACTATGGCAAGGGGATACGTATCAGGAATATTGTCAGTGACTCTGGCAGAGGAGGAAAGGTGGGACTAAGGTATTTGCTGAAGCCCCTTATAAGTCTAGCACCCAAAATGGAGCTTCAAAGAACAGAGTTCAGAAACATGACACCGCATCTGAACCTCCAGTTTAGCTCAGAGAGAGGGCTTCCCAATAGGCTTCATTATATTATTCCCTCATTCTTCTCAGGTGCACTCTCTGTACAAATGGCATTGCAGAAATGTTCGGAGACCTACAGCGGCTCCAAAAGAACATTTTTATAAGTGATGTTGTAGGCCCACTGTACAAATTGCTAATAGGAGCACTATAAGATCTATTGTTACCAATCTGTTTTTAGAACAATACTGAAAAATAACACAACTTCCAGCCAGAAAGGGAAATAAATAGGCTAGCCTCCGTGCGTGTCTGCACGTGATGGCAATAAAGGATTTAAGGAAGGGACCTTGAAGATTATCTGTATCTACCTAAGATACGCTTTCTACGGTAACAGTGGGAGACAATGAAGCTGAATTTTACATGCAGACTTCAGAGCCCACCAGATGTGGGTTTTAGCCCCGACTGCTTCGTCTCTACTTACGCCTGCTTCCTCATTTGTAAAACACATATAATCACAATGCATACGATTGAAAGAGATCATTGTACAAACGATGCACTTAGGGGCGCCTGGGTGGCTCAGTTGTTAAGCATCTGCCTTCGGCTCAGGTCGTGATCCCAGGGTCCTGGGATCAAGCCCCACATCCGGCTCCCTGCTCAGCGGGAAGCCTGCTTCTCCCTCTCCCACTCCCCCTGCTTGTGTTCCCTCTGTTGCTGCCTCTCTCTCTGTCAAATAAATAAATAAAATCTTAAAAAACAAAAACCAAACGATGCACTTAGCCCAGTGCAGTGCCTGGCCTGCAGTAAGTGCTCAACATACACTAGCTGTAATATTTACAGAACAATAAACATGTGGCGAGTATCCTTTTCTGTGCCAGGCAATGAGCTGACAGCTTTACATGTGTTTTCTCATTACTCTCCGTGTTGAATTGATAAGAAATTGAAGACTTAGAGGAGTTAAGCAAATCATTCTTAGTCAAACAGCGACAGGGCTGGAAATTCAGCCCAAGTAGTTTTAAATCAAGAGTTCAAACCCAAGTAGTTTCTAACTATTGACTATATCTCTACTTCCAGTATGTTCTCTCTGCCAGCATCTTTAATATCAGGCTTCTAACTGAAATGGTGTCTCATTGTGTTTCTAATTTGCATTTCCAAGATTGTTAATGAGTCTGAGTGTATTTTCATGGTTTTGTCTCTCCCTTACTGATCTGAACAAATACTGTATATTCTGAATACTAATTATGTAATTATTTGCCAGATACACACACACACAGAATTTACATATATATATATATAGCCTTCTCCAAGTCTTTTCCTTTCTGCTGTCTCTATGGTGTCTCCTCATGAACGAAAGTTCTTAATTAATGCAATTACATTCATCAATCTTTGTGGCTTGTGCTCTTCAGATCTTGTTCAAATAATATTTTCCTACTCCAAGTCCCAGATATTTTCTTATACTTTCTTCTGAAGTTTTATTTAGGGGCACCTGGGTGGCTCAGTCAGTTAAGCATCTGCCTTTGGTGCAGGTCATGATCCCAGAGTCCTGGGATCGAGCCCCAAATCGGGCTCCCTGCTTGGTGGGGAGTCCGCTTCTCTCTCTGCCCTTCACCCCACTTGTGCTCTCTCTCTCACTCTCTCTGTCTCTCTCTCAAATAAATACATTAAATGTTTTAAAATTTAAAAAAATAGAAGTTTTATTTAGCTTTACCTTCTATGTTTACATTTTTACCAGACATGGAATCGACATTTATGTTGACTGTGAAGTACAGATCCAATTCCATTTTTTCCAATAATTTCAACCCATTTGTTGACCATCCCATTTTTTCACAAGTTTCTGGTATATATCAAATTTGTTATGTTCCATTGGTCTCTGGGTCCCTTAGTTCTTGCACCAATCCCCCACTTCTTATTTAATGTAACATTATAATAAGATTTCCTGCTTCTTTTTCAGGACTATTTTGGCCATTCTTGGGCCCTCAATGATCCGTATAAATTTTAAAACCAGCTTTCAAGCTTTGTTGTGTCAGGCTTTCAAGGACAGCATAAATCATTTTTAGATTTTTATTTTAATACCACTGAATATATTGTTCCATTTGAGTAGACATTCAAGATAGTCTACTTACTATCTGCTACTAATTATGGTATTTTTAATACCTATTAATAAGTTTTTTAATCTCCATAAAGATTTTCTCCATAAAGATTTTTTTAGATTATATGTATAAAATTTCTACTGTAAATAGAATTGTATCTTTTTATTTCAACTATTTTCTTTTTTTTAAAGATTTATTTATTTATTTATTTATTTATTTATTTATTTATTTATTTGAAAGCAAGAAAGCAGGAGCAGGGATAGGGGATGGAGAGGGACAAGCAGACTCCACACTGAGCCCATGGCAGGGCTCGATCTCTGGACCCTGAGATCACGACCCCTGAAGAAACCAAGAATCAATTACTAAACTGACTGAGCCACCCAGGCACCCCTATTTCAACTGTTTTCTAAGTTTTTGTTCCTGTTGCATAGAAATAAAATAGATTTTTGTATATTAAATTTTATAAACAACATATCTAAACTTTATCAATTTTAGTAATTGTATAGATTTTCTACATAAATAACCATATAATTTCCTCATAACTGTAAGTTCCCCTCTGTAATTTTTACACCACCCTTTTTCTTGTTGGTTTTGTTTTGTTTGTAGCATTAACAAATACCTGAAAGATCACGTGTTAAAGTTGTACCATTAAGTATGGTTTGCTGTAAGGTTTGGGGAGACACCTTTTATCAGGTTATGGATATTCCCTTTATTCCTAGTTTTATATAAGGTTTTTTTCCTCAGTCATGAACAGACATTGAGGGGGTGTCTGGCTGGCTCAGTCTGGGGAGCATGTGACTCTTTTTTTTTTTTTAAAGATTTTATTTATTTATTCAATGGAGATAGAGACAGCCAGCGAGAGAGGGAACACAAGCAGGGGGAGGGGGAGAGGAAGAAGCAGGCTCCCAGTGGAGGAACCTGATGTGGGGCTTGATCGCACAACGCCAGGATCACGCCCTGAGCCGAAGGCAGACACTTAACTGCTGTGCCACCCAGGCGCCCCGGAGCATGTGACTCTTGATCTCGGGATCATGAGTTTGAGCCCCACATTGAGCACAGAGATTACTTTAAAAAATAAAAAATAAAAATAGCATATGAATAGATACTGAATTTTATCAAATGTTTTTCCTACATACATTGAGATGATAAAATCTTTTCTAATCTATTGCTGTGAATTTTATTCACGGACTTTTCTAAAGTTAAAGCATGTTTATATTCTGAAATAGATTGAACTTGATCAAGATGTATTAATGTCCTATTTACATTGCTGGATTTTTTTTTTTTAAGTACACTGTTTGGGTTTTTTGTACCTATGTTTTAAACATGAAGCCTATCATGTTTTTACACTGATTCTATCTACTTTCTGAATGAAAGAAGTTGGTCAACTGTTTCTTATCTTTTTCTTTCTGGAAAAACTACGTAATACAGGGATTTTTCTGTTTCTGGGAAAATGTGATTCACTTGCAAAATTAACAGGGTTTCAATTCATTGATGAGTTGGGGAGTAAAAGAGGAAGGTTGATAACCATACTGTTATTGATGTATTTAATTTTCTATTTTACCTTAGGCCGGTAGTTCCCCACCACCACCCTGCCCTGCGCCACCAAAATCCACTTTTCTAGGCTATTATGGGCTGAATTGTGTTCCCAGAAAATTCATACGTTGATTCTCTAACACCCAGTACCTCAGAATGTGACTCTATTGGGAGAAAGGGCCTTCCAAGAGGTGATTAAGTTAAAACGAGGCCTTAGGGTGGGTCCTAATCCAATCTGACTGGTGTCTTTATATAAAGAAGTTTGGCCCCACAGAGAAATTTGACAGCAAGCATGCTCTCACACAGAGAAGACACGATGTGAGGACATAGTGAGAAGGCGGCCATCTGAAGCCAAGGGCAGAGGCCAGGAGAAACCAAACTGGCGAAGACCTTGATTTTAGATTTCCACTGTCCACAGTTGTGAGGAAATTAATTTCTGTCCTTTAAGTCCCCCAGTCTGCGGCATTTTGTTATAGCTGCCCTAGCGGACGAATACAAAGATTTACACATTTATTGAAATATAAGCTAGTTGCTCAAAAAAATTTTTTTTCTCTTTCCCTTTTTATTGTGTATTTTGCCTACTCATCTCTTCCCTTTTCTTCGTACCAGCCTTGCCGGATCTTTTTTGCCCTTCTTCTGTCTTCTGAAGGGCAAACCAGTCCCCCTGGTTCAGATCCTGGCTCTGCCATTAACTAGCTGTATAACCTTTGACAAGTGACTTAACTTCTCGTAGTTTCATTTTCCTCTTTCGTAAAATGGAGATAATTATAATAACCTCATTGTAGGGCTATTACAGGGATCAGATGAGCTAACATAAATAAATCACTTGAAACAGTGTCAGTTAGTGCTAAATATTAACTCCTTTTGTTAATACTGTTATGGTTATTATTCAAAGTATTGTATTTGGTTATTATTAATTTTCTCTATTGTTTTTCTGTTTTGTATTATCTTTATATTCTTTCTTGTTTTTTGTTGGTTGGTGACTTTTTTTCTTCTTTTAGCTCACTCTTTTTTTCCCAGGTGAAGTTAAAATCTTTGCTAATTTATTTTTCAGTATTGCTATTTTCTGTTCAGAAAATTTACTCAAACTTGTAAATTCCCTCTGCTTTGGCTACTATCAGCAAATTTTGATACGAAATGCTTTCTTTATCATTCACCTGTAGGTATTTTGTCGTTTCCCTTTAAACTACCATTTATTATAAGGCTAACTTGGCACACCCAATATTATTTTTTAGTTTGTTTCCAGAAATTTGGAGTCTTTTATCCAACTTCCATTATATTTTCCCTGTATTGCAGTCCCTCCTTAACACCTCTGTCTCCACCCAGCTCACCGGACTGAGGGCCTTTTGCTTCTCACGCACAGACGCTGTATCTTCTTGCACTTTTCTGAAGATGACAAACTATTTCTTAAATATGCTTCTGGATCCCAGAGTTCCTTGTTTTGAGATGTGTACTCTTCCCCCAGGTCTTCTCAATACTGTTTCTTTTCTTGCTGCACAGTATTTTTTCCACCCAAGGGACCACTTCAATTTATATTTTTCTTCTCTACTTCTTCTTGAACAAGGCAAGACCCATTCCAGCTCCAGGTTCTAGTAGGTAGGGCGTGTGGATTTCCGCTCAGTCCTGCCTGTTGTCCGTTGGTATGGATGTTGACTACTATTCTCACATTTGCAACTGACGGGCGGATTCACTGACACTGCTCTCATTCCAAAATCTAGCTCCTAATTGACTTCTCTCTGTCTAGCCTGCCTCCACTCTACATGGCTAACGTAGTCCACTCACACAATTCCACACACCTGAGTTGTTTTTTCATCATCTGAACTGATTAAGTACCCTTTAAGACCAAGTTTCTTCCTTTTAATTGAAACCTTCAGGACTGCATTGCTGGGAATTACCTGTTTGCAATGCAATGAATGCTGCTAATTTCTTTCACTTTCTGCCCCGTTATTTTGGGCGATTTGTAGTTTAGTACCTATCTGGCAGGAAGAAGATGATGGTTGCATTGGGTGATGGATACAGGGAAGATCTGGAAACGTGTCCTTTAAAACCATTTTCTTTTTGTCCGAGTGAATGAAGAACTATGCAGTATTGCCCCACTTTTGTCAGCTGACTGTTTCTGGGACAAGACCAGGTGTATGCCACACGTTGCTTTGAAAACTACTTTATGATGTGTCCTGTCTCTGTTACTTCCTTGGAGGTAATCCTGGAGGCAAGTTCATTAGCTCTGCTGTGTTCCAGTCTCCTCCCACGTAAAGAGGATACCTGCCTCATTGGGTTATTATGACACATAAAAGAAACAATCCACATAAAGTACTTAGAACTACCCCTGGCTATAATAAAAGCTTCACCAATGGTAGGCATTATCATTATCACTATCATTATTTAATAATAGAGTTGTTGTGAAGTGTGTCCTGTTCTGAGAGCTATGAGAGGTAGGTCCATTTCCATCACTTCCGGCTGAAGAATTTTAAGCTTTCCTTTCCTCTCTGTGCCTTAATTTTCTCATTTGTCAAATTGCAGTGTTGGGATACATGACCTTCCAAATCCTGCCTGCTCTGACAGACTGAGATTCTGTGGCACCGGGAGCAACGCTGCTTCCTGCATCCCCTGGGAACAGAAGTCCTTTATCAGAAGTCTGTACTAAACAAACATAGGTCTTTAAATCCCACAAAGCAGAACTGGGCCTGGGACAAGGACCTTAATACAAAGTTCTGTCTGTCCTCAGGTGGCTCTGACCAAATCTGTTTTTGCAGTGCATCCTTCTTTTCTCCTCTTTCTTGCTTCCTCTCTGGGGTTCTTTCCCTCTGACTTAGCTCAGGGTGCTAAAGCGAAATAGCACAGCCTGGGTGGCTTACGAACAACAGGTATTTATTTCTCACAGTTCTGGAGGCTGGAGGTATAAGATCGGGTGCCAGCACGGATTCTGATGAGGGCTCTCGTCTGGGCTACAAACAGGCCACTTGTGTCCTCACGTGGCCGAGAGCAGAGAAAGCAGGCTCTCTTTGACTCTTGTAAAGAAACAATCCCATTCATGAGAGGCCCACCCTGGTGACCCCATCTAATCCTCATTACTTCTGAAAGGCCCCACCTCCCAATACCATCACATTGAGGGCACAGATTTTCAACATATAAATTTGGAGAGCGGCACATAAACATTCAGTCCCTAACACCCTCCTTTCAAATCTCTAGTTATTTTTCCTTACCAACATGCTCTTCTCCTTCTCCAAATAGAGCTGGACCCTGAATCAATTGACTCATTGACTCATTATATTTCACTGAATAATACAATGCTTCATTATTAAATAAAATTTTCTCATTCACTATATAATGTAGAGCTTTTGTTCCCCTGGTACCTGAATTCTAGGCATCATTAAATAGGTGTGAAAGATATTTGGGAATGAAAAGAGGTGAAAATAATCTTACAAATCACACATCTATAATTTCTTCTACCAGAATGAGGCTTTATCTTCTACATTACTTAAGTCAGGACCACAATGGCAGAGTATTTTTTTTACCAAGTTTGCATAGAACCTAATCATGAGAACTGTCAGCCAAACTCTACCAAACACTTAAAATAGTTCCAGAACCAAGAGTCAAGGGAAGGTCTATGTGATCCAGAGGTGGTACACTTGATAATTGTTCAACTGCATACTTGAAAACAGCATTTATCAAAGCGTATTTAGTAAAAATCCAGTTCCATGAA
Source organism: Ursus maritimus (assembly GCF_017311325.1). NCBI lineage: Eukaryota > Metazoa > Chordata > Mammalia > Carnivora > Ursidae > Ursus > Ursus maritimus. The sequence goes on from NW_024423564.1 coordinate 50,697,780, forward strand.
ATATAAATGGTTTGTGAAGTATAGGTAAAAATTACCATGGTCACATAAATTTGATGAGCAAAACCAAACAATTTTATTTAGAACAGGAGTTCTCACAACCTTTAATATGTCATCATATATTGGGAATGTCTAAGAAACTTCTAAGCTCTCTAAAGCGTGTTCCTATATTTTTTTAAAGACATCTGTGGAAGTTCGGATTAATGTTTAGCAAATAGTCACTCCCTCTGCCCCCACCGTAGGTGCAGTATCCTACCCAACACCATTGACATTGGGATTGGACACGTGACTTGCTCTGGTCAATGGAACATTAGACGCCTTAGATGTTCTGGCACAGATCAGTTTCTCCCTTACACTTCTGCAAGAACCTGTCTTGGTTAGCCACCTATATTAGACTGATGATAGACACATAGAGAAAATCTGAACCCAACCAGTAGCTTAAAATCAAGCCATGGTGACTACAGCCCTGATGCCAAGTATGCAGTGGAGCCCAGCCTAGACCAGCTGAACTAGGGTAGAACTGCAGACAGTGAGCATGAAAATAAATGTGTATGGGGGACGAGCCACTGAGATAGTGAGGTTAGCCGTCACCAAAAGCAGACTAAACACATCAATGAAGTAGGTTCCACGCAAAACGATTTGGGAAAACAGGCTTGAGTCTTTCAAAATCTCTCTTTCTACCAACCTACCATCATTCTCCAGTGTTTAAGAAACTTAGTGCAGCCTTTTCAATTGAATAAACATTACAGTTTTCATTGTGATTCACATATCTACAGTTCCACATAACAAAGCCTGGGAGTTAAGACGAGCAGTTCCATTTCCCAACTAAGTAGGGGACTAGCGGGGCTAATGATGGGCAGAGAAGCCCATGGAACCTGGATCTCCAGAGTCTTGGCCCTGGCACTTTCCTCCTACACTTTGTTGCCCCTCTTACTTTCTATTAAAAGCCCTTTGTGCTCTGGGCGCCTGGGTGGCTCAGTTGGTTAAGCATCTGACCTCGGTTCAGGTCATGACCTCAGGGTCCTGGGATCGAGCCCTGCAATGGGCTCCCCACTCAGTGGGGAGTTTGCTTGTCCCTCTCCCTCTGCCCCTCCCTCTGCTCCTGCCCCAACTCATGCTGTCTCTCTGTCTCTCTCTCAAATAAATAAACAAAATCTTTAAAAAAAAAAAACTCCATGCTCGTGTATTTAGTTCCAAATTTCTATTTTCAGACATACTTTCTGATTTAGAAATTCTGTAATTAAAAAATGACTTCAAAACAATCTCCAGTTGAATAATATGTGTGGGTTGCATATTTTGAACATTAATAATACCAAGAAGCTTTCCATTTATTTAGTTGCACAAAAATCGTTTTCCAATGTCCTCTACCCAAAATGGCCCAAGTAACTTTAAAAGCTACTCTAAAGGATAGAGAGCTATGGGAAATGACTAAATCGCACTGAAAGCAGTACTCTGCTCATAAAAAGTTCAAAAATTAGGCAATCTGGGTGGTAGAAAGATATAAACCAAAGGAACCGGGACATAGTCCTGAACAAGTCCCAAAATTTGTAACATGGACAAGTTATGTGCTCAAGTCCTGAAACCAATAGCTGCACATGTTTTTAAAATTATTCCTATTGAACGTGTTTGAGGGCAGTTGGTATCTTCAGCATGGCCTCTCCCTTGTATATGACATCTGCTATTGACCTACTAGTCCCAGGCACCGTGCTTTGTTTTAGTGTCACAAGGCTTTTTTTTTTTTCTTTTTAAGATTTTATTTATTTATTTGAGAGAGAGAGAGAGCATGAGCAGCAGGGGAGGGGAAGAGGGAGAGGAAAAAGCAGCCTCCCCACTGAGCAGAGAGCCCATTGTGGAGCTGGATCCCAGGACCCTGGGATCATGACCTGAGCTGAAGGCAGACCCTTAACCAACTGAGCCACCCAGGCACATGCAAGGCTCTTGACTCCCAACGCCCTCCACAGAGATCCTAGGAAGCATTCAACTAGTGCCTCAAAGTCCTACCCATCAAAAATATTTCTCTGACACAGACAATACCTTACTTCTGTAGGAGTGGAAACAGTACAGCATTTCTCAAGGGCACTTTGCCAGTTTCATTCATTCATTTTCCACATCCTGTCTGTGCCAGGCACTCTTCTAGGGCTGTAGATACTGTAGTGAAAAAGCAGATAAAATTTTCTGCCCTTTTGCAGCTGACATTCTAGGGGGTGGGAGGTGGGGGAAGATAGGTTACTCTAGGGGAGAAAAAGAAATGAATTAAAATGTCATTAACAAGCAGAAGGTCAGAAATTCTCCACAGAAAACTTAAGCGTAATAGGGAAGGGAATGGATGTAGGTTATAGTCTTAAATAAGGTGGTCCGGGAAGATCTCAATGATAAGGCCATGTTTAACTCCATATAATGTTTTAAGTTTTAGAGCTACAAAATAGAGAGACCAAATGCAAACACACTAAGTGCTATTTGTCATTATCTTAAGAAGGCAGGATTTGGAGTCATTATGCTGTGTTCTATATGTGTGTGCTTGTGTGTTTCTAATTAGCTGGAATTTTTGAGAATGATGTACTTAGGCATCTCTATTTTTAAAAGACTCCCCCAGGCAATTCTGATGCACAACAGATATAAAATTGTTTCCTTCCCACCCTACATTTTAGATTCTATGGTCAAAAGATCTCGAGAATCTGAGCATACTAAATTCAATATTTCAAGTTTTATATACATAAATCTTCCTGAAATCCAATCAATTAGATTACTAAGGAGTCATACATAAATACTTTGCAGTGCACTGTGAGAAATACGTAATGTAGTCCAAGTAAAGAGGTTAGCACAATAAACGTTAAGCTACTATCACTGTTATTATTGGAAGAGTCTTAACGGGGAGCAAGGTATTTGATCTGGACCTTGAAAAAGGAATGGGATATACGGGAAAAGACGGGTAAAGGATGTGGAGAAAGGTCAGATATTAGATTTTCTAGGCAGGAGAAATACATGGCCAGAGTCATGGGCAATGAGCTTATCTCAAGCAAAGGCCACTTCTCCTTTCATCCGGTACATGTTCCCTGGGCGATTTGACCATTAGCTCCATGAGCACTGGGTCTGCATTCACCTTGCTCACCGCTTTATCCCAGAACATAGCTGTAGATATTGTTGAATGTTCAAAGCATTTGGACCACAACTGAAAGTTTCCCATTTTAAATGGAACCTCAGGCCATTTTTATGACATCAGTCATCACTTTAACAAGGAGCTAACCAGAGCCATGCTGAGACAGAGTTAAGCAAGACACACTCAAGCGTAAAACTACAATGCAATCATTCTTAGATTTGTACACAACCACAACTCATTTATGTGGTATGGTTAGGAAACTAGAAAAGTCTTTAGAATGAAAATGGCCATTTAATGCTAAAGTTTTTAAAATGTATTTTAACAACGTTGGATGGAAATATTTTAAATGTTTATTACGAATACCTGTGCCTTTTAAACACTGCATATGGAACAAAATTGAGCCTTTTCTTTAATGAATCTATGTTGGTTCCAGATCACAAACTGTGGGCAGTCTAAAAATACCTTTGATCATGGAACATGGCATCAAAAACGGGGATGTACTGTATGGTGACGAATATAACAAAATAAAAATTGTAAAAAAAATAAAATAAAAAATAAATAAAAGTACCTTTGGCTAACTTAAGCTAAGTGTTTGGGTGTTGTTGTTGTTTGTTTATTTGTTTTGAGAAAGAGTGAGTTCATGAGTGTGCACTGGCGTGAGCGGAGTTAGGGAGGGGCAGAGGGAGAGGGAGAAAGGGAATCTAAAGCAGGCCCCACACTCAGTGTGGAGCTTGACACACTGGGGCAGGAGCAGGGTGGCATGGGGGGGAGGTCGGTGGATCTCACAACCCTGAGATCATGACCTGAGCCAAAATCAAGAGTCAGATGTTTAACTGACTGAGTCACCCAGATGCCCTAAGCTAAGTATTTTATTGGAATGTTTCAGGGCAGTCCCCACATTAAAGGAAAATCAGATAACCAATCTTGAAAAGGTTAGGGACCATGCAGTTCCAAGGCTATGTGTGGAAGGGAAGAATAAAGTATCCAAATTCCTGCCCAGAAGCAACTGATCTGCTCAGACCAGATGCTCAGCCTTGCCCAGGAGAGGAGAGTGCACCGTAAGCAACGGCCCCTCTGGAACACAGTACAACCTGCGGAAGGTAGTTTTCTAAAGGATAATCAACAGTGCTGCTTTCAAAAGAGAGCAGAGAGAAGGCTGGACGCATGAAAACACACAGGCCCCACACAGAAACTAATGATCATTTTGAACATCACTGACAGTACTAGATTATAATCCAGTGATCTTCTTGGAACCTACTCAGCTGTTCAAGACTGCTTTTCCCCTGTACTTAATGGTCTCAGATCTTGTACTTTTCAGGTTTCTATTTTGCACAGTTCTTTTGTCTCTCTTTTTCTTGTATTTTTTAAAAGATTTTATTTATTTATTTGAGAGAGGGAGAGACACAGAAAGAGAAAGAGAGAGCACGCACAAGGGGGAGGAGGGGCAGAGGGAGAGAAAGAAGCAGACTCCCTGCTGAGCAAGGAGCCCTGTTCGGGGCTCCATCCCAGGACCCTGGGATCATGACCTGAGCTGAAGGCAGACGCTTAGCGGACAGAGCCACCCAAGCGCACCTCTCTTTTTCTTTTAAAATGATTACCTGTTTCTTGCTACCTTCAATTTGCCTGCTTTGGTACTTTCAATTTACCCACCTAGCTATTTTCAATTTACCTACTTCTACTTGCCTATGGACGAGGAATTGGAACTGAGGGAGCCAAGCCTGTCAGGTGTACGTGTGTAAGGAAGCTTTAAGTGAGTCTGGGTCTCGGAGTAAAATGCGGATGACAGACAGGCTTGGCGTCATCTACGGTACTTGCTGCTCAGGGACTTCTCTTGCTAACACTTAGTTGTTTAGCTATTTTGATGTGACTGAATGAGAAAGTTATCTGTAAATGGTATGCTGCCATTTTTTGAAGAATGCAATGTTCTTTATAATTATTTATTTCATCTTCACCATGGCACTGAAAGGAAGGAAAGGGCAAATATTTGCTCAGGTTTACAAGTATAAAAACGGAGCCACAGAGAGCTTAAAGTGCATGGATGGAAAGGCTAGTATGAACCCCAGGTGTCTGATTTCCACTCTAGAAGTTAGATAATAGATTCAGCTATGTCAATATCAGGAGATCTACAGAACCATAGGTCAGAGGCAGCTTAAAACTCAAGGGATCACTAGGGGATATAACAAGTGTATGATACAAAAGCACGGGGGAAATTCTACATGTCACTATGGAACATGCACTAAACCCTGAGAACAGTGGAAGTAAATGGGAGCAAACAGAACAGTATACATTCACTAAATAGAACCATAAACTTCACTGTGCAATCACTTCTAGCAACAACTTGCATGAAATGCTGAAAATATGTTTACCAATTTTCAGGCAACACAAAACTGGAACACATTACTAATTTATCAAATGCCAAAAACAAGATTCGAGCTGGAACTATTGGGCCAGAATTTAACCATGACGAAATTCAATATAGATTCTTTAAATTTTCATATTTATATCTAAGGTTTGAATTTACAAACATGATACAGGAGAACAGTCACAGGGATGCTGGTTTACTGCAAATCAAGAAATAATGATATTTAGTGTTTATTGAACACAGTGCTGAACATCATGCTAAGATTTTTACATGTATTTGTCAATTCTCATAACAATTCTAAAAAGTAGGCATCATCATCATCATCATCATCCCCTTGTTACAGATGAAAAAACTAACCTGAGAAGTAAAATGCCCAGAGTCTAACAGCTTGTCAGTTTTAAAACAGGGGTTAAACCTACCTAAATCCATGTCTTAGTTAATACGCTACTGTTACTGCTTAAAAATAAATGCCATTAGTAAAAGACTCAAGGAACTCTCTGCAATACTCACATCTCAACTGGAGAACTCCGTGCAGTTTTCTGGGGATGCATAACTTTTCTATTCATCTCTATGTGCCTTTCACAAAGACACAGTCACAGTGTATCCTGAGAGCAATGGAAAGCAGAATAGGAGAAATGAATGAGGGAACTGAGAAGAATCTAAGAGATGCCTTCAAACACACAAACTTGAAACAGGAATTATGCATGGTGTTGAGGAAGAGGCCTAGGCGCTGGGGTTAGCCAGACTGGATCCAGCTCTCTGACCCATGTGACCTTGCACCAGTTTCCCTGTCTGTAAAATGCCCTGGATGATCCTTCCCACCACTGGTGCTGGGAGCACTGGAAACAAGGCATGGGAAGCCCCTTGGCACGGCACTGGTATGGAGATGTGTCCAAGAGATAGTATTATTACTGCTCCTTGTGGAAATTAAGGAAAATGGACTTCACCTTGACATTAGGAAGAAACTTTAAAAATGGCCGCTGTCAGAAAGAGAATTAGCTACCTTGGGAAATAGTGAACTGAAGGCACATTGTCAATTTATACGTGCACTTTAAGGAAATACTGTACTACAGTAGATGAGCTTTTAGATTAAATGTTCTCTGAGGTCTCTTTAAAAGTTGAGATTCTGAATAAGAACATATGTGCTTTCTTTCATCTACAAAATGTGCTGACCAACCCGCCGTGGGACCCTTGACCTTCGGCAGTGTGTGAGAGTATATGGAGACACTTTAGCACCTTCCCCATTCCCGGGTGGGCGGACAGACCCTTTCTAAAAGTCCATCAAAGTAAAGGACTATTGGTAATCCCAGATTGGCAGGCACTCTTCATATTGTTAAAGATATATATATATATGTTATAAAACACACACACACACACACACACACACATATGCTTTATTAATAGCCATAGCTAAATGATCCTGAAGAATAGAGTTAGTTGAGCAGGAGACAACAGAAAAGGAAAGAATGCATGACTGCATGTTAACCTCTTTGGCCACTGCACCCTTCACCCCTTCTCCCAAATGGCAGCCCTGTTAATGAATTACAGCGTTGGGTCTGAGTGCTTCCTTTCACTACCTCACACTACCATGCCATTGGTGAATTGATTTTATTCTTTTTTTTTTTTTAATGAAGGTTTGGTAGTACCTCAAATTTACATGATGTTTTGAAGACCTGAGCTGCCCTGTGTGTTACCTTTTGAACCAGATTTCACTGTAGCATATTTATTTACAAAGGCAGGGCAAAAAGCTTTACTATGTTACTAAAATCTGGGATGATGTAATAGAGTAATTATAAGCTGACCTCAAGCATGGGGAAAGTGTTTTGAGACATTTTGTTTACAAGCCAGAAAAATGAAATCCACCTCTTTGAAGTTTTCCTCCTGACACATTTCTGGCCAGTCTAGAGTAGAGTGATGAGATTTTCCAATACCACGGGATACTGAATTTCTATTTTGAACTTTGGAAAATTTTTACAATATGAAATTTATTAAAGTCACAATGTACTCTGTTCGACGCAGCTCCTCCTGCTTGGAAATCTCTTCCCCTCACTCCTGACTAGATAATTTTCTACTCATCCAAGTTCTCTACTTAAAGGTATCTTCTCCTCAGAGAGCCTTCCCTGTCTACTCTGCATTAGGTCTCTGTGTTCTCTTCCATTTCTCTTCCGTATCTCCTCAAAATTTGTAGTTGTGTATTAAACTGTTAAGATACCAATTCTATCTTGTCTATTCTGTCTCAATATTTATGACAGTGTTTGGTATGTGGTAGGTGCTCAATAAATAGTTGTTGAATGAATGAGTATATTCTAATTTTTTACAACATCAAATCAAAGAAAAACAACTCAATGTTAAATTCTTACTATGGTAAGTCTCTAAAAGTTAAAAGTTTACCTCAGTCCCTCACTACTGCTTTTTTTTTTCAACTTTGGTCCACATTTCTTACTTAAAAATTATCTCACTATAGAATTTTGTTTGTAGGTAGATCCTTTTTGAAAACATGATTTTCTGTTTGTTCATCAAAGATTTGGTCAAAGGTCTTCTGGAAAAACAGGTCAACCAAATCGTGTTTTGACTGGCCACGTGGGCAAAAACATTCATGCACAAAGGTCACAAGCAATGTAAACATTATAAAGGCACAAGACCTACCACAGTTTCATTACTGCATTCCCTAATACTTCCTAGGACTATAATGTGGTCAGGATAATGTTTTGGAGGAAAAGTAAAAAATTTAACTCAAAGTGTGGGTGCATTTAACCAATAGCAGTGGTTTCCAATTGGTTTGCCTCAAAGATTTGCTTTTTGTTTTTCCATTCCCTGATCTTAAACCCCATTCTCACCATGGATCCATGAGAGCAGGGACCAAATCCAGTGTTGTTCATCTCACTTTTAGTGTCTGGCATAAAAAACGGTGCTCAATTAGCAGTCATTGAGCAAATGAATGGATCCTACCTTTAGTATGATTTTCTTTGCACAGAGGCAAAATAATAAATAAAACCTTTTATATAAGCAAAGGAAGTTTGATTATAAAATAAGCAACTCTTTAATTCAGCATTATTTGATTACCAGTCATCGTGAGTGTTGTCTTTCTTTATTGCCACTTACAAGAACGCCTTTGGAGTTCCCCTGCATGAATTGACTTCCCAAGTTGTTTTTGCACGTCATTAGTGAAGGCTGTCCCTACTATTAATTGTGCCCTGTTTACCACCCCCCAAAGGATTATCAGGTGTCTCAAACATTCACTTTATTCACTGTGCTTGACTTCAAATAGTCCTTGATAAATGTTGAAAATTACCTATTACAAAAAAATTTCTGACAAATTTGAAATAAGGGTAAGACTTTCCCCACGCTATTGCTTGGATAGAAAAAAAACAGCCGTTTGTATATCAAGAATGTTCATTATTTAAGTTTTCACATAGAGTTTCATTCTTATCATATACATATAAAAAAAGTTTTCATTATAAATTTTAATGGCAAAGTCATAAGCAACTTTCCCTCTGTTTGAGGGAAGAGAAATTTCCCTCTGTTTGTTTTGCTGGGAAGGGAGCTGGGATTGGACAGGATCCCACTAGCGACTTAACACTATTTAACAACTTTTTCAAGATTGCTCATCGTTTTCTGTTATTAATAAAAGTTCTTTCATACAATGGAAATGAGATTAGAGCTGTTCTGATTTACCACACTGGACAGAACTAGAACCAACAGATAGAAGTAACAAAAACACCAGCTTTAATTCGCTGTTAGAAAGGACCAGCCAAATGTTAGCAATATCCTACTTAAAATATGTAACTGCCAGTTTCTTGGCCTCTGGTTTCCTGGTCCTACTTTCACTACAAGGGGCTTATAATAAATCCTAGAAATGATATTTGATCTCCTTGGTGATGGTGGTGAGGTGGGGGTAGTTATTTCAGCCTCTTGTGGGCTATTAAAATGCCAGGATTAGAACACTAAGAGTTTGAAATATAAAGCTATTGTTGAGGGTGGGATGTGCTCATCCAGTGACCTAGTGGAATTTGAAGAGTTTCAAACAGAAATTATGGACTAGATTTTTTTGGGGGAAAGGATGCCCAAAAGAGGGTGAGAAAAGAGGGTGAGAAAGGACAGCCAGGCAGAGAAGGAAACCCCCACCCCCAGATAAACCTTTTTCATTTTGGTGGCTGTGTGCTATACCTAAGAAGGCTTCCGAGCTGACTCTGAACTAATCTCACATCAAATATCACGGCTGTGTGCTGTGTGCACAGGTCAGGCATGGGTTTCTTTCTCCATTTCAACAGCTCTGGATCAGTGTAATCATCCCTGGGGGGGTCAAGAGACACTAAGAGAGGAAAGACAATGAGGATGAATCTAATCTTCCTTATTGGTATAAAGCTGGGGTGCCTGTGGGGGCTGTTCTGATGGGCACAGACGGGCCAGCCCAGCCTCGTTACAGAGGCTATATAAATATGTATCACATAATCACATAAGGGCATATGCATGAACACTCTTTGGCTGGTTGTTATTAATGGTCTCTTTCACCTGAATCCAATTTTTCTAACTACGCTCAGTACATTTATTTACTCTGCCTTGCTCTTTCTGGCTGGGAAATCCAGGTGTTAATGTCCAATTTCTCATTATAGCTCCTGATTTCTGCCTTGTGCACTTTCCAGAGAAGCTGGAGATCAGTCATGTGTCGCCAACAACATAAAGTCCAAATGCCCAGGACCGCCATAATCTAGGTCCAACCCAATCTTCTAGCCCAGTAACTTCCCCTCTTCATGAGTCTTTACTCCAATCATGTAGTCCCCTAAACACACCCTGTGATGTTCTAACTCTGGCTTTTGCTCATGCCACTTGCGAGAGATGCCATACAGCCATTCTCTACATCTTCCAAAACTTTTAAGGAGGGGATCAGACACTTACTCCCCTAGATTGACCTTGGGAGTCACAGACTTTACACAGACAAAGCTCTGGTTCCCCTAGATCGGTCCACCTGGCTCATCAGAGCTCAGGTTTATAGAGACTGGCTGCAAACTGCCAGTGTGACGACCATGTCCACGGAAGTATTTCCTTCAGCACAGTTGGGTATGCATGATATTTAACAAAAACTTTCTAAAATAGTCACCAATGTTTGAAAAAGTGGACTATTCAGAAAAAAAGTAGACTATTCCACATATTTTTTTTAAATCTGGATTTCCAGCTTTTTTTTCTAATAATAATATTTTTTATTATATTATGTTAGTCACCATACAGTACATCCCTAGCTTTTGATATAAAGTTCCATGATTCATTACTTGCATATAACACCCAGTGCACCATGTAATACGTGCCCTCCTTACTACCCATCACCAGTCTATCCCATTCCCCCACCCCCCGCCCCTCTGAATCCCTCAGTTTGTTTCCCAGAGTCCGTAGTCTCTCATGGTTCATTCCCGCTTCTGTTAACCAGCTTCTTTTGAAATATCAGAAAAGAAGGCATCTGAGCTTAACTTCCTGCAGAGCAAAAATCTGCCAGCACTGAGTAGCAGCTGCTCTCTCGGGTAAGGCTTGTCTCTCCTATTTGCTACAGTTCCCAGCCCTCCCACAGTTCTTATACTCAACTTCCTTTAGTCATTTGGACCACCTAACTGGATGCGATGGGCATCTGAGTTTGCACACCACCACCCCCCGCACCAAGGAATTCTCAAATCTCACCCTCTAATACACATGGCTCTGCGGAGCGATTGCTCTTTCCAGGAGCAGCCATGAGACAGCAGAGCAGAAACAAGGACACCCCAATTTGGCTCAGCCTTTTTCCCAACCAAATGTCATCTCCTTCCATACCAGAGAGGAATGTAAGTCCTAGTCCTCTGTAAATTTGCTCCAACTCTCTTTTTTCCTAGGTTGCAAGACAAAACTACAACTCCTCCTATGCCATCCACTATTTTGGTAAGCTTTTTATTTTAAAACAGTTTTAGATTCACAGAAAGGTTGCTGAGATAATACAGATTGTTCCCATACACCCCAGACCAAATTTTCTGTTATTAACGTCTTACATTAGTACAGCTCGTTTGTGATAACTGTAAGCCAATATTAATTATGATCATTAACCAAAATCCATGCTTTATTCATATTTTTTAATTTTTTACATAAGGCCCTTTTCCTGTTCTCAAGACTGTATCCAGAATACCATGTTAAATTTAATTATCATGTCTGCTTAACCTCTTCTTGGCTATGAGATCAATGATCCAGGGAGCTCAGAGAATACCAAGCATGATAAATACCAAAAAATCTACACATATCATATTCAAACTGCAGAAAATCAAAGACAAAGAGAAAATCTTAGAAAAAGGTAGAAGGGGGAAAACACTTTACCTGCAGAAGAACAAGGATAAGAATTACATTGAATTCTCTCCAAAAACCACATAAACAAGATGAGAGTGGAGTGACATATTTAAAGTATTGAACAAAACAAATCATGAACCTAGAATTCTGTGTCAAGCAAAACACACACTTTTATCCTTCAAAAGTGAAGGAGACATAAAGACTTTATCTGATCAACATAAACTGAGGGATTTGGTCGGCAGGAGATCTGCTTTGAAAGAAATGTTACATTCTTCAGAGAGAAGTAGAAAAATAGTATAGGCCAGAAACTTATTCCTTCAAGAGGAATAAATGAAGGTACAGTTGACCCTTGAACAACATGGTTTTTGAACTGCATAGGTCCACTTACACACGGATTATTTTTGATACGGTACAGTACTGGAAATGTATTTTCTCTTCCTTGTGATTTTCTTAATAACATTTTCCTTTCTCTAGATTACTGCTAAAAAGCAAACCACAGGCCCAAATTGATGATACTTACGTTAAGACTTCAAGTCAGTAAACCAAGACTAACCTGGTCCCTACCCTCACTGCAGTTTCAACCCTTCAGAAATGTAACCTTTAACCAGTCAACATGGAAATTTCCTGATTAGCACTAGGAAATTTACTGATTTTCCAATCCAAAAACAGTGGATTCTTGCTAATAATTTCCCTTTTTCCACTCTTCTACCTTTAAAAACTTCTTCTTTTCTATAGCCCTTTGGAGACCCCCTCTACTTGCTACATGGGATGATGCCCAATTCATGAATTGATTAATAAAGCCAATTAGATCTTTAAAATTTACTCAGTTGAATTTTTGTTACTTAGCATTAACTTCTTGTGAGAACACAGTATATATCATATAGAACATAAAAAATATGTGTTCATTGACTCTTTTTGTTATTGGTAAGGTTTCTGGTCAACAGTAAGCTACTTAACTACTTAATTAATAGTTAAGTTTTTGAGGCGTCAAAAGTTATAAGCCTATCTCCAACTGCGTCGTGGTCGATGCGTCTAACCCCTGCATTGTTTAAGGGTCAATTCTACTACTGTGGTGACTCCAGGAGTCGAGAGAGCTAAAGCAGCTCCAGGAGCTCACACAGAAAGACTTTCCCTCCACTATCACCCCAGTTTATCTCTCAGTGTGAAGTAAGTTCTTAAATTTTTTCATCTAAGTTTAAGATTTGGGGTTTATGTGTAGTTGTCGAAGACTGTCCTCAGCACTGTGCTTGCTTAGATGAAACAATGTTATTCATATCACAGTTCTGATCTCATGGATCACAGAGACCACCACGGGGACATTTGTTTGCAATTATACCTGGCCCTCTGCAGGTAAGCAGTATCACGCTGTTGTCACATCCCAGTTTGTTTGCCATTCAAGTTTTATAAGCCCAAACTCTACAGGCATTCATATATTATAGGCTAAGCCAATGCTGCATCAATTCTAATGGTGATGCTCAAGGCTAGGAATGCCTGAGGCACTCACCTGGGCCTGTCCTACCCCTAGAGAGCCCCACAGACATTTCCCCCACTGGGGCCAATGCTGTGCCTGTACCAACCCTTGTGGTTCTTATGATCGCAAGACACACATCAGCAAAAACCTTCAGGGAGCTTTGAGGAACAAGATTTAGTACCCATGAGTCCTGGAGGGCAGACAGCACACCTGAAGACCAAACAGGAAGATGATGGGTAAAGAAAGAGAGCACGGATCTGAGACTCTGCCTTTAGAGTCTGAGGATAGAATATCTAGTGTGTCATGGGTTCGTTGGCTAATTTAAAGCATAAGGGCGGGAATTAGGATGCTGGACAGGAGACTCACACAGTCTGTTATCTAGGTTAGCCAGGGCAGTCTGGAAGAGGGAACTTCACGGGTGTGGGGGTGCCTACTTCGTCTGGTTGTTTTGCTGGTAGCTATCTCATCCAGCTGACAATATGTTTATCCAAGATGGGTGTCTTCCGCAATGGATGTCTCCGCAAACAAAAGCTTAATGTCAGGCACTTACACTACACCCAGGCGCACAGAAGTAAAAGAGGCTACTAGCTTTTGAGATTTCAAAACTAAAGCTGTTTAGAGTCACTCAGGTTGGGTACGAATGTACCATCAACTTCAGTTTTGACACTACACAGTTCTTTATCTATAGATTTGGATCTGTTCTGTATTCAATACTGAAAAGAAAAACTGATACCTCAAATAGACAAAGATAAACTTACATGGGAGCAGAAGGAAACTCCTCTTAAATAGTTTTATGGCAAAAAAAAAAAAAAAAGATAAACCTTAAACATGCTGACCAAGAAGAAAGGGGGAGAAAAGAGACAGAGAGAGAGAGAGAGAGAGAGAGAGAGAGAGAGAGTGTGTGTGTGTGTGTGTGTGTGTGTGACTATATACCCTACAGGCACTAAACAAATACTAAGGAAATCCAACAAAAAATTCTGGGCCCATAAATTTATTTATTTTTTATTTATTTATTTTTAAAGATTTTATTTATTTATTTGACAGAGATAGAGACAGCAGCGAGAGAGGGAACACAAGCAGGGGGAGTGGGAGAGGAAGCAGGCTCCCAGCGGAAGAGCCTGACGTGAGGCTGGATCCCAGAACTCCGGGATCACGCCCTGAACTGAAGGCAGACGCTTAAGGACTGAGCCACCCAGGCGCCCCTGGGCCCATAAATTTATAATTTAAATGAAATGAAAAAAATTCCTTGAAGGATACAAACTGACAAAGCTCATTCAAGATGAAAAAGATTACTTGAAGATTACTTGAAGAGATTACTCTACCTATTGAAGAAATTAAATTTAATTTTAAAAGTAAAGAAAACAGATAACTTGGTCTTCACCAAAATTAAAAACTTTTGTGCTGTCAAGGGCATCACCAAGAAGGTAAAAAGACAACACCAGCACACAGAACGGGAGAAAATATTTGCAAATCATTTATGAGAGGACACTTGTATCTAGAATGTATAAAAAAATTCTTACAACTCCATGATAAAAAAAAATAACCCAATTAAAAATGAACAAAGGATCTAAATAGATATTTCTCCAAAGAAAATATACAAATGTCCAACAAGCACATGAAAAGATGCTCAACCTCATTAGCTAGTCAAGGGTTACCTTTGCCCAAAGAAAGCTTCGGCTGTTGGCATCTGTACCCCTGCAATAGAACCTCTAAATTTTTGGAATGTTCTGTCTGATAAAAGTGTCTGACTACCTGGGGCTTCGGGTCAAGCCAGATAATCTAGGCTAACTCTATGACCCAGGGTGAGGGCCTTCTGCCACACCATGTAGTCTGGGCTACCAATGTGATTTATGATGAGGGTCTTGAGCCACATGCAATCACGCTCACCCTTAGAAGGGCTGGAGACTGACCTTAGCCCCACAGATGGTAAGATGTGTCTACCTGGCCAATCCTCAGTAAAAACCTCGAAGCCTTCCAGGGCTGGGTGAGCTTCCCTGACTGGCGATCCTCTGCATACTGTAACATACTATGGCTGAAAAAAATAAACGCTGTCCACACAACTCCACTGGGAGAGGACAACTTGACGCTCTGCATGTCATCTCTCCTGATCCCTACTCTATGAACCTTTTCCACTGCTAAATTTCATCTATATCTTTTTGCTGTAATAAACCGTAACTGTGACAACATTGCTGAATTCTGCAAGTCCTTCTAGTGAATTATTAATTCTGAGTGTGGTCTTGGAGACATCCCAAACTCATAAAGTCAGATTTTTTAAAAATCCTATTTCTATATACGAGCAATGAACAATTGGAAACTGAAATTTTTAAAAATTAAAAGCACACACAAAAGGAACCCACAAAATATTTGGGGATAAGTATAATACATACTTGTTTTATATGCTGAAAACAAAATACTGGTGAAAGGGATCAAAGAGGACCTAAGTAAATGGAGAGAAAAACCATGTTCATAGATCAGAAGGCTCAATGTTGTTAAGATGTCAATTCTACCCAAACTGATCTACAGGTTCAGTGCAATTCCAGTCAAAATACCAGCATGATTTTTTTTAAGTGAAACCTAACATACTATCTGATTTTCAAGCTTATTATACATAGAGTTACATTAGTCAAGACAGTGTGGTATTAGAGAAATGGTAGTCATCAATAATCAATGGAACAGATTGTAGAGTCCAGAAAAAGATTCACACATATGTTTATTTATTTTTTTATAAGCATGCAAAGGCAATTCAAGGAGAAAGATAGCCTTTTCAACAGATGGTGCTAGAACAATTGGATATCCATATGCCAAAAAAAAAAAAAAAAGAATCTTGATTCATAACTCATTCCCTACACAAAAAACTAATTCACATGGACCATAGACCCAAATCCAAAACTTAAAAGTATAAACCTTCTAGAAGAAAACATAGGAGAAAAAATCTCATAGCTTTAGGTTAGACAAAGACTTCTAAGATGATACCAAAAGCATGATCCATCAAAAAAAAATTGATTAAAATTCATCAAAATTTAAAATTTCTGTTCTTCCTTTTTTTAAAAAAAAAGATTTTTATTTATTTATTTGTCAGAAAGAGACAGAGAGGGAGCACAAGCAGGGCGAGTGGCAGGCAGAGGGACAAGCAGGTTCCCTGCTGAGCAAGGAGCCTGAAGCAGGACTTGATCCCAGGACCATGGGATCATGACTTGAGCCAAAGGCAGACACTTAATTGAGTGAGCCACCCAGGCATCCCAAAATTTCTGTTTTCCCAAAGATGCTCTTCAGAAAATGAAAAGACAAGCCCAGGACAAAATAATTTTCAAAATTCAATATTAGTAAGTCAAACAATCCAACAAAGAAATGAATCAAAGATTTGTATGGACACTTACCTAAAGACACAGATATGATAAGCACACAAAAATATTCTCAACATCATTATTCATTAGAGTAAATGCATATTAAAGCCACAATGAGATCTCACTACACACCTATTAGAAAGGCTAAATTTAAAAACTAACAATTTCTTATACTACTGAGTATGCTGAACTGGGACTGTCGTATATTGCTGGTAGGAATACAAAATGGTATAGTCACTTTGGAAAACAATATGGCAGTTTATTAGAAAGTTCAATGCACATTTATCATTTAACCCAGAAAATCTGCTTCTGTTATTTAACCAAGTAAAAAGAGTCATTGGTGCCCCAGACAAGAATACTATCAGCACCTCTACTATTGTCTCTGGTCATTATGTCATCTTATTTGACTAAACAGTGTCTCCCCAAGTGACTTGAGATGACATAATTTTTTTTCTTAGTTGGAAAACAACTTTATCTTCAGAAAGATTTAAAATTAAGTATAGAAATGTTGAAGAGAATCAACCACATAATGTTAACGTTTCTGTATTAAATCTGCATATTTGATGCTTTATGTACTTAGAGTGTTAAGAAAGTTTTCACCTGTTCGAGAGCTAGCAGGTTAATTTAAAACATGTAATTGAGAAATTGACTTAGCCTTCTATTTTAAGTTGAAATTTTCTTGTTTATTTGCAGAAATGGAACATATTTAAAAAAAAACAACAACAACAACTAAGATCAACATCTTTACAAGTCAGTGACCTCTAACTTAAAATTGCTAATAGTGTATATTGAAAGATTTTCAGTTAAAGAAAACCCTCTATTCAGTTAATGTAATCACCAAGAGCTTCACAGGAAAACAAGTATTGACTGTTCCTAGTAATGAGTTTACTCACAGATCCACTCATTATCTTCACATTATAAAAGACTTCAAGAAGGAAGATAAAATTACAGTCTGCTCCCAATGTTACCTTACGCACACTGTGTTGGACCCATGAACACGAAATGCCATTTGGGGTTAGAAGGACAAAAGGAAGAATGACACTTCACTTTGCCCCACATGCAGGTAGCATATCAACCTCTCCAAGCAGGTGACCTTCCTCTTACAAAAAGCAAACTTCAGTTCTTAGTTGCTCTTTATTAAGTTATTGGTTATCGACTTTGATCAAAAACTCATGAAGCACAGCCAGGGGCAGCGTGTACAATCTCCATAGCTTGGTAAAGGTCTTTTGACACATGCTGCCCATGAGAAGATTAACTTCTACTCAGTTTTCATCCATAGTTAGGGTGACTGTATCTCAGATGTGCCTGGCCCAGCCCAGTTTACACCTGTTGCTCCAGCATAATGAATGGTACCTACTTCCACTCTCAAAAACGTCCCTTAGGATGACAATCCATAACCCACACATCTAGCCCATTGCCCACTGACATTGGCATTGTAGAGTACTGCGTCACGCCCTTTGAAGTCAGAAAACTTGGGTCCAAGTAACAGTCAGGTTATTTCTGACCTAAAGCTTGGAGAACACCCAGATTTCCCCAGTGATGATGCTGTATTTTTCACAGTGCTATGTGGATTCCATGTAAGCATGAAATGAACGAGCTTTTTAAACTAGAGATGATTATACAAACACACATTATCACAATGAAGCAAGTGGATGTTAGCAAAGGACAGATTGTAATAGACAAAAAATTCAGAATGTTTGATAATTTTTTTGACCCCATGCCAGCCCTCCCACTTAAAGTTATTCATCCTTTCCTCCTCTCCCCTCCTTCCTCTGTTTTCTTCCTTTCAATATTTGAGTCCCTACTATGTACCAGGTACTATTCTGGTGCTATGTGAAGAAAAGATACCAAAACAAAGGACTAAGATACGGTCCTTTCCAGCATTATGTAACTCAATCACGTTTATCAATATTTATTAAGTGCTTACTATTTAATCCCTTCATAGTTAAACATAGTATATCTTTTTATTCATTTAATGCTTATATGTCCTGCAATAAAATTTCAAAATTTTTCCCTAAGGAGGCATTGTACATTTCTTAGTAAGATTTATTATCCTAGGTACTATACATTAGAAAAGTGTATTTCTGGGGTGCCTGGGTGGCTCAGTCAGTCTTGATTTCGGCTCAGGTCATGATCTGAGGATCATAAGATGGGGCCACATCGGGCTCCGTGCTCAGCAGGGAGTCTGCTGGAGATTCTCTCTCTCTTTCTCTCTCCCTCTCCCTGTGCCCCTCCCCTGCTCACACACCCGTGTGCGTCTGCGTGCACGTGGGCATGTGCTCTTTCTCTCTTTAAAATGAATAAATAAATCTTTTAAAAAAGAACTGTATTTCTAATTAATTGTTACTGACATATAGGAAAGCAACTGCTTTTTATATTGATCTGTATCTATTAAGCTTGACAAATATTTTTTCTAATAATCTATAGATTCTCTTAGATTTTCTAAGTAAATAATAATACAGCCTGCAAATAGTAACTTCTTTTTTCTTTTTCAGTGTTTCTAGAGCTTATATCTGTAGTAAAATGTTGAACAAGGGATAGAAGTTAGCATAATGAGACGTGTTGCCAGAATCAGTCGGTTGCCATCACTGTTAGCATGTCTATCCCTGTCTCACAGTCTGAGGGCCTCAGCGTTAGGGCTGGTGCTTCCTCCCTGTGAGTCAGTGATTCAGAGAGTCCTTGTACATCCATGTATCACGGTCTCCACTACATGGTCTCCCGTGCATGATAATCCCTCAATAATGTGCGTTGAATTGAGTGGAATGTCCCTTCCATGAAGTTTTTCTCAGCTTCTCCTGGCACCCGGACTTGATCTCTGCATTCCTAAGGTGTTTGTTTATTTGTTTTGCTTTTTATTGAGGTATAACATTCTGTGAGATAAAAGGAAAAAATACCTGTATTGGTCTCTGTCCCTGGTTCCTGGCACAGATCTCCTAAAACCCTTGTAATTTCCTAAGTGGTAAGAACACTAGGAGCATTTTTTGTTCTAGTATTTGGTCTTTGACCTGCTTCCTGACAGGAGCTCCTAAATCCCTCAGAACTTTTGTTCTAATGAGGTGACTTTTGGTGGGCTCCTGGATGGTTCCTAGGTGGGGGCTGGCCACCAGAAAGACCAAGGTATGAGTAGAAGCTTGGCATTTTCAGTCTCACCCCCCCACACACACCATTCTCCAGAGAGGGGAGGAGCTAGAAGTGGAGTTTGTGATCCACCACACCTGTGTGATGAAGCCTCCATAAAAATTCCGGAAGTATGGGGTTTACAGAGTTTCCAGGTTGGTGAGCATACAGAGGTGCTGGGAGAGTGGCCCTCAGAGAGGCCACGGAAGCTCCATGCCCCTTTCCACACACCTTGCCCTATGCATCTCTTCCATCTGGACGTTCATCTGTATCCTTTATCATATCCTTTTATAATAAGCTTATAGTAAATTGTTTCCCGAGTTCTGTGACCTGCTCTAGCAAATTAATTGAACCCAAAGAAGGGGTCATGGGAACATCTGATTTTTAGGCAATCTGTCAGAAGCATAGATAACAGCCTGGACTTGAGATTGACAGCCGAGGGGGGGCGGGGCAGCCTCGCAGGACTGAGCCCTGAACCTGTGGGATCTGATGTTATCTCTGGTAGACAGTGTCTGAATTGACTTAAATTGGAGGACACCCAGCTGGTGTCACAGAACTGGTTGGTGTGGGAAGTGGTGAGAGTGGGATAATCCTGTGAGAGTAAAGGAGAAACACGGGAGAAACAAAGTTTCCTTTACACATACACATAGAACAGTGTACACATTGTAAGTGTACAACTTAGTAAACTTTCACAATCTTAAAACTGCTCTGTATCCACCACTAGATCAGGAAACAGAACATTCCAGCATTCCCAGAGCCCCTGCCCCCTAGTCTCCTGCTATTACGATAGCCCCCGGGGTAAACAGCCAGCGTTAGTTTGCCTGTTTTTGTGCTATCTAGAAATGAAATCATTCAATATGTACCCATCTGGATCTGGCTTCTTTCACTCCACCTTCTGTTTGTGAGATTCATCCAGAGCGTCCCATGTGGCTATGGGTCATTCAGTCTTACTGCTGTGTAGCATTCCATCTCATGAACAGTCCACAATTTATTTATCTACAGTTGATGATCATTTGCATTGTTTCCAGGTGTGAGCTCCTATAAACCAAACTGCTAAGAATTTCAAATTCCATTGCATTTTTAAGCTATATTTTTCATATAACAATTTCTCTCAAGTCAGAGTCCCAAATCCTTGCAGGTAGCAAAGTACTGGCTAATAATACACCCATATAACCAAAAGATCACCACCTCAGTGCCCAAGGTCAACCAACATTTGGGGAATTATCTCTCCATGTTATAATTTTAAAAGCAAAACAAGACCAAACTGGTTTGATTCTCAACCCACATATAGGAGGGTCTTTCCCCAACAAACATTTCTGAGGGATCTGGGGTGGCTTACATTTCTCCCACTCACCTCTGTCATTTTATTCTGAATTCTTCATCTTTACCCTGTGACTCACATGGCCTCCAGCTGTCCTACTCTCTTAGCTCACATTAGCCACAATAAGCAATCATTCCCCTGTTCTCAAATCTTCCCTTTCCTTTCAGAGGTCTTCTCCTCAGAAGAATTGTGCTGCTAGCCAATAAAATAGCAACTTCCCCCACCGTCCATTTAATTAATTAAGTGAATGCTATCCAAGGGCTAATACTTAGAAATCACTTTCCTTTTTTTGATAGTTCCAACTTAAAACAAATGTGAGTCCTGACAGCAAACGACTAAATTACACCGAAGTCAAATCCCGGAATTGCCACAAGAGGGCGGTAGCACCGAAGCGTCGGTGTGTTTCAGGGCTTTTCAACCCTGTCCCAGCTCGCCAGCCCTGCCCCTTCGGCTGCATTAAATGTTCACATCCGCAATCTTTGTGCCTCGGGGACAGACAACCAAGTGGTCACTGCTGGGGATGTGGCTCCCTAAACACAATACTATTAGGACACAGTTTGGGTTATTTTGGTTTTACACAGCATTCTTTGTCAACCTCACTGGAAACATATTTTCATGAGAACTCATCTCATTCCACCTACTGCCAGCTAAATTTATCTCCAGAGTTTAACAATGTGGTATGATTAATTAGGGACGAAACCATTTCCTGAGTACTTTGGACATAACTGATTCTAGGACTCTGTGATTCACCGTCATTGCTTCAGCCTTCTGTCCCTGAACAAAAAGCATTTATTTATGTTTTCTGTGGTTTGTTGGTCTCTTTTCCCCCTTTTTCAAAGACAAACATAGTTAATTTGTAAAAGCAAATTGGGTTTTTTTTTCTCTTCTTTATAAAATAGTTTTAATTGAAACACAGGAATCCCATCAAGAGCTAAGTTATATCATGCTACTCCTGTTCAAATAGTTCGATTGGCTTTTAATCTCTAGGCTGAAAAGACATTACAATGACCCCTAGGATCTGTCTAATCCCTATGCACCCTCCATTCTTCCCCTGAATGCTCCTTGCTAGCCAACAAGAGTGCTCCACCCCAGGACCTTTGCACTGGCTTGTTCTTCTTGGGTCATCTTCCTCCACTGCCACTGCCATAACCATATGTCTTTTTCACTTCCTTCAAATGTTATTTTCTAAGGAAGCCTTTCCTGGCCACTGTATCTTAAATGAGCATCACTGGGCCACACCCATAAGCACACTCACGTACATCGTCTTTTCCCTGCCTTTATACTTTTGCTCTAGCATTTAACGTACATTTTACTTATTTGTATAGTTTATTCTTTGCTTCCCTACAAAAAAGAAAGCAGCGTAGAGGTGAAGGTTTGTCTGTTTTATTCACTACTATATTCCCCCAGCACCTAGAATAACAACTGGCACACAGTAGGTGCTGAGCAAAAAATTATTAGAAGAATGAGTGAATAACAAAACCAGAATCGTACCCTAAAAATAGGTCATATCACATTTATTCCTTCTTATTATTCACATCTCTGCTCAATAATCCTCTCCACCCACCCTCTTTAAGTAGCCCATCCTGCAAGTCATTCTCTATGCCTTTAGCCCAACTTATTTCTTCAGAGTATTTAGCATTATTAAATGTTATCACTCAAATATTTGTTAACTTTAAAAATGTAGTTATTTGTCCTACCCATTTGAAGGTAAGCTCAATGAGGGCAAAGAATTTGATCTGTTCACTGCTGTGTCTCCTCAGCTTCGAATTTTTTTAATCAAAAATCATGCTGACCCCCAGCTCTGCCACTACCAGCTGTGTGACTGTGGGCAAGTTACCCAGCCTAGGTTATGTATCTCAGTTTTGTCATCTAAAAACTGAAGAAATAATAGCACTTACGTCATAGGATTGTTATGAATATTAAATGAGCTAATATTTATTAAGTGCTAAGAACAGTGTCTAGCACATAGTAGGTGCTGTGTAGGTGCTAAATGAATGTCAAATAAATGTGCATCATTAAAAATAAAATAAAACAGAACAAAAAAACAAAAAATAAAAGACACACAAAATATCTTTCTGGGGTAACAGAAATATTGTATACCTTGATTTTGGTGGTTACAGGTTTATATTTGTTAAGTACAATAAACTATAACTTAAAAAAATCATTTTGACCATCTATGTGTGGGTCTATTTCTGAATCCTTGATGCTATTCCATTGATTCATATCAACGCCCTTTCTCCAATATCACGTTGTCTTAACTAACTTTGTAGTAAGTCTCACAATCAGGGTGTATATTGATTTCTTCTAAAAATCTTGCTGGGATTTTGATTAGGATTGTACTGAATCTATAGATCAGTTTGGGGAGAACTGACATCTTAACAATACTGAAGTCAATCCCTTAACAGGACTCATGCCCTAATCCTTGGCAGTACTCTGTGATGGTGGAAAGACCAGAAAGGGAAAGGAGCTTTCTAAAGCCTCATCAGAGATGCCCTTGCACCAACAGTGGCACCAAAGGTGCAGAAACCCCTGGTCCTAAAGAGATCATTATTAATTGGAGGCAATGAGTATCTCCACAGTGACTCATGATGGATAAGCTTCAATGACTGGAGAGGTAGAAAACTTGACCCTTGCCTTAATTAAGACCTGGGTTCTCTATGCTGCCCTAAGTTTCAATTTCAAAAAACCTGAAGCTGAATTTCCCATCAGTCCAATGTGACGGGAGGCACAGAATTGAAGTTGATATTAAGAAAAAAAAAGAAAATTAGATTAATCTGGGTTTTCCAGAGAACAGAACCAGCAGATCTATATATCTATCTACCTACCTATCCATTGACCATCCATCCATCTACCTATGCATCCATCCAAATATTGAGAATGGGGTGGGGAGGGGTGATCTATTACAAGGAATTGGCTCACATGAATATGGAGGCTGAGAAGGCCCCAAATTTGTGGTCAACAAACTGGAGATGCAGGAGAATTGAAATTCCAAGAACCAAGAGAGCTGATGTGTAAGTTCTAGCCCAAGCCGAAGTTTCAAGAGAGGAGAAAGTCAGTGTCCTCACTTGAAGACGGAGTGAGTGAACTCTCTTTTCCTCAGCCTTTTTTGTTCTAGTCCTGCTCTGCTTGATTGGATAAGGCCCACCCACACTGGGGAGGGCAATACTGATTCTGATGTTAATCTCATCCAGAAACACCCTCACAGACACACCCAGAAAAACCAAATACCTGAGAACCCCGTGGCCAGTCAAGTTGACACAGAAAAGTAACCATCACAGGAGATCACTGTTGCAACCAAATTTCTGGACTGAGATTCATACTTGTGACACTAGAATCACTTTCTGACTCATTGTTCAGGAAGACATAGATCCACAGGCTAACGTGAATAGAAAAGTGGAGAGGACAAAATAGAAATTGTAGGAGAAGCTTTTCACAATTCATCAGAAATGGACCTCAGCATTCTGTTTTTAAAACAGTGCTGAAGGTAAGGGAGCATGTATTTTTGAATATCACCAAGATAGCACAAGAAATCAGATCCCTATCTTACACACTCACATAAAATAACCTGAAATGGATCAAAAACTTAAATGTAAGACCTAAAATTACAAAACTCCTCAAAGAAAACATACAGAAAAAGATCTTTGACAGGGGCCTTGGCAATAGTTTCCTGGATCAGACACCAAAAGCCCAGGCAACAAACGCTAAGATAAAAAAAGTGCAACTACACTAAACGAAAGAGCTGCTGCAAAGCAGAGCAGCAATAAATGGAAAAAGCAACCTACAAAATGGGAGAAGATATTTGCAAACCATATGTCTGATAAGGGGTTAATATCCAAACTATATCAAGAATCATGCAATACACTAGCAAAAAGTAAATAATCCAATTTAAAAACGGGCAGAGTACCTGCATAGACGTTTGGCCAAAGAAGACCTACGAATGGCCAACAGATACATGAAAAGATGCTCAACATCATTTGTCATCTGGGAAAAACAAATCAAAACCACAAGGGTATATCACCTCATACCTATTAGGATGGCTATTTATCAAAAAGACAAGAGATAACAAATGTTGGACAGAACATGCAGAAAAGAGAACGTTTAGAACACTATTGGTGGGTATGTAAAATGGTACAGCCATTACAGAAAACAGTATGGAATTTTTTGAAAAAAATTAAAAAGTGAACTACCATAAGATCCAGCAGTCCCACTCCTGGGTATATAACCACATGAATTGAAATCAGTATCTCAAAGGGATATTTGTGCAACGTGTTCATTGCAGTACTATTCAGAATAGCCAAGACACGGAAAACAACCTAAGTGTTCATCAATGGATGAAAGGATAAAGAAGATGTGGTGTACACACAATACAATGGAACATTATTCAGCTATGAGAAAGAAGGAAATTCTGCCACTTGCCACAACATGGATGGACTTTTTTTTTTTTTAAGATTTTATTTATTTATTTGACAGAGACAGCCAGCAAGAGAGGGAACACAAGCAGGGGGAGTGGGAGAGGAAGAAGCAGCCTCCCAGCGGAGGAGCCTGATGTGGGGCTCGATCCCAGAATGCTGGGATCACGCCCTGAGCTGAAGGCAGACGCTTAACGACTGAGCCACCCAGGTGCCCCAACATGGATGGACTTTGAAAGCATTATGCTGAGATAAGTCAGACAGAGAAATGCAAATACTGTTTTGATATCACTTATATGTGGACTCTAAAAAATCTGAGCTCATAAAAACAGACAGTAGATGGTAGTTACTGGGGGCTAAGGAGCAGGAGAATTGGAGAAATGTTTAAGGTTACAACCTTGCAACTAGTGGATAAATATTTCTAGAGATCTAATGCACAAAGTAATGATTACAGTCAACAATACTGTAGATTAAACTTCAAAGTTGCTAAAAAAAACTAGATCTTAATTGTTCTCACCGCAAGAAAGAAATAATTGTGTGATGTGATAGAGGTGCTAACACTACAGTGGTAATCATATTGCAGTATATAAGTGAATCAAACGAATACATTGTACACCTTAAACTGACATGATGTTGTATGTCAATTACATCTCACTTTTTAAAAAACCAAAAATAGAACTACCATATGATCCAGCAATCCCACTTTTGGGAATATACCCAAAGGAAACAAAATCAGTATCTCAAAGAGATATCTGGACTCCCATGTTCATTGCAGCATTATTCAGAATAGCCAAGATATGGAAACAACTTAAATGTCCATCTAAGGATGACTGGATCAAGAAGATACAGTATATAGATATACAACGGAATATTACTCAGCCACAAGAAAGAAAGAAATTCTGCCATTTGCAACAACACAGCTGAACCTGGAAGACATTATGTAAGTGAAATAAGCTAGACAGAGAAAGACAAATATTGTGTGGTTATCACTTACATGTGGAATCTAAAACAAAAATGTTTTGAGTCAGACTCATCATAACAGAGAGTAGAATTTTGGTTACCAGGGGCTAGGAGTGGCAGGGTGGGGGAACAAAATGGGGAGAGGTTGGTCAAAATGTACAAGACTTCTGTTATGAGATGAATAAGTTCAGGAGACCTAATGTATGCCTTGGTGACTATACCTAATAATAATGTATCGTACACTTGAAATTCACAAATGGAATAAATCCCAAGTGTTCTCACCCCATGCACACAAAAAAATTGTAACTATGGGAGGTGGGTGGATGTGTTAATTAATTCAAATGTGGTAATCACTTCACAATGTATATGTCTCTCAAAACATCATGTTGTTCTCCTTAAATATTTGACAATAATTTGTCAAAAATAAATGAATAAAAAATATTTTAAAAAAGAAAATGCCGACTATACTTTAATAATAAAATAGAATAGGATGAGAAGAAAGAAAACATGCTAAGTGTTAGCAGCCAGTCACAGAAGATCCTATATGATTCCATTTACATGAGAAGTCCAGAATAGGCAAATCCAGAGAGGCAGAAAGTGGCAGATTAGTGGTTTTTTAGGGATGAGACAGTTAGGAGGTGGGGAATGAGTGACTGCTGTCAAATACAGCAGTCTGGATTTCATCTGCAGTGATAAAAATGTTCTAAAATTGATTGTGTCGTCAATCACACAACTCTGTGTATACACTAAAAACTATTGTGCTACACACTTCAAATGGGTAAATTGTGTGGTATGTGAATTAGGTCCACCTGTGAGTTAATTTAACTCAGTTATCAGTGCAGACACTACTCTCATGTTTGTATGAGTCATGTCAAACCCAAACACACTGCAAAGGACGAACTTAAGAATTTCCCACTGGTTTGAAAGAGGCATACTTGAAAATCAACGAAAGACAGCTTTAATAAGACACCATGTAGTCCTAAATTGCCAAGGACTGAAAAGCAGATGCTAAAATATAGGTCATAACTGAATCTCTTAAAATAAACCTATTTTTAGCTGAAGCTATTTAATCTTACTACACTACCCCTTCTCTAAGAAACTCCCTATCAATTAAATTGCCATTTCATGTTCAGAGTTCCTACTATGTGCTAGCTGTCCTGATTAAAGCAGTTCACAGTCCAAATAAATCCAAACCAAAATCAATTTCAGCTGATAAAACACGTGAATTTAAGCTCCTCTAATTGCTAATGCTACCCAGAAATTCAGTTGATTTGGCAGGTCCCTAAAAGTTGTTTGAACACCTGGAGATTCACCTGGGTTATCTAGGTACAATGGGGTCTGTCATCAGACTGACTTGGTTTAGAATAAAAAAGCCCATAAGAATTCCAACCTGTATGAGGATAATTTCCGATAATGAAAAAATGTATTAAGAGCAGAAAAATAAAGAAAAGAGAGCACAGAAAAGTCTTCCTGACATTGCCTTCATTAGTCTTCAAAAATTAATGGGGGCGCCTGGGTGGCTCAGTCATTAAGCCTCTGCCTTCGGCTCAGGGCTTGATCCTGTCGTTCTGGGATCGAGCCCCGCATCAGGCTCCTCCACTGGAAGCCTGCTTCTTCCTCTCCCACTCCCCCTGCTTGTGTTCCCTCTCTCGCTGGCTGTCTCTCTCTCTGTGTGTGTGTCAAATAAATAAATAAAATCTTTAAAAAAATTAATGGTCACTACAATTCAGGCACCAGCTGCAGTTTCCTCAGCCATCTACAAAGGACACTTGACTTACTCTCTTCTTTATCAATGACCATGACCTGGGCAGAGTATCAACTAACACATAGCTTCACTTCCTCGATCAAGAGCTCTTTTATTTATACTTTTTATTTCTCAAGCTATAAATGCCAAAAGTACTTGGAATTTTGTTTTAAGGAAAAGAAAAATCACTGCAGAATTATTCTACCAAATTTAAAAGCATATTACAAAGCCATACTTTTTTTTAAAATGTGGTACCATTTCAATTCAGGAACACATATAAGTCAAAAAAGAACAGAAGAGAAAAATCTAGAAATAAACTAGGTGAATATAAATTTTTACTATATGTTAAAGGTGATATTTGAAATTAAATGAATTATTTAGCCAACTTATTAAGCAGCTGATACCTAGTAAAGATATCCAGAGAAATATTAATGCAACCTATCAAAGTAAATTCCAGGTGAATTAAAGATAAATGTATTTTTAATGAAACTATAAATTCTTTAGGGGAATACATTTTTCTTCTCTTGAAACAAAGAACTTTCTAAGAATACATACAAATTCGGATTTTTAGGGAAAAAATTAAGGTATTTGGCTACACAAAACCCAAAAAGATCTATAGGCAGGAAAATTACATAAAGTTTAAAATCACAGGACTACCTCTTGCTAGACAATTACGTGATTTTAAAAAAATATATTTTCAGAATATAAGAACAATACTTGAATTCTTAATATGTACAAAATTCTTACATATCAGTAAAAAAGAGAAATGCCCTGAAAATGTAAGTAATTCACAAAAGGGGGGGGAGTATGAAAAATAACTCAGTATCAAGAGTTTTTAAATATATGTTCCATTTAAAATAACATTGAGGTTGGGTTTTTTCTGAATAAATTAGTAATACTTTTAAAACATGAAAACACATATTTGGGTGGGGGGACAGTATTCTCAAGAACTACTAGTTGAGATGATTTGATACCACAAAAAATGCATAGTCTTCAACACACATTTGCTCTTCTGGAAAAGCATCTGAAAGAGCTAATTAAGGACGTGTACAAAGATTGACTTGTCCTCTGAAATCTACATCGCGCTCTTTCTCACCTCTTTTGGGCCTGAACTCAAATGGCTTCTGCACGAGG
>NW_024423564.1:50727040-50849919 GCF_017311325.1 Ursus maritimus
TACACGACATGCTACCCTATCGAAAGTCGCAAGGCCCCACACTATATTTACCCCCCCACACACTATATTTTCCCCAGCATGGCACCTGTAGGTTCATGATCCTCTCAGATTTCCTGGTGTAATCTGAAACCAGCCCCCCTATGCAGAGGGCAGGGAGAGACCACAGAGAGTCGGGCCACTCAGGTAGGTGGCGATTTTAATAATAGCAAAGGGAACTTACACGCAGGCTTGTCTTGGGCAGCAGCCAGAGAAATGGATCCCTGCACCCGCCCTCCAGATTTTGAAAGCTTATAAAGAGACCTTAATTGGGCTCAGTCACAAATGCCATGCAGGTGTTTTCTACATCACATCACCATCTCAAGGCTGTGTCCTGGGAGCAGCTTCCGGGAGCAGGAAAGGCAAGTGGAACCTACATCCCGAGGACAGGGGAAGAGGTAAGGAGCCTCCGAGTGCCCAGGTCCAGCTCATAGGTCAATTGCAGTCACATCTTTTTTGATTAAGTTCCCCAAAAGCACTTATCATATATTTTATTTATTTATCTAGTTTTTATTTTTCTTCTCCCACCAAAATATAAGCTCTGTAAGACAAGTTTTTTGTGTTTTGATCACTAATATGACCAGGCACAGTCCTAAGATTCGTGGGGTCTGACATTTATACAATTTTGGGTCTTCCTTAAAAGAGTGTCCTTAAAATAAATTTTTAAATTTCAAATTTAAAAAACCTGAGAAGACAAATCTACAAAATCTAGGGGCACCTTGGTGGCAGTCAGTTAAACATCTGACTTTTGATTTCTGCTCAGGTCGTGATCTCAGGGTCCTGGGATGGAGCCCTGCATCAGGCTCCGTGCTCAAGAAGGAGACTGCTTGGGGTTCTCTCCCTCTCCTTTTGCTCCTCCCCCGGCTTGTGCTCTCTCTCTCTTTCTTTCTGTCTAAAATAAGTAAAATAAAATCTTTTTTACAAAATCTACAAAATCTAGAAAAATGACAACACAAGTTTAATTAAAACCCCCTCATAAGTTGAATTATTTCATTATTGGCTGGATTCCTAAAGATATTTCCCCCACAAAGCCAGGGAGTAACTGATATAATTTTTTGTAGTTCAGAGAATTCATTCATTCATTCATTCATTCATTCATTCATTCATTATATTTTGCAAATGTTGTGATATAATTCACATACCATAAAATCCACTCATTTCAAGTATACAATTCAGTGGACTTTAGTAGTCACAGAGTTGTGCAAACACCACAATCAACTTAGAAGCACTTTATCACCCATGACAAAGTTTATACCACACTTATCAGCTGATGAGACATTTACGTTGTTCCTACTTTTTTTTTACTTTGTTTTTTTATGATTTCTTTATTGAGATGGAATTCACATACTATACAATTCATCTTTTTAAAGTATATAGCCCAATGGCTTTCAGTATATTCAAAGAGTACCACTAATCCCAGGACATTTTCATTACCCCCCAAAATCTCTGTGCCCATTCGAGTCATTCCTTATTTCCCCTTCCCTCAGCCACTGGCAGCCACATACATAAACTTTATTTCTATGGATTTGTTCATTCTGGACATTTCAGATAAATGGAATTATCCAGTATGTAGGCTTTTGTGACCAGCTTTTTTTTTCACTTAACACGTTTTCGAGCTTCATCCATCCATGTATCAGTAACCTCTTTTTATGGTTGAAAAATATTCCATTGTATGTTTATACCACTTTATCCAAGCCTCAGTTGATGGACATTTGGATTGTTCCCACTTTTTTGACTATTACGAATAGTGCTGCTATGAACAGTTCTGTACAAGTTTTTGTGTGATGTACGTTTTCATCTCTTGGCTATATGCCTAGGAAAATGGAATTGCTGTCATATGGTAACTCAATATTTAACATTTTGAAGAACTGCTAAAATCTACATTCATTCCAGTTTTACATTCTCACCAGCCATTTATGCAGTCTCCCAATTTTCCCCTCTCTTTGCCAATACTTGTTATTGTGTGTCTTTTTTATTTTAGCCATCCTAGGGAAACAGGACGTGATTGATATCTCATAGTGGTTTTGATCTGCAATTTTCTGTTGTCTCATGATGTTGAGCAATTTTTTCATGTATCCAATAGCCACTTGCATATCTTTGGAGAAATGCCTATTCAGATCCTTTGTTCACTTTTTAAAACTGGATTGTATCTTTTTATTACTAAAGTGAGATGGGAAGCCACTGGGGCAGGAGTGACAGGATCTGACTGACACTTCACAGGCTCACACTGACCGCTGTGCTGAGACTCCTCTGAAGGGGAAAACTGGCAAAAGCAGGGAAACTAGCAGTGAGGAGGCGAGTGTAATAACCCAGGCAAGACAGGCCAGTGTCCTCGAACCGCAGTGCTAGTAGTGGTAGTATGAAAAGGTTTCGATTCCGGATACATTTTGAGGCCAGAAGTGACAAGATTTCCTGATGGATTGCGTGATGGGTGTGCAGTAATAAGTTCTGAAACACTTCCAAGTCCTTTGTTCTGAGAAACGGGAACCAGAGCGTCAGTAGTCTGACTTTGGACATGCTGAGTTTGAGATGCCTATTAGGCATCCAAGTGGAGAGATTATGTCAGCTGTTGGATATACAACTCCGGGGTTTACAGAAGTCTGGGCTGGAGATAAAAATGTATGTCCACTGCCTACAAAAGGTATTTAAAGCCACGACACAGCATGAGATCACCAAGTCAGTGAGGATAGATACAGAGGATAGGTTTTCATTGAATAAATGAAGTTTACTCCTTAACGTATGAGATACATATATTTTTTTTTCTATTAACTATAACTCAAATTAAATTTGTGGGGAAGTGTATTAATCCTGCAGCTTCTCATGCCACTAATTAGTCCTCAAAAATGTTTTATGTGACACCGTGCATTCATCTCTCACTGATGTGTCTTAGGGTCCCATCTTCAAACAGCCCGTGTATCTGCCCCGCAACCTTCAACTTCCCCTTACTAATAAGCTATAGAAAAAGAGGAGATAAATGCTGATATAGAATATGATAAGATGTGGTTCTCAACTGGAGAAACATAGGTGCAATTATGCTTTAAATTATTAAGTAATTATCCATCTAAGGTTGAATTGATGGTTTAGAGTTACACTAAGGATTAAAAAATGAAGGCAGAACTTTTGATTTCATAATCTCTAATAATTAATTAGGAAGTGTGTGAAACAGCTATAGTTATCCAGCTGTGATTACAAGATCATCAACAGTAAAGAGACACTGTGCAGAATTCAAGTGTGTTCTTCTTCAAATGTGTGATCTCAAGATTAGGACCACTTTGTCTACATGCCTAATACTGAACATGAATAACTATTTCAAAATGGTCATCTAGAAATTTTGTACTATGCCTGGTGAACAAAGAAGTTAAACGGAACTGGAATTCATTTTCTACAAAGTTACACTTTTAAAAANTGTAGGGAAAGTCCAAAATTTAAATTCTTCACCAACTTTAGTTCTTAAAAACAAACAAACAACAACAACAAAACCGACATTTGTTTTCTACTTCTTTCTGCAAAAGCAAGAAACGGGTAACTGCAGTGGAAATTTGTTAAGAGCCACTTTAGGAAACACAAAGGAGAAAATAACCTCCCAACTATAATGACTGGACAAGACTTTTTTTATTCACATTTAGCTAACAAAAAACATATAGGAAAGTTTGTTGTTGTTGTTTTAAATCTCAAAACAGGAGATGTTGTTTAAATATCAGGCGTAGGATTTCTAGGCGCATCCATTCTCAGCCCCAGAGGACAAATCTGAACACATCTAGTGTGCTTTCTAAATGAAAATGCACAGGTACAAACCCTTGGACCAGAGAAGTTTCCCTGGGAACTCTTTTTTTCTTATGGGCATTTTATGGTTACGTTGACATTAAATTTCTACTAAACTTTAACTTTATACTTAGTTGGGCAACACAAAGACGTAACTAGCTCAGTTTCTTTGTAATCTAGTTGCCTATATCCACCCGTAAGACATCAGATCTTCCACAAAAGTTTCATGCATAAGGAGGACACAGTATTAGTTAAGTAGTATTTTACATCAGTGCATTCTTTTCTGTAGTGCACAAAAAGACTCTTTAGAGTATGTCCAGCAGTTTTTTAAAGTGTCGAGTTTTCTCCCTTTTCCAATACAGCCATTATTGATGAACCATGGCCCGACACCCACGTCCACCCACGGGAGTGTGAGGCACAGCAAAGCTGTAATTAGGAACTGGATTCCTTCCAGTCTGCACATATCCCTGGACTGCTCCTCTTCAACCATATAGGCTCAATACTGATCACAGTCACGTGAAGATTATCCCAACAAAAACACTGGGAAAAATAATCTGCTAAAATTAAACATTTTAGTTTAATAATGTACATAAAAGTCTTTGTTAAAGTATAAATGACATGTTTTATTTAAAAAGTAATCATCCTCATCATACATATATAATTCCTTCTAAGGCAGTCTTGCAGCTCTTTCACATGGTGTTCGGGGTTATCATTGGCTCTATTCCAGAAGCACGGCCACTACAAAGCAGATTGTAATTCATGAGCTATTATACATCGGGATTTTTGCAAATAAGGTACTTCGTGAGGCAGTATGGGGAAAAAAATTTAAAACACACAACTTATATCCATTTACAGAAATAACAGTTCCCAGCTGTGAACTAATTACTATGCTTGGAAAATGCTAGCATCCTCATAAAAATCTGGTTAAATTATGGTGCAAAATCTGAATTTTTTGCCAACTTGGAAAAGGGCACATTTTTGTGATGTCTCCCAAGCATTTCCCTAAGAGCATAAGGAATGTTATTAATTTAATGAAACATTTCAGCCTCTAGAAGGGTCTTCATCAAGGGAATACCTCAGAGGCAAAGATTTCTTGAGGACTGTAAGAAAAATCTGTGGGTCCTAAGCGGAGGAAAAGAAACCACCATGAAAAGTACAACCAGCTGAGAACTCACCCGGAAGAAGGGATGAGAGATGAGAGGGTTGCCCCTAACCCAAATATTATTCTCCTCCTATAAACTGCTGGCAGGCTTTTTCCACTTTACTTTGAAACTCTGCCATTTTCTGTGAATGAGCCACTGGGTTCCAAGGCACTCCCTTGTAAAAATGCAGCTGCAGCCCAGCTTGGGAATTGCATGGTGCTGGGGTTGCTGCGGGCATTGGTAAGAGTTCCAGGGGAGGGGGAGATGATCACAAGTCATCCTTTCTTTCTGGGAAGGAGTCTGACCAGCACTGCACCGGATCAGCCAGACTAAGACAACTGACCGGGGAAGGAGCAGAGAGGTGGGTGATCTGGACATGGGAGGAAGCCAGCAGGTGGCGCAGGCTGGGAGGAAGGCCCCGCATCAGGAGAGGAGGCTAGCAAAACTCAGAGGAAAGTACCTGGACCCCAAGGGCACTAGGGGATGGGAAGTGCTGCAAAAACGGTAGAAAGACCTTTGTTCTTAGGAAAAGAGGTGGAAATTTACACTTCCTTTCTCCACCCTGTTCATGCTACCCTGTTTCTGAGCCCCGAAACTCAGGCAGGTACCCTGAGCATTATAAGTCAACAACACGAGGGGTTAACCTGCCTCAGAAGGCTTGGCCTGGGAACTCAATCGCCAATCTCCCACTTTCCGTGGCAAAGTGTTTCAAAGTCCGCCTGTAAGCCAGCTGTCTGGAACATGATAGAGAATCCCTTCACAAGATTACTTACTTGTGAGCAATTCTTTGTGTATTCTCAGTTTTAGAATGTAATCAATGTGCTCTGAATCTCCAAAATATCTTCTAAGAAATACAGAAAAAAAACGAACCTTTCATAAGGAAAAAAATGCCCAACATTTGTGTCATCAAAAGGACACTTTTGTATTGTACGTTCATACACAATACTTCCTATCAACATTTATTACTTAATCGACACTTAAGCACTAAGAATAAATGTTCGTTTTCAGACACAGAGCAAATTCAACAATCTATCACTTCAATAAACCATTCCATTATTAGGAAATAGTTACAAATATTCTCTACGCAAGTACTTTATATCATTCCGGAAAACAATCAAGAGGCAAAGCTTTAAGGCTACATATTAAGGCTACCTTGGTTGTCTGAAATATGTATAAGTTAACAAAGATACTTCAGCAAAGAGGGAGTATAAATTAAAAACTACTTCCATTGTAGGAAAAGAAATACTATTACAAGCCAACAAGACATTCAAAATAGTATCTTAAAATGTATTGCTATTACTATATGGCAGGATAGAGTATTGCTCAAACTGCCCATTTCCGAACACCAGCAGAGTCTCACTTTTTTTCTTTTAAGCAAGGCTACATCAGAATAAAGACTTTTGAAATTTAACCTTCTTTTGTGTTAAAAGAGAAATTTATTACAATAAAACAAGTGCAAGTGTTATTAAAGATGCTGGTTAAAATTATAAAGTGTCTATATAATTTTTCTAGTATAAATATTGGAAGTAACATCAACAATTCTGTATGTACATAAAACTTTAAAAACATAAAATCATGCACAAGGCTGAAATATAACTGCACATTGTCCTTTTAGGTATCACCGTTCTCTTCTCCTGGTCCCAGATCATTCCAGAATATGAAAATACATACTAATTCCTCAGATTACAAACTTCAAATTTTCAGTGTTTTAAATGTATATCAGTTATTACACATTAACAATGCTTTGAAATCATTATATTCTCGCCAAGTGGTTCTAGTTCCCATATGTCCCTTTCTCAATAGATCTTGGAAAAAAGTTGAGCTAGAAAAACTGATTAGAGGAGCCAGTGTGACACATATTCCCAATGATTCATTTAAAAGTGACATAAGGGTGTTTTATGTATATATATAAAAAGACCTACAAGGCATGAGAGACAGTGAGTACATCAATATGTGAATAAAAGGAAGCAGCTCACCCTCTGCCTGCTTATTGGGCTCCATGCTCTACANCAGAACTGTGAGGAAGTAAGGGCACATCAGAACTGCTAGGAGTGTGTGTGTCTGGGGCCTGGAGGTGGAGAGCATCACAGAGAACCAGCTGGGGAGAAGTGTGTGATTATAAAGGGAAATGAAACAGTATTACCTATCTGCTCTTGCCCACCCTGCTAAAGCAGGAACTGGGTCCAGCCTGGACTTCCTCGGTGCACCCCAGTGGGGCTCTGGGGTGACTGTGTTCCCCCAGCACTGTGCAAACAGCCACCGCTTTTCAGACAGTGTGAAGACATCGCCGCACCCTACTGAGAATAAGTCCACAAACGTGAGGAACGAGATTATAGGTTTGGACATTTCACAGATACCAGAGACTGAACTAGGCCTCAACATGAAGACAGGGGAGACGATTTTTACAAATGAGCCGCTCACGCCCAGAGAGGTTAAGTATCTCAGCCAAAGGGAAGACTAGGAAGCTAGATGTGATGCTTATTCCTCTAGACAGCACTTATCACACTTTCACGTGCATATAAATCACTTGGGATCTCATCCAAAATGCAATGGGTCCATGGTGGGGCCTCTGATTCTGTACCTACTGGCTCCTAGGACAGGCTAGTGCTGGACGGACCACACTTTGAGACGCAAGGATCTGCAACACAAAGAGGGAGCCACCTCCGTCTTTCTGGGCCACAAGCACATCTCGGAAGTCCAGGGCAGAACGTAGACTCGCTCCAGTGTTATCTGCCTACCCAAGCGCATCCCCAGGCAAAAGGTGCATTGCACGAGTGAGCAGCTATCTACAAGACCGTGCTAATGTATTTTCTGAGAGCACCATGACTATATGAACAGCCAAACAAATAACATAATTCAACTTGAGTAAATGGAGAGGTCTGCTTGCTGGAAAGAAAACTAATCTTTTTCTCATGTAGTCCTTCTTACAATGAACATGATATAAAGGTATAAAAAAAATAGCATATGAAATTTCATAGTAAAAGGCCACATGTGCACACAAATACATATAGTATGACTTCAAAGAAATAAAATGCATTTTATCAGAATAAAGTGCTACCACTGCTCCCAGCTAAAATCATCTCCTCTTCCAAATACAAGGAAAAAACCTTGAATTGTAAGGAAAATGACTGCGTTGCCTGCCAGCACAAGGCCACAGGCTCCCCACTTGATCTGAAACACAAGAAAAGAGGATTAAATCTTTACTTTCTTCATATTGCACTCTTTGAAAGTCTCTGTTATTTTCTGCATTAGAATCATCCAATGAAATATTACATAAAACTGCTAAAAGGCTTAATAATGTAACAGGCGGGAGACAGTGAACAATTCAGTAATTAGCCTAATTACTTCGTGAGCCTTGATAATTAAGTCTGTATCATCCTTATCATCTTCCCCATTAGACATATTTCTCGACTTGTTTTCAGTAGACGATGATTGCCTTAAGTAAAATACAAGCAGCCAGAATATAAAAGGTCCAATTATAATATTGGGTACTGAAAGTTCTATACCCATTGCCTTCTTTCAGGAAAATAGGAACTGGAGAGTTATGGATTGGTCTGTTTCTTTTTTAAGCTTTAAATAATAATCTGCATACAAATGAAAAGAGCTTTCCAGCTTGGCAGATGGTTCTACAGAGGCACAGCAGGGGATGAGAGTACCCTCTAGTGGGCATTTTTTGTTTTACTCTAACCAGTAGAAAGAAAACCTCAGTGAAAGGTTCTTCATAAAACATGATGCATAAAACAGAAATCCACAGGGCCAAACATAAGCAGCACTAGTCTAAGGCACAAGAAGAATAAGGTTGTGATGATTTTGCATTCAAAAACCTTCAACGCCTCTCTATTATCTAGATAGAGTTCAAACTGGCATGGCATTCAAGAGCCTGCCCAACTGGGCTTCACCGGCCTTTCTAGCCTTCTCACATCCTTTTGGCTCCATCATACTGAACTGTTCTTTATACCACATACTGCCTTTTCACTCTTGGGTGCCATTCCATATAACAGCCTTTCCTACTTTAATCAAAACCTTATTTATCCTTAGAGGCCTACATCAAATGCCAGTTGGAACTTCTCTCTTCCCAGTGCTCCTATGGTGTTGTGATCATGTTTCAATGATCACACATAATGCATTTCTAGTGTACTTACCCATCAGGCTAGTTTCTGTGCTCTCTGGAACACAGAGAGTATCTGGCTCCTATTCCTGGTATCTTACAAATAGCAGATGTTCCAAAGATTCAGTGCCCCAAGTAAGATATCCAATGCCCCAAATAAGAGTTTCATGAAATTGAAACAGTATGTAGTTAGGGGGAATAAAAGCAAGTAGGATGAAAGACTGTGAATGTCAAAGAAGTGAATAAATTATACCCACAATGTGTGTTTTGGAGACAAAAAGAAAAATTTTATATTATATTATATTTATATTAGATAGCATCTATTCACTGTATCTTCTAGAGGCCATGTAGTTGTCCCTCAAAATATGCCTACTGTATTGGGCTGAAAATCATGTCCACGATCCTATCTGCAGAAGAAGAGTGTGATGTGATGTTCACTTCGGAACCAGAAAAGCACCGCTATCATTGTCTCCGTGGATCGCCCTAAGAGGTAATAAGGACGTAAGCACAGGTCCAGAAAATAGCTTAAAGTCGAAAAAGCACGAAATCACATGGTCTGGCTAAAAGCTGTGATGAGAAACAAAGAAAGCATTCTGAAAACATGGCCAAGACACTGACAGGGAGATCTACAATGGAAAAGAAACTAAAAACACGTCTGGATTTGAGTATTAAGCCTAAGCACTGGAAATGAAATTAATGTTTTGGACACAGGCCTTTGAAGTAAACTCAGCAACCACCAGGCAAAACAATAGAAAACAAAACTTACCACAGACACACGGGCAAGAATAACAGGAAATCCAAAGGCAGAGACAACAATTCCAGTAGTGAAAAAATATGCCAGCTCCCGGCAGGCACTACTTGTTGCGTCCGAGTCATAAGTTGCTCTTTTGGCAATGAAATGGGGGATGGGAGAGATGACGTGAAATATCAGGACAAACAAGGGCCAGTAAACGCTGTCAGGTGGACCCAGAAGAAACGCAAAAAGAAAAGTTATGGTTACATTTTGAAGACACGCTGCCATTTCAAAGTCAGAATTATCTTCAATGCCCAGGTCAAATAATCATTCATTTAATTGTCAATACTCGCCCATGAGATGATTTCTACCAGGAACAGGTAAGATGTAATGATTAAAAATTACTAGTCCATTAATATGCAGATAGTTTACATCATGTTAAAAAAAAACTATACAATGTGTAATCTAGAATCTTTATTTTTTGTTATTACTAAGATGTAATTTTTTTTAAAGATTTTATTTATTTATCTGACAGAGAGAGAGAGCACAAGCAGGGGGAGCTGCAGGCAGAGGGAGAAGCAGGCTCCCCGGTGAGCAGGGAGCCCCATGCGGGGCTTGATCCCAGGACTGAGCCACCCAGGCGCCCCGAGATGTAATTTCTTAAAGACAGAATCAAAGACAGAATCTTCATTTAGTGAAGATGACTTCACCTAATCATCTCTGCTTTCCCTACAGAACACAGTGCAGTGCCCTGAACACGCTAATTCAATAGAGATCTTTTGAGCATATGCATGTTAGAAACCCTTCAGTGGTTTAGAAAAACCCAGATTCCTTGCCCTGGCCTACAAAGCTTTACATGATCCATTCATTTCATGCCATCTTCTCTTCATTCACTCAGCCAGGAGCCACACCAGCCTTTTTTCTATTCCTTAAACACTCTGAGCTCATCCCTATCTTAAGGCTTCTGCACTAGCCAGGCTCTCGGCTTGGAATGCTCCCCTACCCCTCTTCTCATTGGCTTGCTCCTTCTTATGTAATCTAAACTGAGACGTCTCCTCCTCAAAGTGGCTTTCCCTGACCATTCAATTTTACTTACTTACTTATTATCTTTTATTGAAGTGTAGTTGACACACAATGCTACATTAGTTTTCAGGTGCACAACACAGTGATTCTACAAGTCTGTACATTATGTTATGTTCACAAGTGTAGCTACCACCTGTCTCCATACATCACTATTATGATACCACTGACTATATTCCCTATGCTGTGCCTTTTAACCCCGTGACAAATTCATTCCATAACTGGAAGCCTGCATCTCCCACTCCCCTTCACCCATTTTGCCCATTCCTCCTCCTCCCAACCCAACCATCAATTTGTTCTCTTCAATAAATGGTGGTAGGAAAACTGAATAGCAACAAGCATATGAATGAAACTGGATCACTTTCTTAAATCATATATAAAAATAAACTCAAAATGGATTAAAGACCTAAAAGTGGGGGCGCCTGGGTGGCGCAGTCATTAAGCTTCTGCCTTTGGCTCAGGGCGTGATCCCAGCGTTATGGGATCGAGCCCCACAGCAGGCTCCTCTGCTGGGAGCCTGCTTCTTCCTCTCCCGCTCCCCCTGCATGTGTTCCCACTCTCGCTGGCTGTCTCTGTCAAATAAATAAATAAAATCTTTAAAAAAAAAAAAATTAAAAAAAAAAAAAAGACCTAAAAGTGAGACCTGAAAGCATAAAACTCCTGGAAGAAAACACAAGCAATAACTCTGACATCAGCCTTAGTAACATTTTCCTAGCTATATCTCCTCAGGCAAGGCAAACAAAAGCAAAATTAAACTACTGGGACGACGCTAAAATAAAAAGCTTTTGCACTGCGAAGGAAACCATTAATAAAATAAAAAGGCAACCTACTGAATGGGAGAAGATATTTGCAAATGATATATCTGGTAAGATGTTAATATCTTAACTATATAAAGAACTTACACAACTCAACACCAAAAAACCTCCAAATAATCCAATTTAAAACAGGCAGAGGACCTGAACAGATATTTTTCCAAAGAAGAAATACAGATGGACAAGACACACATGAAAAGATGCTCAGCATCACTCAACATCAGGGAAATACAAATCAAAACCACGGTGAGATATCACCTCACACCTGTCAGAAAGGCTAGTATCAAAAAGACAAGATATAACAAGTATTGGCAAAAATGTGGAGAAAAGGGAACCCTCGTGCACTGTTGGTAGGAATGCAAATTGGTGCAACCACTGTGGAAAACAGTATGGAGGGTCCTTAAAAAAAAAATTAGAGTTACCATATGATCCAGTAATTCCACTACTTGGTATTTACCCAAAGAAAACAAAAAAACACTAATTTGAAAAAGATACATGCATATCAATGTTCACTGCATCATTATTTACAATAGCAAGGATACAGAAGTAACCCAAAAGTCCATCAACAGATGAAGAGATAAAGAAGATACGGGAGATAGACACACACACACAAACACATAAACACAGTGGAGTATTACTCAGCCATAAAAAAGAATGAGCTCTTGCATTTGTGATGACATGGATGGACATAGAGGACATCATACTAAGTGAAATAAAACTGACCACCCATTTTAAATACTTCAAGTTATCCTTAAGCAAATCACCCTCTTAACTTTTTGTACAGCACTTACTCCTATGTGATATTTCCTTGTTATGAGAACAACAATCTAATTTGTCTTAATCAATCACCGTTTATCCCCACGGCCTAGAATGAGGTATTCCATTAATACTTATTGAAGAAATAAAATGAATTTTAAGTATGAAAGTTCTAAAAATAAATACGCTTACTAGCAAAAATTTTAGATAGCCTTTATTATAAGAGGTGACAATAATACTGTACGCAAATTTTAATGTTCTGCATTTATTACAAATTGCCCTCTGTTTTTCAATTATATTTTCTCTGTAACTACTTCAAAAATGTGTTTCTCCATCACGTAGATGTTTATTACGCTTCATTTCTTGAGGGGAAAAAAAGCACAGTCTCTACTCACGTTTATATATTCACATCACAGAAGGACGTATCACCACAACACAGAGCCACCCTGATAGCCAGCACCTCTAAGCAGAAGTTGTGGCAAAGCTATACAGTGAAGAAAGCTTATTTCGGCCACAGATCTAGGAGTGCAGGACGGTAACCAGAAAGCAAGAAGGGAAAGGGCCCTTCATCAAGAGGACTCAGGATATAAACAGTGAATTCTAAGTCCTAATTTCACAAACTATAGGAATTTGTGTGTGTCCTAAACAGTATGCGTGAAGGGGCCTTTAGAGATTCTCTAGTTCAAAGCCCTTATTTTACCAGTGAGGAAACGGAGATACAGTCTGCAATAGATCCAGCTGTGACCTGACACGCCCACAGCCAGGAGCTCTTAATTCTTCCAAGCACACAGTGAGAGTTTTCTGTAAAACAATGTAGGAGACCACGTTCCCATTCGCAGTAAGCCATCAATATTCTACTCCAAGAACCGTTAATACAGAAGCAACCTTGTTTATACACAAACTTTAAATATTAAATGTTAACTATTCAGAAAACATGTAGGTCAGACATTGGCCAACTTTTTCTGCAACGACCAAACAGTAAATATTTTAGACTTTGCAAGCCGCAAGCGCTCTCTCTCAACTACTCTGCCCCTGTAGTATAAAAGTACCCAAAGACAGTACATAAACGAGTGTCGCTGAGTTCCAATAAAATGTTAATTACAAAAATAGGCATCAGTCCTTGTCTGGCCTGTGCACCAGTTTGCTGACTCCTAATGTAGACGATAATCCTGGGTCACCATCGTTAAGATATAAAACTGACTTCTTAGCAGCATTGTCCACAATAGCTAAATCGTGGAAGGAGCCGAGATGCCCTTCGACAGATGACTGGATTAAGAAGTCGTGGTCCATATATACAATGGAATATTACTCAGCTATCAGAAAGAACGAATTCTCAACATTTGCTGCAACATGGACGGCACTGGAGGAGATAATGCTGAGTGAAATAAGTCAAGCAGAGAAAGACAAATATGATTTCTCTCATCTATGGAACATAAGAACTAGGAAGATCGGTAGGGGAAGAAAGGGATAAAGAAAGGGGGGGTAATCAGAAGGCGGAATGAAACATGAGAGACTATGGACTATGAGAAACAAACTGAGGGCCTCAGAGGGGAGGGGGGTGGGGGAATGGGATACGCTGGTGATGGGTAGTAAGGAGGGCATGTATTGCATGGTGCACTGGGTGTTATACGCAACTAATGAATCATCGAACTTTACATCAGAAACCAGGGATGTACTGTATGGTGACTAACATAATATGATTAAAAAAATCATTTAAAAAAATTAAATAAATAAATAAATAAATATTTTTTAAAAAAACTGATTTCTTTGTCGTAGCAGTAATGGCTCATTTTTTTTAACCTTACAGAGATCACAGAGAATTAAAACACTTGAATTTAGAGTTGGTTACAGAATAATGGTCAAGAGATTCAGAACATGAGTCCAATCTGAACATGAGTCACTTAAGGCTGCGTGATTTGGGTTAAGTCTTTAACCACTCTGGACTTTGGTTCCCCAGCTAGAAATGAGGATAACTTATATCCTTAAAGCTAGACTCAGGTAATAGCTGCAAATGCTCTGCTTATAACTGGCTCCCTCTTGTGTGCAGACAATTTCTGTGATAGTTGGCCAGAACTGGGGTGAGAGATTTTGTTTTGTTTTGTTCTTTAAGATTTTATTTATTTATTATAGAGAGAGCAAGCAAGAGAGCACAAGTGGGGGGAGGAGCAGGAGAGGGAGAAGCAGACTCCCTACTGAGCAGGAAGCCCGACGTGGGGCTCGATCCCAGGACCCTGGGATCATGACCTGAGCCGAAGGCAGATGCCCAAATGACTGAGCCATTGAGGCCCTGGGGTGAGAGATTTGAACTCATCAATGTCCTACCGACTCACTCTAGTTGGTTTAAGTTAGTTCCATCATCTTCTGTGCAGTTAGTTGCTCAAGCCAATCACCTGGGAGGCATCCCCAAACCCTTTCCCCTTGCTGAACCCTAACATCAGTTAACAAAACCTGTTAGTTCTGCCACTTGGATCTCTCTCCTTCCTTTCTTTCCATTGCTA
The DNA here is from genome assembly GCF_017311325.1 of Ursus maritimus. Lineage (NCBI taxonomy): Eukaryota > Metazoa > Chordata > Mammalia > Carnivora > Ursidae > Ursus > Ursus maritimus. Next base: position 50,741,968 of record NW_024423564.1, read on the forward strand.
CTGCCATGGCCCTACGTTTTGCTTGATTTATGAGAGCAGTGCACTGCTACTCGTCCTGACTGCACTCTCAGCACTTTGCTACCCACGCTCACATTTGGGCCAGACTGACCTTCTTAAAAGATAAACTCCCTCAACCTCCGAACCTATTCTTGAGGTATTTCTCCAGCTCCTATTGCCTGAAGCACACAGTCGCACTTCCTTTACATGGCATACAGTGCCCCAAAGACTGACTTGACTCTACATCCTTGACCAACCTTTCTTCTGCCCATCCCAGCTACACTCTATGCTCTACCATATTGAACAACATGCAGTTTCCTCCACAGTCTACAGGCTCTCATGTCTGTGGGCCTCAGCACAGGACTTTCCTACTGCCCGAAGTCCTCTTTCCTCAGTTATCTCCATGGCCTGCTTCCTTATTTCCTTTACGTTTCTGTTCACATGCACCCTCTGAGAGGGCCTGCCCTGACCACTCTCTCCTGGTGCCCTTTATCCTTTATTCTTCCTAACACTTCTACCACGGATAGAATGGACATTTTTGAATCTGTTTATTGTCTGTCTCCCCCGCTGAAATATACACTCTAAGAAAGCATGCCCTTGGTTCTCTTATTTCTTAATCCTCCGTTCCCATAATGGCGGCTGGTACATGGTAAGTACTCGAGCAATAGCTGCTGCATAAAGAAATTTTGTTGAGGGGCGCCTGGGTGGCGCAGTCGTTAAACGTCTGCCTTCGGCTCAGGGCGTGATCCCGGTGTTCCGGGATCGAGTCCCACATCGGGCTCCTCTGCTGGGAGCCTGCTTCTTCCTCTCCCACTCCCCCTGCTGTGTTCCCTCTCTCTCTGGCTGTCTCTCTGTCACATAAATAAAAATAAAATCTTTAAAAAAAAAAAAAAAAAAGAAATTTTGTTGAATGCTCCCTCTACCTGGAATGCCCTCCCCTAACTCATCAGCCCCACAAAGTCTTACTCAGGCACCACGTCTCGGCTTTAAGAGCACTGCTTCTCTACAGCCCTCCCTGACTCTCCCAGGGAGACTCAAATAGGCCTTCTCAAAGCGCTCAGTGTACTTTGCACTCAACTCCACTACAGATCAGCTGGATCGCAGGCTGCCTGCCTCGCAGGCGCAACTAGAACTGTAAGCTCCTCGACAACAGGACTGTGTCTCTTCATTCTTGTAGCCCCAGCTGGTCCAGAGTAGGTGCTCCGTCAATGCTTACTAAATGAAAACAGCAAGTTTAAAAAGAGCTTTTCTCTGTACAAATACAACTGCCCCATAAAGGGACCTGGACTTCACTAATTCATTGGTGAGAGCTTGGTGCTAGGCCGACGAAACTTACCAACACTCATACTAATGGTGACGAAGGCATAAAAACAAGAATAGTTCTTTTTGAGATGATAACTTACCCATAATCCTCTAAGGCACATCCCAGCATGAGAAAAGTCAGCCCAATAGCTCCACTGAAGGATAATGCCACGAGAGCTGTGAAAAATAAAACCAAGAATTAAAGGTCCCACATCAGTGGTTGCCAGGAGCTAGGGGAGGAGGGGAGGAATGGGGAGTGCCTATTAATGGGTATGGAGTTTCTTCTGCAGGTGATGAAATGTTCTGGAATTAACTATAGTGATGGTTGCACAACCGTGTGAATACACTAAAAACCACAGAATTTTACACTTTTTTAAAGATTTTACTTATTTGACAGAGAGAAAGAGCGTACAAGCAGGGGGAGGGGCAGGCAGAGGGAGAAGGAGAAGCAGGCTCCCTGCTGAGTGGAGAGCCCAACATGGGGTTAGATCCCAGGACCTTGGGATTATGACCTGAGCTGAAGGCAGATGCTTAACCAACTGAGCCACCCGGGCACCCCGAATTTTACACTTTAAAAGGGTTAATTTTATGGTATGTGATTTATATCTCAATAAAAACATTCAATTAAGGAAATAATTAAAAGGCTCCTAATTTAAGCAAAGATAGTAATTTACTTATTTCATGAGCAGATGTCACATTTGACTGGCAAATGACTGCCTATGTCCACCACTTTAAAATCATTAGGTGAGAAAGGTCTCAAGTATTTCCCAACTCCTATCTAATATATAAATTCCCTCTATTCGTCACAAGAGGCCAGTCAGCCTGTCTGCACAGCTCCAGAGAAGGGAACTCAATACCGCCTGAGGCAGATCATCTCCTGACAGTATCCAAATGCTGAAAATCTTTTAAATTATATCCAAAACTGCCTCGCTGTAATATATATACCCTTGGATCATTCTGCCTCCTCCAACCACAGTACTTCAAGTATTTGAAGACTGCTTTCATGTTTTCATAGAAAATGATTCCCAACCAGTATCCATGGAATAAAATATTTATTCCCTGCATCTGTTTAACACTAATCTCTGAGGGGGTAGGAACATATTTGTCCTTGTCACGTTGCCGAGTGGGAGACAGAGTATCAGGGCTGTTAAAAAGTCTTGAACTCTCAGTCACCAACAGGGGTTCATATCTTAACACTGCCACCAACTGGTTGTGTGACCTTGGAGAGAAGCTGAACCTCTTTCAATCTGATTTCTCACCTGTGAAATGGGAATAATGGTGCCACCTTATCATGAAGCTTATGGGGAAGTAAAGGAAATAATCCAGGTGAAGTGTTTGGCAAAAGGAGGTGCTCCATAAATAAATGTTGCCTGATGAAGGCATCTGCTCATTTTAGCAACGTTCTTTGCTAAAGGTACAACCCCAAAGCACAGGACACAATTTAGCCAAATTTTCTTCTAAAAAATTCATAATGCTCAAAATTATTCAATAACTTAACATTTTGGTTGCTTCCTTTTAAGAGATTTGGGGAGACTGTTTTATAAGAAGATGCCAAGGTGCTTTTTAAAAACATCTGCAAGTATACAGACATTAGTGGACAAGGAAAGACTGTCAATTTTAATTTTTATATTTTTCCATGTAGCACATGTCACTTTTTAAAGAAAAACTTACAAAATTAACTTTTCACATATTGTTTCATTACAGATGATCTTTTCCCCGCTGGCACTGTCCCTTCCCTGTGCCTGACGATCTGCATCAGTCCCTGCTGTAGAGGGTTCAAAGCTAGGAACCATAGACGTCTTCCTTCTGTTCGGTGACACTGATCTCTCAAGGCTCACGAATGTACCTCCAGTGGATTCTTTTTTTTTTCCCATTGGGAATTACATCATCTGCCATCTTTTAAAGTTGGACCTAACCAGGAATCCAAGTCCATTTCTTTCCACTGTACACTTCTGCTGACATTGCATTCAGCCCAAAGCTCCCTGGTATCACAAGGGCTCAGCCACATCTGATGCTGCAGCCCAGAATGGGTCCTAAAAACTAGGCCTGCACCTCGTACTCCACTCTGGACTTCACTGCCTGAGTAGCCAACAAGGACCACAAATTCAACATACGAAAACTGAAACATCCCACCCTCTCCTTCCAAACGCACTTCTTCCCTTTAAGTTCTATCTTGTTCTTCTTTTTTTAAGATTTTAGGGGTGCCTGGGTGGCTCAGTCATCAAGCATCTGCCTTCGGCTCAGGTCATGATCCCAGGGTCCTGGGATCGAGCCCCACGTCGGGCTCCCTGCTCAGCGGAAAGCCTGCTTCTCCCTCTCCCTCTGCTTGTGTTCCCTCTCTCGCTGTGTCTCTCTCTGTCAAATAAATAAAATCTTGAAAAAAAAAAAAGATTTTATCTATTTATTTGACAGAGAGACAGAAAGAGCACAAGCAGGGGGAGCAACAGGCAGAGGGAGAGGGAGAAACAGGCTCCCCACTGAGCAGAGAGCCCAATGTGAGGCTTGATCCCTGGGATCATGACCTGAGCCAAAGGCAGACGCTTAACAAACTGAGCCACCCAGGCATCTCTTTAAGTTCTATCTTGAAAGACCACCCAACACTATTATCACACTCTTAGAGAAAATCAGCAAGTCAAGGTGACTCAATCTCCCAGATGTCACTCAAACCTACTGCTATAGACTGAATGAGTGGGTGCCCTCCCCAAATTCATGTTAAATCCTAGAGCCAATGTGATGGTATTTGAAGCTTCTGGGAGGTGATTAGGTCATGAAGGAGGAGCCCTCATGGATGGGATTAGTGCCTTCACCTCACATGAGGACACCGTGAGAAGACGACTGTCTATGAATCATGAAGCAGACATTCACCAGACCCTGAATCTGTTCGCACCTTGATCTTGGACTTCTCAGGATCCAGGACTGAGAAATAAACGTTTGCTATTTAAGCTATCCAGTTTCTGGCATTTTGGTTAGAGCAGCCCGAAAGGATTGAGATGTCCACCCTCTTCAACTGAACCCTCCGCTACTGCCCTGTGCAGGCCCTCATCATCTCACACCTGCCTCCAACTGTGACTCTTCCAATCCATCCTCCACGTAGCAGACAGTGATCTCTCAAATAAACAGAGATGGTGTCACCCCTTCACAGCTGCTCTCACAGCCTACGAGTTGTCTGGCACATGTTCTCTCCACTTGGAAAAAACTCCGTCCTTGCTCCATCCTTAGTAAGCCTTTACCTTACTGACCTTTTTAGACTCAATGCAAAATTGCCTCTTTTGTGAAAGCAGTCCTCTTTCTCCCAGGAGCAGGGTCCAGTAATCCCATCTGCATTCCTTTCCTGGGGCTGCTATTAACAATGTACTACAAAGTGAACCCTTTAGAACCATGGAAGTTTATTTTCTCACAGTTCTGGAGGCTTGGTGTCTCTAATCAAGATGCTGACAGGCTCATGCTTCCTCTGAAGGTTCTAAGGCAAGATCTTCCCTTGCTTTTTCCTAACTCCTGGTGGTCGCTGGCAATCTTTGGTGCTTCTTGGCATCTACCTGCATCATTCCCGTTTTCGCTTCTGTTTCCATGTGGTGTTCTCCCTATGTCTCTACACGCAAATTTCCTTTTTTATAAGGACACCAGTCATTGGATTAGGGCACATTCTAATCCAATACCATCTTAATTTGGTAACATCTGCCAAGACCCTATTCCCAAATAAGGTCAGATTCACAGGTACTGAGGAGTTAGAACTTGACCATATCTTTTGAGGGATACAATTCAATCCACAACATCATCTCTGTGCTCCTCCTGTCATCCAAGCACATCTTGGACACTTCAATAGTAATATAATTATTTCCAGTTCTGTCACCCCAAAATTACTTTTATCTTTTTATCCCAAGTCATAGGCATACAATAGTCCCTCAATAAAAGGTGAACTACCTGTAAAATGCTTCTTTCCCTTAGTCCTTTTCCATTTCATAGTCTATCTTCCTTTTCACTACATCACAATTTCTAACACATTCACACATAACCATTTTTATTATTTGATAGTTTGGGGGCATGACTAAACAGCACAGTGCAGTACTGAGATACTACTTGTCACCTGTTTTCTGCATTGGCTTCAAATGGACATGTTACACACTGGACACCATCCACGTAAATCGTATTTACTAAGCTGATATAAAAGTCATTCAGAAAGAATGATAAAATGTATCTGCCGCTAACAGCTCACATACTCACATACATTTCAGATTGCCCACACATGCGACATGCGTGCAAATATACTCTATACATGTTTACAGGAGATGTTGATTAACTGGGAAGATCCTTGGGTACAAATTCCAAAGAGGACAGTAATTCCAACATAGAAACAAGTTACACTACTCTATTCAAACATTAGAAATCGAATGGTTTCCCACCAAAATAACAAGAAGCCTTCCAATAGCCTCTCCCACCGCAGCTATCTCCCATTTCTCTAAAGGCATACAGATAGGGGAAGCGGTGTTCTTGGTACCCCCTTTTTGAACTGCCCCATTCAAAAACACACATTTCGCAAACACTACTTTCTTGTCTGTCCATATACACTAAAGAAAGTAGCGATAACATTCCACCTAATCTATTCTCCACAACTGCGAGAAATACAGAATTTCTGGGGGCTTTCCGTTGCCTGCAGTCAACTCTGTTCAACTCGAAAAATCATCAGTACCGAGAAGATTAAGAGCCCCGGTACTTTAAGAGCCGAGAAGACTAGAGACAATGGCTGCTCTGGAGGAAATGGGAAACTGCGGAGCTGCAGGAAGAGGGAGGAGACGCGTCGGGGTGGACATGTCAGGAAGTGGAAACCCAGTCTGTTTAAAACTCGGCAGAGGTGGGGGCGGGGGGGCCGCTCCGAGGAACTGAGGAGCCGGGAGGTGATGCTCCTGGGCTAGCCCGGGTGTCCCAGGAAGGCACTGCTCCGGACTCCACCTGGAAGGCCCCGGAGAGCGGGGCAAGAGCGTGAAGAGCAGTGAGATTCCACCCGCACCCCGCGGGGCGAAGGGAGAGGGCGAACGCCTACCGCCCCGGAGAGGCGGGGAGGGCGGTGGGCCAAAGGATGCCGTCCCTCGCCCACGCGCTGAAGGAGCAGCTCCAGGCTTAGCCCGGGACGGAGGCGACACCCCACCGCAGGACCAGGGAGCGAGTTGGGGGGGGGGGGCCACGGATATACCTTTAACACCCGCCATGTCTCCTGAGCTGGGGCCGCGGCTGCTTCCGGCTTCCTGCCACAGCCCGGCTGCCTCCCAGACCCGGCCCCGCACCGCACAGCAGGCCCTGAACCCGCCCCTTCACGCGGAGCCCTGCCCGTGCCTGTCCCGATCCGCCCCGCCCAGCCACCCAGAACCCCGCCCCTGCTGATCCAAGATCCGCCACGCTGAGCCCCGCCCTTGCCAGTCCTGATCCTCCCCTCCCGGACACGCACAGCCCCGCCTCTGTTTGTCCCGGATCCGCCACGCAGAGTCCCGCCCATGCCAGTCCCCTGTGGGTTCCAAGTTCACTCCAAACACGCACAGCCCAACCGCTGGGGTCTCGATCTCTCCCCGCCTCGCCACTCAGAGCCCCGCCCCCGCCGGTCCCGATCGCCTCTCCCCGTCCACTCAGAGCCGGATCCCTGCTGGTCCCAAGCTCACTCCCGCCACGCAGAGCCCCGCCCGCGCCACGCGAAGCCCCGCCCAGCTCGTCCATAACCCCGCCTCCAGCGCGCAGAGTTCCGCCCCATCCCGTGATCCAGGTCCTGGATCCCACCCTGGAAAGCCACTCTCAGCGTGTAAACCCGACCTTGCGCCTGGAGCCCTCCTCCTAGATCCTGAGCCCTACGCGTAATCCCCTAACCTGCCACACGTTCAATCCAATCCGTCGGCTGGGGCCTCGGCTCCTCCCGCACCGCTGAATCCGCGCGCATGCCAAGACACTCCAGCGCAGCCAACCCAGCACAGGTCCAGCGCAACCAAGATCCACAATTGCGGTTCCTGGCTGCAAGGAATCTCTGCCCGACGGTGGAGAATGAGAAAGAGGGGAGAGGGAAGGAAGGGACACCCGCTTACCGGGCAGCATTATTCTCTTGAGCCCAGGCGTGCTTGTGTGTGGGCGGGTCTGCGTTTACCTCGCTGTGACTGCTGCTGAGTGGGACATGGGAGCACCAGGGAAAAGGCCCAGAGGACACATCCCTTCTGAAGATCTTGGCAGTTACATGGACTTGCCCGGCTTAATACTAACTTCAACACTTTTCAAACACTCGTTTTCTCCCTTCCACCCTGGCTTATTTAGAGAGACAAAGACCAATAACCTCTTTTGCACCTGAAACTTTCATGAACCTTTAAATAACTATGATTCTTACACCTTAGGACCCCAAGTCTGCGGGTAACCAAGGCCAGTTTAAACCGCATGGGGCCATTTTGTACTTACTATTCCTCACAGGAATGGAGAGCTTTGTCTTGGTGGGGCCAATCTGAAAGAGACCTTAAGAGCCATTTGACCCAGTGCTTTATTTTACCTTTATGGAAAGAGGCTCAGAAAAGGTAGGACTTGCCAGCTTTTTGGAGGTTGGATTACAGGCCACTTAGCCTCATTGTAGCTGAGAACTACTGCCCCTTTTCTATTGCTTTTTCTTAATTTTCAAAGAGACTGAAAGATAAAGGAGTTCCCCTGGCTGCCTGAGAAATACCAATTCTCACCACCACGACCTTTCCGGATCCCCATTCAGTTTACCTTTTCAAAACTGTACTATGAATGTATTATTGTCTCAACACATGCTTATTTGTGAATTTGTTTTTCTAGCCCCTCCCATTTCTCCTCATAGATGTAAGCTACGCTCATTAAAAACATTGTGTTGCTAATACCTGGCTCACTGCAGACTCTTGCAGATCAGAATTACACTGCTGTGCTTTGTAGCCTGCAATCTACTCAAGATTGTTGAGAATGTCTTTTTCCCTCTTTTGAGTATCATATTCTTTCTAATACCTGTTAAAGCATTCAGGGGAAACTGTCTATCTGCCAGCCATTCGCTGGAAGCCTGTCCTTTTTAGCTCCTTTACTATAATGCCAAGCTGCTCTCATGAGAAAGTTCAGACTTTTTGCCCCTTAATTGATTAGGGTTTTCTTTGGAGTCAAATCTTCCCATTTCCCTTTCTATTCCTGGGCACCCAGCAAGTGTCTGAAAAGCCATAAACAAAGGTTTGCTGGAGCCTTCCAAGTCAGCCTGAGGACAGTCCCACAGAAGGGAAGTGATTTTGGAGAAAAGTGACATTACCTCAGAGGTACAGCTTGGTTGGAGTGCCTTAAGCTTAGCAGTAAGAAATTGAAAGATGGTGAGAAGCAAAAAGATGAGGTGTTTGCTCAGGGAATCAGAAAAATGCAGAGACAGTATTCATCTCTAAATTAGGCTTCTGGAACTAATTTCTAAGTATATGTGGGAGGTGGTGGGGGTGGGGTAGGGAAGACTTCCCACACAACACCAAGCAATTCTTGGACACCAACAGGGTGTCCTACAATTTAGTTCAATTTTGACACTATCTACCTGGAGATAGCATCAAATTCCACAGGTTAAGGGTTTAGTCCTACAGGACTCTGCACCTCTCACTTTCCGACGCCAGTCACAAGCCAGGTTGTTACCTATGCTTCTGACCTACCTCAGACTTGAGACACCATTTGTAAGCCCAGGTTGCTACCTGTTCTTCTGATGGACTGGCTATAAATCAGAGGCTCCCAGGACCTCCTCCTGTTTGATTAAAGAAACTCAACCATCCCCTGAGAAAATCTGCTTTTGTGAGATGTTGCACTGAAAAATTGTTCTTCCACTTACCCATTCCATGTTTCCTCAAGAATAAAAGAGTCACCAAAAAAGAAAGTAAAACCTTAGGAGCTGAAACCTACCCCCAACTTGGATGTTTAAGATCCATGTCCTCCGACATGCTGCCTAGGACTTCAGTGAATCACTTTAGATAAACTGTCATATTCTCTCCTGGCATTGAATTCCCTCATACTGTGAACTGGGTTATATTATCTCTATCTTGCAGATGGGAAGACCGAGGCTCAAATAGTAACTAGTGAGTAGAGAAGCTGAGATAAAACCCAAAACCATTCAACTCTACAGTCAGTCAGCACTTGTACTACTCCCTCTAAATCTGTTGCAGTAATTAGAAAAACAGCAACCTCCTATGTTTACAGGGCAATCAAGTCCATTTGTTCATTTTTATTTGCCCTTACATATCTATTAGTATCTGGCATTCAGTTTACACAAAATATTGGCTGGATTAACAAAAATTAGTAAGTTCACCATTCACAGTACCATCGTATGGTCACACATGCAAGATAGATGCCCTGGATCCATCCGCACTGGGGTAGGCTCTCAAATCACTGCTTAAGTGAAATCCAAGGGTGATACAACCACTGAAATCAGTCAATGTTAGTTTCCCTCCCTAACTCTCAACCACTGCTTTTCACACAGCCATTCCCTTTATAGAAACTACAATTCAAATCTCTGCCATTTTACGCAGGCAGATCTCTGCCATTTGAAGGACTTAGAAATAAGGGCCAAGGCACAAATTTCTTTTGAAGCTTTTTTCTATGTGTGTGATTCACTCCCCACAACCCAAGGTTTCAGTGTAATTCCAGCCCCAATACTGGCCTGCAGTGATCTACTTTGTCCTATAGACTATCAGCGACAAAGACAACAGCTCCTATTTCGTGAGAACTCACTTGATAGCAGTTTATATACGGTCCCTAATTCCTCCATTGCAGGGTTGCCGCAATTATCTCTATTGTGCAGGTCATAAAATTAAGCCTTAGTTTAGGGGCGCCTGGGTGGCTCAGCCGTTAAGCGTCTGCCTTCGACTCAGGTCATGATCCCAGGGTCCTGGGATCGAGCTCTGCATCGAGCCCCCCATCGAGCCCCCCATTGAGCCCCACATCAAGCCCCACATCGAGCCCCACATCAAGCCCCGCAGCAGGCGTCCCGCTCAACGAGAAGCCTGCTTCTCCCTTTCCCACTCCCCATGCTGGTGTTTCCTCTCTCGCTGTGTCTCCCTCTGTCCAATAAATAAATTAAAATCTTAAAAAAAAAAAAAAATTAAGCCTTAGTTTAAGAAACTTGTTGACTATGACAGCCCTTAAGTAGAAAAACCAGGATTTAAACACAGTCTTCTGGTCTCAAACCAACACTGTACCATTATGCCAAACACTGTGGTTTGTTTTTAGAATAACCAAAATCTATTTACTTGACCTAAATTCCCCCATAGATGTTTCCAGCAGGGAAACTGTCCTGTTGCTGTGATAACTGTTTCTGGTAGTCAACGTTTGTGTTCACTCCTTACACAATGGTGTTTCATCAGCAGTATTAGAATCCAACTTGGACGTTCTTCCAGACAGTACAGGGATGACTCAAATTGCCAATCAAATGCTTTTGATTGGCAAAATGTGCTTCCAAATGAACATGATGCTTCTATCCTTAAACACTAAAATATAGTTGACCCTCGAACAATACAGGTTTGACCTGTACAGGTTCAATTATACATGGATTTTTTCAATAAATACAGCACAGTACTGTAAATATATTTTCTCTTCCTTGTGATTTTCTTAACATTTTCTCTTCTCTAGCTTAGTTTATTGTATGAATACAGTATTCTGTAATACAGAACATTATACGTTATACTGTATTATATACATATACATACAAAATATCTATCAATCGACTTTATGTTATCAGTAAGGCTCCTGGTCAACAGTAGGCTGTTAGTAGTTAAGTTTTTGCGGAGGCAAAAGTTATACATGGATTTCTGACTGCGTGGAAGGTCAGAAACCCTAATCCCCGCACTTTTCAGGGGTCAGCTGTGTCTGTTTTTGACAAAGTCCCAGACTCCCAGGATCAATCCTTTTGTCTCAGCATGCAAATATATCTTTGAAAATACATTAATATTCTATCTAGGAGACCAGGATTTCTATGCTGATTCTTTTTGAAACATAGTGTTTATGTAGCATGATCCAAAGTAAATGTGTGTGTGTGTTTGTGTGTGTAGGGGAAAGGGCAGTACGGAGTGGTTAAGGTATAAATCCAGAAATCCTCTCAGATTACATTTGCAAGTGTATTAAATGCTTTTCATACTCTTGTCTCATAACTTTTCTTAAAAGTGAATCACGTCAGAAGATATAACTCAAACTTGTCATTAAATTCCTATAAGCGCAAAAATAACTTAGGTTTCTACAAATATTTTTGAGCCTTTTAATATACATTACAAATATTTTAGACCAATCACATTTTGTTGTGTGTAACATATTTACAAAACAGAAAATATATTACAATAAACATGAATGAAACAGTGAATCTGATTAACAACAGGCTTTGTCACAACCAGATATTTAAAAGGAATGCAAAACCCTGTTGGTCTGCATATGTTAAGAGTTTTGAGATAAATAGGGGTCCAGAATTATAATGTATCTGGAAAAGAGATGAAGGAAATCCCAAATTTAATAAGTTAGCTAAGATTCTTTCTCATTGCTAATTATATAATGTTTAATGATGTTTTATACTGTGAACATTGATGAATTACCCAAACATGATACAAAGCTAATATAGTTCTATCATTTCAAAATGTACGTGACATTCACATAATATCCTTTTAATTATTATTATATACTGTAGTTCACACAATATCTACAAATGTGAATGAGAAAAAAAAAAAAAACCAGGTCACAGCAACATGTCTCACATTCCAATTTTAAATAAGACAAGCACATACTGGATCAAACATTATTTCATAATACGTTAATAAATAACACCTAGTTCGTTATGGTTACCTTGAACAGTTTACAGCTGTATATTTAAAAAGAGAACATTTTCTGCGAGTTTCACATTGTCAGTAAAGGGTAAAATAAATAACAAACATAACAAAAAAAGGAAGGAAGAGAAAGAAAGCAAGAAAGTGAGCAAGCAAGAAAGAAAGAGTTAGTTCTATACAGAACATAAAGTATTTTTGACATGCTGCTTTTCTGGTACAGTTTGCCACAAGAAAATTAAAATAGAAACAAAAAAATGATTGTCTTTTAAAAACAACTTTTGAAAGCTTTTCACAATATTGAGCATGAACCTTTTAAGATCAGCATGGAAATCTTTTTGCCCATCCGCTTTGCATATATATACTACGCACATCGTGAATGTGCACACCCAGAGAGACTTCCTGAAGTCACGGGATAGCAACCGCTGACCCCTCAAACTGAGACACAGCCAAAACACTGGACTGAAATCCGACCAGTGTGAATTCTGCAAAGGTCTCCTTCTCGCTTTGCTTTCACAGATGTCCCTGTGGGAATGCTATTCCTGTGGACCCCCAGCTACTTTGAAACAATAAATCCCACTGTGATAATCCAAGGGATCCAGTTTCAACAACAGGCGGGAGGGGAACACAGTTCCTCCAGGCAAAGCCTGACAAGCCATCTGACTCGGTGGGAAGGTGAATACAGCACTCCCGCCACAACTGCGCCTACCGCATTACTCGTGTTCATTGTGGGTTTTCTACGCTCTCACCACAACTGCTCACACACCTAGAGGACAGAGACTCTTTACTGGATGATGGTCCTGATACACTGTGACTATGCCAGACTGCCTCGCAACCCGTTTCCAGCTAAGAACGTTTTCTTGACTAAGCAAAAGGAAGAGCGTGAAGCCTTATGGCAAAATTGTTAAGTTTCTTTCAAATCAGGTTTAGAGTTGAATTACATCATTAGGACATTTTCTTTAAGCAACCACAGTTTTCTAAAGGGAGAGGAAGGTAGCAGCCCAACTTTCTGACCAGGAACAAAGATTTCTATCTCCATAGAGTTCCCTGTTTTCTTTAGTCAGCATTTCCATGAAGTTTTAGCTTATCCAGGAAGAACTGGCAATCACTGGATTGTAATACAATCACTTCCCACAGTTCAAGTTCTTTCACATCAGTTAGTTCTCTTGACCAAAACAAGTATACAGTATTATGCTAAAGACCATTGTAAATTTCCATAAAAATAAAATACTCGGTGGTTGTGTTCCTAGAATCTATGTAAAGCCATGGCTCAAATTACATCTTTCCAAGAAAATCTTAAAACCATTAGTTAAAATCCATCATGTAATCCAGTTATCGTAGCTTTTGCTCATTAATCCTGTTCTCAGACAATGAGATGGGTGTTATGCCTTTGGTGGCCTCTGTTTTCCATTTCCCCACAAAATGCTGAGTCAGCTCCCCAGAGGACAGGCTGGAATGTTGTAACTCCACAAGGTCGTCTGACTAAAAGTTCCTCCCCTGCTTTGGACTTTTTAATGGTAGGGACTTGAGGAAACAAACATCCACATTCTTTATCAATGAGGAAGTAATTCACGAGTAATTTAACAGTTTAGTACTGGATACATGTTACTGGAGTTTTGGGTTCACCTGTGAAAACTTCGAAATTGTGACGCACACTAAGCATTAGCACAGGTCTGCAGCAGAGATGGGAAAGCTCATAAGTTAATACAAGGGCTTTTGACCTTGATTTTCAAATTCAGACCAGGCATCATTGAGCTCCATGAAAATCATCTTTGCATATTGTTCATAGGGCTGCCCGGTAGCCTGCAGAAAAAACAAAAACAAAAACATAAAAACACATTAGATAACTACAGACCAAAATTTTATTCGTATTACAATTTTCACTGCTAATATGTGGGCTCCAAGTAATTGAAATGTTTTTCTAATAGGCCATTTCTTTTTTTATAGCTCAATCTATGGGGCCCTAATATGACCGTCCCAGAACTCCCTCCCGTTAGGAATTCACATATGGTAACAGCAGTCTCTGAATGAGTAGACACAGAGCACTTACTGAGTAGAGAAAGACACACGCATTCTCCAGAAGTACCAACCAATGACAAAAGCTCGTGACAGCCTATCTATAATTGATTGTATTTCTAAACTCCTATTTTCCCATTTCTAAAAAAAAATTAAGTTCTTGGAGACCCGTAACATGGGCGTAGAGTTTGTGTATTTTTCTAGACTCCTGTTTCTCTTTCTCTTTTGATTCATTGAAACGCATTGTTTCTCACTAATTCTTCTCTTCAGACAAGTTACCAAAAGTATGGAGAAATGAAAATCAAATATATCACATTCAAGCATGTGTTCCCAAGTGGCATTTCAACCATAGCCTCACATAACAGGACTGGTAGAAATAACACCAAGTCTGTCTATATGACAACAAGGTGACTCACTTCTGTCTAAGAGGTTTCTACATATTATGATGATTTCAACCGGGGCCATGTGGTAGTTTCTGACATTGTAGAGCACCTATATGTGGATATACTTCCAAGAAAACATAAACTGGCACCGATAGAATAACAAATTTAGGTCCATTTTGAATAGTTGGTTGATTTGACCAATTTTGCCAACTACATTCCAAAGCTTCTTCCCTATAGTTGTGGCTGAACATACTGCTATATCTCTACAAGAGAAAAATCTCCCTCTGTCCAGCTCTTAGCCCACCCTTACTATTATAGGCCAGGACACAATTTATATCTGATTCCTAAAAATCTGTCCGTGGTAAATCAGACACCTAAGTAAAGCCCCCTCGTTCCATTATTGTATTAGATAGTTTAATTTCCCTTGCTTCATAAAGGGCAGGTTATACTCACTTTATCTGGGTGCACCACCAGCACAGCCTTCCTGTACACCTTTTTCACCTGCTCAGGTGTTACCAGGTCTGCCATACCAACTGGTTTCCACTTGGTCTCCCCAGCCCACAGCACAGTATGCATCGTGGACAGAAGTGCTCTGATATTTCTCTCTTTGCCTTCAATCCATTCCAGAATCTGTCAACACAGAGGGAATTTGGAAATTCAAATGTTTTCAAGTCCCCAAGGTCTCCACCAAGACTCTGGAAACCCCTTCTGCCCCAGCAACATCAACTACTTGGGGCTCTGTGCATTCTCCAAGCTGTTCCCTCAACCTGGGATCCTTTTCCATCTCCAGCTCCTAACTTGTCTTTCTGGTTGACTCTTCATCATCCTTTTAAAGCCTGCTCAGGAATTTCGTACTGTTTGCCTTTGACCCCTTGAATTCCTTCCTCTTGGCCCCAACCCAGAGTTAATCTCACTTCTAAAGCATGAACTCCATGGGGGCACACGCATGTCTACTTTGGTCTCTGCTATCTGCCTCTGTCTACTGCAGTGTCTGGCAAAAAGACACTAAAGAAATACCCCTTGAAAAAAAGAACAGATTTCTCCAAGCTAATCCCTTGAACATGTTTCTATCACGATATGTGCAATATTTTATCGAAATCACCCATGTGTTTGTCTTTTTGCCACTAGGCAGAGTTGTTTGAGAAAAGGTACTGTTTCTTACACATCAGTGTAACTCAGGAGCCAAATAACATGTCTGGTTCAAAATACAGCTCAAAAATTGTTAAATGAATGAAGTAGTTATGTTGATCATAATTTGAATCTTCTCAGTTTGAACAAATGAGGTGATTAAGTTGAAGGCTTTGTAAGAATGCACCAGCATTTAGCACGTAATAGATGCTTAGCGGGTATTTATTGGTGAATGATGTTTAGCCAAGGTGAATGATGGCTACTCTCCCAAGTAACTAAATACCCTATACCAGCTAAATAACCAAGCACAGTTTAAAAGACATAAACCACTTTCTTTCAGAGAAAACTGTCAGAGTTTGCCTAATGCACAAATGTTATCGAGATGGAGTACAGAGTTTTAAAAGGAATATGAAACCTCTGTGGGGTTACATGAAGTAAAAGACACATGCAAACAAAGGATCCTATATTGCCCTCAAAAGAGAATCTATGTATCTTTAACAAATGTTCAGATCTGTCTGGAAATATGGTACTTTTTTTTTTCTTCAAAATATGTAAGATGGACTTGCTGTGCTAATCCTGGTTCTGGAGATCCTTTCATGCAGTGACAGATGAGAGAACCATCTCCTACTTAGTTCTAGTGTCAGCATATTTAGTATTTTGTCATGTAGGAATTTAACCTCTCCATTTGTGAAGGACATTCCAATTCTCTTGATCTTTTACAAATCCGTTCTCTACTACCTCACACAATTCATCCACATAACCACCCTTTTGTTTCCAAGCTAAACTGGGAGTACCTGGTTTACAATTTTTTTTTTTAATGGGGAAATATTCTTTTTCCCCAAATCCAATGTTACCTAGACTTCTAGAATCAAAACAGATAAAAGTAGAACAGCTCTGATTGAAAGTGGAGGGAAGCAGTGAGTAAAGCTGGAACCAGGAACAGTGAAGGTTTCACACCCGTGACCTTGTCACATGACTGTCACACCAAATAATCACACTGAGCCAGGGGCTCACTCACCTTTAATTTCTCAGGATCCATTTCCTTTGCCATTTCCTCCTTTCTCATCTCAGCTATTGTTCGAGGCCCCTTTTTGTCTTTGTGTGCGTTGAAACCTTGACCAGAAAGTAGGTCTTCAAAGTCAGCTGCTTTTTGTTTCCCTTCTGCAATAGAATTTTTGAAAAAATCATTATAATTTTTACTCTTCAACATAAAATCAACATAAAATCCCATATCCTCCTAACACTTAAGGTCTTTTTCACCAAGTCTGCTTGTGGCTTCACAATCTTTCTTAATGTTTGGAGAGGCAGCCTAGCATGGTGGCAAAGAGCCAAGTCTCTGGAGCTGGACTCTCCAGGCTTGCATTATAGCTCTGCCACTTACTCGGAATGTAACCTTGGGGCAAGTCACTTATCATCTGCATGCCTCAATTTCCTCATCTGTAAAACAGGGATGGTATTAACAATACTACTTACCTCATAGGGTTGTTGTGAAAATTGATAAGTTAACATTTTAAAGGTTTTAGAATAGTGCCTATTTAAGTGTTTATTAAATTAAAACAGAACCAAAACACAGAAATCCATGCTGTCAATGCCCATTGACCAAAGTTGGCATGTGAATTGAAACCCATTGCCATCTCAATACTGCACGACATTCTGGATACACACTCGCGCATGCACATGCTAAAATGTAAGTGCTCTGAGATGAGGGAATTTGTCTGTCTTGTTCACTGCCATAATCCCCAATGTTTTCTACACTGAAGATGGTCCATAAATATCTGCTGACTAAAGCCAATCACCTTACATCTACTCAAAATAAAAATGGAGGGAAAGCAACA
Organism: Ursus maritimus; assembly: GCF_017311325.1. Taxonomy (NCBI): domain Eukaryota; kingdom Metazoa; phylum Chordata; class Mammalia; order Carnivora; family Ursidae; genus Ursus; species Ursus maritimus. The sequence continues at coordinate 50,759,416 of NW_024423564.1, forward strand.
AGACTCTATGGAATTGTCCAAGCAATGTCCACTGCTAACCCAAGAACAAACATGATGTTACATATTCCCAAAAAAAAAATCCATCACGTTATTATTTTGAGAAGGCACTTGTGTCATATCCAGTAGAGTGTGACGGTTAAGAGAAGGGGTTCTGGAGCCACATTGTCTGGGTTCCAATCTTGCCTTTGTCACTTACAAGCTGTACGGACTTAAGAAATTATTTATCTCTGCCACAGATTTTTTTTAATCTACGACATGGGGTTGGTTTTGAAGATTGTATGAAATAATACATGAAACTCCTTGAAATGGCACCTTACATCTAGTAAGCCCTCAATGTTAGCTACTGTTACTAGAAAAAGTAGAATTTCCTTTTCCACGTTCCATAGAGAGAAAGGCCTGTTTCCTCACCATGTCCTTATACATTTAGTTCTTGAGTGTGATCAAATCAATTGAAATGTAAAATACATTATAACAGCCATTTAACAAAACCAAATTTAACCATCCCTGTTAGGCAAAATACATTATTTTTTCCTTGTTATCAAGAATCCCATTCAAAAAAAGAAAAGAAAAGAAAAGAAAAGAATCTATTCAGAGTATCCTCTAGCCTTAGCTGTTGGCCCATTTTGTGTTCTTTTAACTTCCTTCCCAGAAGAGAGGGAAAAAACCATCACAGAAAACTTAATGATCTCAGAAACATCCACCAACCAGAGTATAAGCAAGACCAAATGTCCAAGACATACACTCCTCTAATTAGGATCCAAGGGCAAATATGAACAGTGCTTGCAAGGTTCCCAACCTTTCTCTTCTACCCCCCTTCCAAAGGAATAACACCTTCAAGAAACAGCCACCCCTCCATCCATACGCACTCAGTATTCAGTTAGTGCCTACTAAGCCAGGTGCTAATGATAACATGACACAGTCCCTGCTCTCCATCCGGTCTCCATGTGGAGAGAGACCGACAAGTGAACTAGCAGTCACAAAATGACCTAAGTGTTAAGAGCATGGTAAACCCCGGTGCTTCAGGCACAGAGTGGGAGGGAGGGATCATGGTGTGTCTCTACAACTATAAGATTCACTCAGAAGGCACTGGAATTCTTCTCTGTCTCCTTCTTCAGACACACAAACATACAGGTAGTATGACAATACAGGCTACCCTCTGGTCAGGCTACACACCATCATTCTTACCCAAATTAGCTGATCCTTTCCCACGTTCGTTCTGCCCCCCAGGCATGGCTGAGAAGCTCACATTGTAGTTGGGTCGGTTCTGGGGAGACGAGTGGGGGATGCTGGTCTGTGGCTTAGACTGTGTCTGCTGCCAGCCGTAGCCACCTCCCTGCTGCCACCCTCCCCCCATGGGCTGGGGAGATGCTTTCTGCGGTGAGCTGAGAGGTGGAAATCCTCCACCCAATCCAGTTGGTGTGGTGGGTTTGCTGGCAAATGAAGAACTACCTACAGAAACAAAAAGAGAGAGAGAGAGGAATGCTCTTTTGAGTAGCCTCTAATTCCGTTGTGCCAAGTTACTGTTTTCAGTGACTTTAGTGGAAATTACCTTGACTGATAGCACAATTCACCTTCCTAATAGTTAAAGAAATTGCAGGTATATATTTCCTTTAATCTCTACAGTAACATTTTTAGGTATGTATTAATAGCCCCATCATTTTCTTCAGATAAACAAACTGCAGTTCAGAGCAATTAAGTGATTTTCTCCAAGTCACACAGCCAACAAATGGCAGAACTGGAACTTGAATCCAAGTCTTTGACTCCAAGCCTGAAGAGCCCTGGCTTTTCACTGTGCCATCGCTTCTCTCCTTCCCACCTTCTAAGCACATTCTCCTTTTTCACTGGAAGAAAAACTACCAAATGACAAGAACAGAGAATAAAGCAAAATACATTCACTCACTAAGGTACAACTTACATGTCAACGATCAAGATTAATCATTGTTTGTTATAAGTACAAATGTGGTGAGTGCCCAGGAGTAAACAAAGATGTTTTGAAATTTCACAACTAGGTTTCAATTTCACACTTCTTGCATTTCATTGCAGGAGAGTAAACACAGCCAACACTATGACAACTTTGAACCAGGCAAAGGATCTTACTCAAGCTTTACAGAAATGATTATTAGTTTGTGCTGGGAATTCAAGTAGAATTCTGATTCCACAATCATCTAACTTTAAAATACTCACTGCATACATGCTGGGTTGTTTCCAAAACACAAAGACCAGGTATAGCTTGTGTTTAAAGAGGTAAAATGAGAAACTGGAATGTGGCGATCCCTAGGAACCCTTTCATGCACCAAACCCAAAGTAACGGTGCTAATAAAATAACTAACATTTATGTACAAAATACGTTTGTGTATATTACTGCTTTCAATCTATGCAACACTCTTAAGGAGGTAGGCAGTACTATTAATCCCACCTTATTTTTTTAATATATTTTTAAATCCATAAGTATTTATTTTTAATTTATTTTTATTTTAAATTTAATTTAATTAACATACAGTGTATGATTAGTTTCATAGGTAGAATTTAGTGATTCATCAGTTGCATATAACACCCAGTGCTCATTCTATCAAGTGCCCTCCTTAATGCCCATCACCCAGGTACCCATCCCCCCACCTACCTCCCCTCTAGCAACCTTCAGTTTGTTTCTGATAGTTTAAAGTCTCTCATGGTTTGTCTCCCTCTCTGATTTCGTCCTTTTCTTCCTCTGTGCTCATCTGATTTGTTTCTTAAATTCCACATATGAGTGAAATCATATGATATTTGTCTTTCCCTGACTGACTTATTTCACTTAGCATAATACCCTCTAGTTCCATCCACATCATTGCAAATGGCAAGATTTCATTCTTTTTGATGGCTGAGTAATATTCCGCTGTATACACACCACATCTTCTTTATCCATTCATCTGTCGATGGACATCTAGACTCTTTCTATAGTTTGGCTATTGTGGACATTGCTGCTATAAACATTGGGGTGCATGTGCCCCTTCAAATCACTGTTTGTAACCTTTGGATAAATATCTAATAGTACAACTGCTGATAGTTCTATTTTTAACTTTTTGAGGAACCTCCATACTGTCTTCCAGAGTGACTGTACCAGTTTGCATTCCCACCAACAGTGTAAGAGGATTCCCCTTTCTCCACATCCTTGCCAACATCTGTTGTTTCCTGAATTGTCAATTTTAGCCATTCCAACCGGTATCTCACCATGGTTTTGATTTGTATTTCTCTGATGCCAAGCGTTGTTGAGTGTTTTTTCATGTTGACCCCACTTTAAAAATGAGGAAATCCAAAACTCAGAGAAGTTTCCTGATGTGCTCATGATCACACAGCTAGTTAATGGTGCTGGGATCTGACTACAGGCAACCTACCTCCAAATACCATGCTCATTTGCTGCACCCATAATCCCTAATTCTTACCCAAATCTCTGAGCCTGTCGCCACAATTTGTCCCTTACTGTCTCTTCTCTCTATAGATCTTTCCCTTTATTCTCATCTAGGACTCCTTCTTCCTTCCCCACTGGGAATGCTGCATTATGGACACTGAGACTTGGAGTCAATCTGAGTTTGAGTCTCAGCTTTATCAACCATTCCTGCATGCATTCGTTCATCCATCCATCCATTCATTCATCAGTATTTATAGGCCATCTATGTGCCATCTACTGTGCTGGGCGCTGGGAATGCAGCACTGGGAATATGATCTATAGAGAATCCTTGCTTTCCTGAAGCTCAGTGAAAAACTTCACCTCACTGAGCCTCAGTTTCCTCATTTGTAAAACCAGAACTCCATCTATACCACAGGTATACCTAAAGACACAAAGGCTATATGAAAATATTTCACAAACCCTGAATTAAGCAAATTAAGAGGCATTATATTATAATATGATGCAAGTTCATATGCCCAGTGTACACTGGTACATCGTAAGGGCTCAATAAATACTTGGTAATAGGAAAAGGTAATGATGGAAGCTCTGAGGCTTGGCATTGCCCCCGTCAGTGTGTAACTCAGAGCATGAAGCCTCTTTCGTGAGCCCCTGGGCCCACCTGCCAACAGCACATCAACATACATCTTAGGCTGGGTATTCATTCTGCACTGGGATTTCATTTTACAGTTTCAGGAGGCTTACTGTCTTCCTTCTGAATACACACACACACACACACATACACACACGCATATATATATAATTTTAAAATTCAATAAATATGGAAAAGCCTAAAAACTAAAAAAAAAGAAAAACTTCCATATTCCCATTACGCTGCCATTTATTCATTTATTTATAAAACACTATCGAGCACCTTTCACATGCTAGGCTGCAGACACAGTGGTGAAAAGGCAAATGCTGATCCTGCTCTCAAGGGGCTCATCAACATTGTAGGTCTTTCTGATGCCTACTCTTCCAGAATATTCTCTACCCAGGTTCAGAAATTTAATTTTTAATGCTACCGAAGCAGAGAACTGACAAAAATGCAAAGCAACAGCTAAACCCAGAGGCCCCTGCTATCCTCATTAAAAGCTAAGGCAGTGGTTATCAGCCTTGGTCATGCATTTTAATCACCTGGGGAGCTTTTAAAACTCCCTACACTCAGGCCAAGACCAATTAGATCAGAATGTCTATGGGAGGCACTAAGGCATTGGTGTTCGCATCAGAATTGCTGAATGTGAAAATACCCTTAGGGGAAAGGACACTGTCTTTTGTCTTTCCTGAATTGCAGCTAAGTAATTTGAAAGTTGCATTTTAATCCTCAAAGCAATTGCCAAGGTGTCAAAAATTCTGGCTTGTATCCCTTGCTTACACGCCTCTTCACTGCGTGGCTTTAGGAAAGTCACTTAACTTTCCTAAATTATGTGACTTGAAAAGTGAAGAAATTTAGGAAACCAGTTTTCCCAGCAGTTGTAAGAATTACTACCTTTCAAAACTGACAAAGAACTCCTGAACTTCTCCCAACAGGTTTGTTGTTATAGTGATATGGGTGTAGCTATTCTGAAATTATTTTTATTGTGGGACACTTAGTGTTGTTGAGATCCAGGGCAACGGAAGACACATAGGTAGCATAGGGCAAGGCATGGAAGATCCCTGTGGTACTGGAAGGGATTTTATATATAGTTATACCCGCTCATCTCCTCTCTCTAGCTCCTGAAAGGCAGAGCAATGACACCCATCCCAGTACCAATGAACACACTTGGCACACAGACCTTGGTTTCCAAATGCCATTCTCTACAAAAAGGAATAAGGATTCCTTGGAGAATGACGGATTTTAGGACTGGGGAACAAATATTTCAAGACAAGCCTGGAACATCTTGTTGTGCCAAAAAGAAAGGAGTTTCTCAAAAACTGATGGACACAAGTTCAAAGGACATAGGAGCCAGAAAAAAAGGGGTTTTCACAAACCAAACCAAATCAGAGACGTGAACATTACAGAAAATAATGACAGTAATGAATCGAAAAAGAATCCATTGGTCCATTCTGATGAGAGACAGAGAAAGAAAAAGAGATTTTTTTTACAGTTGAATGCCAATTAATATACACAAAAAGAAGGGCAAAATCAGAAAATCACAATTTTGCAACCATCATAGTAATAACTGCTTCAGGCAAGAATCATTAATGACTGCTAAAACCAGTAGCTAAATCAGATGGAGAATAGGATATTCTCAGATAGGATAGTCTCAAATGATCTCCAGATTATTCACCAATTACAAAGGGAAAAAATGATGACTTTGTAATGAAGAAACCTGGCAGACACCCTCTAAAGCAAGTGACCACAGTCAGTATCAAATCCAAATTGAGGCTTTCTCAACTGGCCTACATCCTTCAAGGATCCCTGTCATGAAAAGCCAAAAAAAAAAAGGCAAAGGGATGATTCCAGATTAAATGTTCTAAAAGGACATGACAACTAAATGCAGAATGTGATGCTGGATTTTTAAGAAGAACTTTCTATAAAGATCACCTCTTCAGAAGGCCTTTCCTAACCACTTGATACCTAAAATAACACCACAGGCCAACCACCACTCACACACTTTCTGCTTTTTTTTCATAGCGCTTACAGTGGGGCTTTGAGTGTGAGCTCCAGAGCTTCAGGGGTCCCATGCTGAAACCATGGGACTTGGGTGTGTTACTTCATCGTTTGTGCCCTAGTGAACTCATCTGCAAAATGAGGATACCAGTCCCAGTACTTCAAAAGATTACTGAGGAGATTAAATGAAATGGTAGATGTAAAACCCTTAAAATAGCATTGTTATTTTTTTATTATTTGACACCATATTATATATTTATTCATTTGCTGTTTCCTTCCCCTTCTAGAAGATAGGGTTTAGGAAGGTGTGAATTTTGGTTTGGCTTTGTTTGTTTCGTTGGTTTATATTAAGACAATGTTAGCACACAGACAGCGCTCAGTAAATAGTTGTGGGATGGATAAAAAATGAACGGTGAATAAGATTTTATTTGAAGTAGAATTTCACCTGATGTTATTATTTTAATTTTAATTTTTATTTATTTATTTATTTATTTATTTATTTATTTATTTATTTATTTATTTGACAGAGATAGAGACAGCCAGCGAGAGAGGGAACACAAGCAGGGGGAGTGGGAGAGGAAGAGCAGGCTCCCAGCAGAGGAGCCTGATGTGGGGCTCGATCCCATAACGCCGGGATCACGCCCTGAGCCAAAGGCAGGCGCCCAACCGCTGTGCCACCCAGGCGCCCCTCACCTGATGTTATTATTTTAAAATTTGAAATGTACGTTAAGAAGGAAAAGAAAGGAAAAGGAAAGAAATGAAAATGACTTGGAGAGTTTTTAAAAGAAAAAAACATTCTAAAGAGTGTATGATGGAAGGTCGAGATTCTGACACAATTCCTGGCAAAAATGGAGTCATGCTCTCATTCCCTGCAGACGATTTGGCTCTAAAGCTTCCGAAGCTTCAGAAGGGCTCTCTTGAGAACCTAAACTATCAGCATGGTCAATTCAAAGCTTTGTGTCAGGGATACCCTATCCTTATTTAATTCCACACTGCCCAGAGGAAGAAGGAAAAAGGAGGAAGAAAAGGTTTCATGACATACTAGTCCAACGAACTGTTCCTTGGAAAATATGGTTCCTTAGTGAGATGGTCTGAGAACCCTGCAAACTGTATCCTTTTGGGGAACATCACCATGAACAGTTATGCTCAGAAGTTTCTGCAGTAATCAAAGTCCACTAAACTCAGTGCTTCCAAAATTACTTGCTCATGGAACACTTATCCTGCAACAATGATTAGCATATGATGAGAAACACTTTGAAAATACTATATGGAGTCTATTTTCTGTATGGAATTTTACAAACTGACCCGAGAGCACCGTAGTCAGCGGAGAGAAGAGGGATGCGGACATGAGGATCTCAGGGGTACCATCACAGGAAGGCCTGTGCATCGTGGGCCCCATACGGCACAAATTTATCTGACCAGCCTCATTTTTCAGCATTTCCCTACGCGTTCGTTACCTTTGCTGCAGCCAGCCTCCATTATCAGGTGCTCCTGAAGGTTCTGACTGCACTCCTGTTACTAATCCAAAGTTAGGCATTGGAGAAATGGTTTACTAGGAGTTCATTCCAACCCAGTATTTGAAGCCTGTTTTCTTTTTTAAAAAGCCCATCTCAGGTTTTAGAGTATTGCTTAAGAACACATACTATTTTAGGTTCCAGCTTGTTGTTAACACCAAAGATTTAGATGTAAGGCTTTGTGGCCAAAGTAAATGCTACTTATATCTTAATCTGCTGAGTTCGTACCTAGTGTCCCAAGGTCAGCAAAAGGATCCAGAGTCTGTGGTTTGTTTTGATGCGTGGGTGTGCCATGCGAGGATCCCGTGGGGCTGGTGGCAGCGGACTTGCTTCCCACTCCAAAGCTTCCTGAAAAGGAAATAAAATCATTGAAAATGAGTTAGTTGTCTGAGACTGAATTCTGAAATTCAGAAATCTACAGCTACTGCTCATCTTGTTCTGAGGGCAAATTAGGACAGGGTTTGCAAATATGTTAGAAGTTGCTAGACCTTATTCCTCTGACCTAAGTGAATAGTGGCCTGGAGCGGAGACAAGGAACAGAGAAGGCATATGTCATTTCCTGGCCATCCGTTGGAACTAGTATGTCCAGGGTCTACCTCTTATGTCACCTGACTGCATTCTTTCCCGTGGGGTTTGGAGTCAGGCCTGGATGTGGATTCTAGCTCTGCTACTTCCTAGCTGAGCAACTTGGCATGTTGCTTAACTTCTCTGAGCTTCAACATTTTCTCAATGGTTAAATAAGGAAATAGCAACTGCTTCAAAAAGTTGCTATTATAGTGTGTGTGTGTGTGTGTGTGTGTGTGTGTGTGTGTGTGTGTGTGTGTGTGTTAACTTGCACAGCACTGGAAACGCAATCATTCAAGATGGCTCTCAAGAAATGCCATATTAGCGATGAGAAAGATAATTTATTTATTGCAAATTCAACACTAAAACAAATCCTTTGTTAAGAAAGAAGACTATTCAGATTATTCAGTATCTACTCGAGGCCAGAAAATTTCATATAAGCTATGTCACTTAAACTTATACAACTGTGTGGGACAAGAATTATGAACCCTATTTTACACACTAAAAAGTGGAGTTTCCGTCTTATAAAAAATCTGAGTGCTTCTAAGTGGTTGAGTTAGCTCTATACCCAGATTTGTCCAATTCTATTGTCAAGATACAGCAAATGAAACCGAGAAGAGTGAAAGAATGTATAAAACACACTGCTGAGCGAGGAGTTAAGATGGCGGAGGAGTAGGAGACACCGTTTTCAGCCGGTCCTCTGAGTCGAGCTGGATAGGTACCAGACCAGCCTAAACAACCACGGAACCAGCCTAAACAACCACGGAACCACCCTGAGACGCAGGAAGACGCATCTGGATCTCTACAAATGAATATCTCCAGCGCTGAGTATTGAGGTACGAAGCGGGGAGCCATGAAACTGTGCACAGATATCGGAAGATAAACGGAAGGGGGAGGGAGCCGCCGCGTTCGGGCGCCGGGAAGCGGTAGCCACTTGCACGGGGGAGCGGGCGGGGCTCGCGGACGGCACCCGCAAAACAGCAGACTGAGACCGTGAGCCGGGTGCGCGCGCCACCAGGCATCTCGCGGAACCCCGGAATCCTGGTGCGCTCACTGGATCTAGACTGAGACCGGGAGATCCGGGAGCGCGCGCGGGGCGGCTGGCGGCTGGCGGCATTAGAAACACAAAGGACAGAGAGCAGCGCAGCCCTGGAAGTGAGGGCTGGGACGCCGGGTGTGGGGCGCACATCCCGGGACGCTGCAGGGTTGAGCAGCACCAACAGAAACAGAGTTAAAGTGGCCAGAACATTAGTAGAGAACGGGCCGCAATCCTTCTGTTCCGTGACAGAGGCTGAAATTTGGCCGCTGCTGCTCTGACTCTCAGAAGAGGCACAGCAAACCGCCAGGGAAAGCCGCCAGAGAACAAAAGCCTGGAAATACCGGCTCAGAGAGTGCCCATCCCCATCCCCCCTCGCAGGGGACACGGAGACTCTACCCAAACAGGGTTGCCTGAGTATCGGCGCGGCAGGCCCCTCCCCCAGAACACAGAAGGCAGGCTGAAAAATCAAGAAGCCCACAACCCGGGCGCCTGGGTGGCGCAGTCATTGAGCGCCTGCCTTCGGCTTAGGGCGTGATCCCGGCGTTCCGGAAAGGAGTCCCTCATCGGGCTCCTCCGCTGGGAGCCTGCTTCTTCCTCTCCCACTCCCCTGCTTCTGTTCCCTCTCTCGCTGGTTGGCTGCCACATAAATAAATAAATAAAATCTTTAAAGAAGAAGCCCACATCCCTAAGATCCCTATAAAACAAGGGGCACGGCCTGGGACCCAGTCAATAATTTGGGCTCTGGAAACCCCGCAACCTCTCTTCATCAGAATGACAAGAAGGAGAAGCCCCCCCCAGCAAAGAAAAGACAGTGATTCTGTGGCCTCTGCCACAGAAATAATGGATATGGATGTAACCAAATTATCAGAAATGGAATTCAGAGTAACGATGGTCAAAATGATGAGTAGAATTGAAAAAACTATTAACGAAAAGGTTACTGAGAATATAGAATCCCTAAGGACAGAAATGAGAGCGAATCTGACAGAAATTAAAAATTCTATGAGCCAAATGCAGGCAAAACTAGAGGCTCTGACGGCCAGGGTCGCAGAAGCAGAGGAACGGGTTAGTGAATTGGAGGATGGGTTAATAGAGGAAAAAATGAAAATAGAAGATGGTCTTAAAAAAATCCACGCCCACGAATGTAGGTTACGGGAGATTACTGACTCAATGAAACGATCCAATGTTAGAATCATCGGCATCCCCGAGGGGGTGGAGAAAAACAGAGGTCTAGAAGAGATATTTGAACAAATTGTAGCTGAAAACTTCCCTAATCTAGCAAGGGAAACAAACATTCGTGTCCAAGAGGCAGAGAGGACCCCTCCCAAGCTCAACCACGACAAACCTACGCCACGTCACGTCATAGTGCAATTCGCAAATATTAGATGCAAGGATACAGTATTGAAAGCGGCCAGGGCAAAGAAATTTCTCACGTACCAAGGCAAAAGCATCAGAATTACGTCAGACCTGTCTACACAGACCTGGAATGAGAGAAAGGGTTGGGGGAGCATATTTAAAGCTCTTTCAGAGAAAAACATGCAGCCAAGGATCCTTTATCCAGCAAGGCTGTCATTCAGAATTGATGGAGAAATAAAGACATTTCAGAATCGCCAGTCACTAACCAATTTTGTAACCACGAAACCAGCCCTACAGGAGATATTACGGGGGGTTCTATAAAAGTAAAAAGGCCCCAAGAGTGATACAGAACAGAAAGTCACAGCCAATACAAACAAAGACTTTACTGGCAACATGGCAACATTAAAATCATATCTCTCAGTAATCAGTCTTAATGTAAATGGTTTGAACCATCCCATAAAACGCCACAGGGTTGCAGATTGGATAAAAAGAAATGACCCATCCATTTGCTGTCTACAAGAGACTCATTTCGAACCCAAAGATGCATTCAGACTGAGAGTAAGGGGATGGAGTACCATCTTTCACGCAAATGGACCTCAAAAGAAAGCTGGGGTAGCAATTCTCATATCAGATAAATTGGATTTTAAACTACAGACTATAGTTAGAGATGCAGAAGGGCACTATATTATTCTTAAGGGAAGTATTCAACAAGTGGATATGACAATTATAAATATATATGCCCCCAACAGGGGAGCAGCAAGATACACAAGCCAACTCTTAACCAGAATAAAGAGACATATAAATAAAAATACATTAATAGTAGGGGACCTCAACACTCCACTCTCAGAAATAGACAGAACACCCTGGCAAAAACTAAGCAAAGAATCAAAGGCTTTGAATGCCATACTCGACGAGTTGGACCTCATAGATATATATAGAACACTACACCCCAGAACCAAAGAATACTCATTCTATTCTAATGCCCATGGAACATTCTCAAGAATAGACCATGTTCTGGGACACAAAACAGGTCTCAACCGATACCAAAAGATTGAAATTATCCCCTGCATATTCTCAGACCACAACGCTCTGAAATTGGAACTCAACCACAAGGAAAAATTTGGAAGAAACTCAAACACTTGGAGACTAAGAACCATCCTGCTCAGGAATGACTCGATAAACCAGGAAATCAAAAATCAAATTAAACAATTTATGGAGACCAATGAGAATGAAAATACAACAGTCCAAAACCTATGGGATACTGCAAAGGCAGTCCTAAGGGGGAAATACATAGCCATCCAAGCCTCACTCAAAAGAATAGAAAAATCTAAAATGCAGTTTTTATATTCTCACCTCAAGAAGCTGGAACAGCAACAGAGGGACAGGCCTAATCCACGCACGAGGAAGCAGTTGACCAAAATTAGAGCTGAAATCAATCAAGCAGAAACCAGAAGTACAGTAGAGCAGATCAACAGGACTAGAAGCTGGTTCTTTGAGAGAATCAATAAAATTGACAGACCACTGGCAAGACTTATCCAAAAGAAAAGAGAAAGGACCCAGATTATTAAAATTATGAATGAAAAAGGAGAGGTCACGACGAACACCATTGAAATTGGAAGGATTATTAGAAATTTTTATCAACAGCTATATGCCAATAAACTAAGCAATCTGGAAGAGATGGAATCCTTCCTGGAAACCTATAAACTACCAAGATTGAAACCGGAAGAAATTGATTCCTTAAACAGGCCAATTAATTATGAAGAAATTGAGTCAGTGATAAACAACCTTCCAAATAACAAAACTCCAGGCCCGGACGGTTTTCCTGGGGAATTCTACCAAACATTCAAAGAAGAAATAATACCTATTCTCCTAAAGCTATTTCAAAAAATAGAAACAGAAGGAAAGCTACCAAACTCATTCTATGAGGCCAATATTACCTTGATCCCCAAACCAGGCAAAGACCCCCTCAAAAAGGAGAATTACAGACCGATTTCCCTAATGAATATGGACGCCAAAATCCTCAACAAGATACTTGCTAATAGAATCCAACAGTACATTAAAAGGATTATCCATCACGATCAAGTGGGATTCATACCTGGGATGCAAGCGTGGTTCAATATTCGCAAATCAATCAGCGTGATACATCATATCAACAAGAAAAGACTCAGGAACCATATGATCCTCTCAATCGATGCCGAAAAAGCATTTGACAAAATACAGCATCCTTTCCTGATTAAAACCCTTCAGAGTGTAGGAATAGAAGGTACATTTCTCAATCTCATAAAAGCCATCTATGAAAAGCCTACTGCAAATATTATTCTCAATGGGGAAAAGCTGGAAGCCTTTCCCTTAAGATCAGGAACTCGACAAGGATGCCCACTCTCGCCACTATTATTCAACATAGTACTAGAAGTCCTTGCAACAGCAATCAGACGACAAAAAGGGATCAAAGGTATTCAAATTGGCAAAGAAGAAGTCAAAATGTCTCTCTTTGCAGATGACATGATACTCTATATGGAAAACCCAAAAGAAGCCACTCCCAAACTATTAGAAGTTATAGAGCAATTCAGTAACGTGGCGGGATACAAAATCAATGCTCAGAAATCAGTTGCATTTCTATACACGAATAACGAGACCGAAGAAAGAGAAATTAGGGAATCCATCCCATTTACAATAGCACCAAAAACCATACGTTACCTTGGAATTAACTTAACCAGAGACGTAAAGGACCTATATTCTAGAAACTATAAATCACTCTTGAAAGACATTGAGGAAGACATAAAAAGATGGAAAGATATTCCATGCTCATGGATTGGAAGAATTAACATAGTTAAAATGTCCATGCTACCCAGAGCAATCTACACTTTCAATGCTATCCCGATCAAAATACCGAGGACATTTTTCAAAGAACTGGAACAAATAGTCCTTAAATTTGTATGGAAACAGAAAAGGCCCCGAATCTCCAAGGAACTGTTGAAAAGGAAAAACAAAGCTGGGGGCATCACAATGCCGGATTTCGAGCTGTACTACAAAGCTGTGATCACAAAGACAGCATGGTACTGGCACAAAAACAGACACATAGACCAATGGAACAGAATAGAGAGCCCAGAAATGGACCCTCGGCTCTTTGGGCAACTAATATTTGATAAAGCAGGAAAAAACATCCGGTGGGAAAAAGACAGTCTCTTCAATAAATGGTGCTGGGAAAATTGGACAGCTACATGCAAAAGAATGAAACTTGACCACTCTCTCACACCATACACAAAAATAAACTCCAAATGGATGAAAGACCTCGATGTGAGACAGGAATCCATCAAAATTCTAGAGGAGAACATAGGCAGCAACCTCTACGACATCGGCCAAAGCAACCTTTTTCATGACACATCCCCAAAGGCAAGAGAAACAAAAGATAAAATGAATTTATGGGACTTCATCAAGATTAAAAGTTTCTGCACAGCCAAGGAAACAGTCAGAAAAACTAAGAGGCAGCCCACGGAATGGGAGAATATATTTGCAAATGACACTACAGATAAAGGACTGGTATCCAAGATCTACAAAGAACTTCTCAAACTCAATACACGAGAAACAAATAAACAAATCAAAAAATGGGCAGAAGATATGAACAGACACTTTTCCAATGAAGACATACAAATGGCTAACAGACACATGAAAAAATGTTCAAAATCATTAGCCATCAAGGAAATTCAAATCAAAACCACACTGAGATACCACCTTACGCCAGTTAGAATGGCAAAAATAGACAAGGCAAGAAACAACAATTGTTGGAGAGGATGTGGAGAAAGGGGATCCCTCCTACATTGTTGGTGGGAATGCAAGTTGGTACAGCCACTCTGGAAAACAGTGTGGAGGTCCCTTAAAAAGTTAAAAATTGAGCTACCCTATGATCCAGCCATTGCACTACTGGGTATTTACCCCAAAGATACAGACGTAGTGAAGAGAAGGGCCATATGCACCCCAATGTTCATAGCAGCAATGTCCACAATAGCTAAATCGTGGAAGGAGCCGAGATGCCCTTCAACAGATGACTGGATTAAGAAGTTGTGGTCCATATATACAATGGAATATTACTCAGCTATCAGAAAGAACGAGTTCTCAACATTTGCTACAACATGGACAGCACTGGAGGAGATAATGCTAAGTGAAATAAGTCAAGCAGAGAAAGACAACTATCATATGATTTCTCTCATCTATGGAACATAAGAACTAGGATGATCAGTAGGGAAAGAAAGGGATAAAGAAGGGGGGGGTAATCAGAAGGGGGAGTGAAACATGAGAGACTATGGACTATGAGAAACAAACTGAGGACTTCAGAGGGGAGGGGGGTGGGGGAATGGGATAGACCGGTGATGGGTAGTAAGGAGGGCACGTATTGCATGGTGCACTGGGTGTTATACACAACTAATGAATCATCGAGCCTTACATCGGAAACCGGGGATGTACTGTATGGTGACTAACATAATATAATAAAAAATCATTAAAAAAAATAAAAAAAAATAAAAAAAAAAACAACACACTGCTATCATGTCGTCAAAGGCAATGTGAAAAGCCCCACCAGAAGGTGAGTCTTTAGGAAGTTCCATAGGCGGGGCTATAAGACTCTGCAGGTACTCATGACCGCTCGGGCGGAGGATTATGCTCTAGCAATTGGCTAAATGTGCACAAAAATAACCTGTTGACTTTTACCTGGTTTGGTATGCCAATCCCAACCTCCTGAAACATCTGGCTGAATGTTCACAGCAGGTGTGCTAGAAGCTGCAAGTGGGAAGAAGAAAAAGAATCGTAAGAAAATAGCCGCGAACCTCCATTCCTGAGTTCACACGGAAAAACGCTGCCCCTTCCATGAAGCCTGCCTGACCTGCCAAGGTCCCAAGTGATTCATCTCTGCTTCTGAGCACTCCCAACATTCTGCAACACTGGTATTTTGTGCCTTCGTCTATGGTTACTTACATGACAGTTGGTAGAACCCAGATACTGTTTGTTTCTCTTCCTTCTTTGGCTTACCTATATTCTACTTCCATCCACACTTTGAGTTGTAACTGTGCATATGTCTGTCTCCATTAAATTGTCAGTTCCTTAAAGGCAAGAACTATCTTATTCATCTTTGTGTGTCCTACCTCTACATTTAACACAAAGTCAGGGGCCAATAAGAAAAGGTAAAAAAGAAACTTGAACTCCATTTGCCTTACGTTGGTATTAATAAGTGTATTAGAGCCATGACCGGCTTAGAACTGAAATTTTGTTTTCTCCTCTGCTGTGACTGAATGGAGAATGATGTCAATCAGAGCATGTATTGAGCACTATCTATATACATCATCTACCATGCCGGTGTCACAGTTCATTGTCACTCAAAACTAACTTCCTGCAGTTTCAAGAGACATCATTCTGACCCTCTCAAAATTCCAAATGTAAAATTTAAAAGAAATGTTCAGCTACAGAGAATCAGGTACATTCGAGGAATACACATTGGTAGAGTAAGATTTTTCTGAATCTATAAAATCCAAATAAGAAACAAGAGACCATAAGAAAGAATTTCTTTTTAAGGTACCTGTAGGTTCTGTCCATAAAATCAGTGAGTAAAATGAAAACATTAAACTTACATGGCAAATAGTATTAAACACACACACACACACATACACACACACACATACACACACACACACACACCACCCCCCCACCCCCACCACCAAAAGAAACATCAAAGCACCAAAATTAGCATTTGCCTGTTTTGTTTGCTTAGTACCAACCAAGACATCTTGTACCTTCCCATCATTAAGTTAAAAAGAACATGCCCTTATCAGTCATAATAGTTCTTTCCTTTCTATTTCTCTTCTACCACAGTAACCCATGACAACCACGGTGGAAATTAGACAATTTTGCTAACATTTGCTATTTGATTTCCTTTAAACTCTGATCTTAGTCTTTTATACAACTAGGATATAGAAATAGGTGTTAGAACTTCAACTTTGGGGTTTTTTTCCTATGGTGAAAAAATTTATATTTAGATTTAGCCAGCTGGACTCAGTTAAGATGACCCCAATTCTGTTGGCAACATCCTAAGCATCATAGTCAGGAGCCATCGAACATAGGCCTTTTTCTCCCCATCAGGTCTGATAAAGGTGTTGACCTTGGCCACGTCAGTGTCATAGAGCTTCTTCACAGCCTGTTTGATCTGCTGCTTGTTGGTCTTGACATCCACAGTGAACACAAGTGTGTTGTTGTCTTCTATTTTCTTCATGGCTAACTCAGTAGTCAGGGGGAGCTTCAGGATGGCATAGTGATCAAGCTTGTTTCTCCTGGGGTGCTCTTTCAAGGATATTTGGGCTGCCTTCAGAGACGCAGTGTCTTGGGTCATTGGAACGCAAGTGACATGCAGATCTTTTTTCGTGTGACGGTGGACGCCTTTCAGCAGTGCTTTCTTGGCCTTCAAAGCCTTTGCTTGGGCCTGGGCTTTGGGAGGGGCAGGGGCTTTCTTCTTAGCCTTAGGCACCATCTTTGTGAAAGGCAAACTTCAACTTTTTTACTAATCAAGCCCACAAATCCTTATGACCACCCACCATATTAAGGCACCGTACTAGAGAACAGAGAACTAAAAGACATTGTCTAGGGGCGCCTGGGTGGCACAGCGGTTAAGCGTCTGCCTTTGGCTCAGGGCGTGATCCCGGCGTTATGGGATCGAGCCCCACATCAGGCTCTTCCGCTATGAGCCTGCTTCTTCCTCTCCCACTCCCCCTGCTTGTGTTCCCTCTCTCGCTGGCTGTCTCTATCTCTGTCAAATAAATAAATAAAATCTTTAATAAATAAATAAATAATAAAAAATAAAAGACATTGTCTAGCCTCAAGAAATTTAAAATCTGTTAAAGATATAGGAACATACAGATGAAAAGGTAATCACCTACTATTTTAAATCTCTGTTTTGCCTTTTATTATGGTTATTTACTTTTTCTTCCAACACTATGCCCCAAGTGATTGTTGTCTTCAGAGTAGATGTTCAATAAATATCTGTAGAACTCAAAGGCAATATTTCAAGAAATCAAGGGGATGCCTTGTAGAAGTCAGAAGCGGGCAACCTGACAGCTCAGTCTGACCTATATGTTATCCTGTATGAAGATGATGCAACTAACCCACTAACATAGACTAATTGTTTTTCCAGCAAGGACAGTGGAAAATTCTTTTTAGTCACTGGCATGACACCGGTCAAAAGAAGTATCGCAACAAAACAAAGGGGGGTTAACTGGCTGAGAGTGGGTGATAAGCATCTTCTCACCAATTCACAAGAACCAGAGAACTGAGTCCAGAATTGCCATGCTGAACTATGAACATCTGTACCCATGGGACACAACAGATGGTATTCTTAAGAAAACTATAAGTTCAAAGTATTAAAACTGGAAAAATATATAACCTTATTAATGCTATCACTATGCATCAAAGAGACTTAGGAAAAAATGAGTTAATTCATTTTTTATTTACATATTGTATGGGAAGATAGATAACACCTACTATGTGCCCATAATTTTTCTAGGCCCTAGGGAAGCATTAATGAACAAAACAAACAAAACTCCCTGCTTTTGTGAGCTCATATTCTAGTGGGGAGAGATGGAGATAAAATAGAAACATAACACATAAATTACTGAGTATATTGTAAGTTGATATATAAGATGGAAAGAAAAATCTAGAACAGGGGCACGGAGATGAGTTGTGATATGCAATGGGGCAGTTGGAGTAGACCCCACTGAGAAGGTGCCAGGTGAGCAAAGATCAAAAGAGGTGAATGATTTAGTCATGCCAATGCCTGGGGAAGAGGGGACAGCCAGTACAACTCCATTATGGCTAGAATGGAGAGAGCAAGAGGGAGAAGACATGAGGTCACAGCATTGGGGTGCAGCGAGAGCACATAGGGCCACATACGCCATTTCGATGACTCTCACCCTCTCCCTCTGCCCCTCTCCCCGCTCACACATTCTCTCTCTCCCTAAATAAATAAATAAAATCTTTAAGAAATTAATTCAAATACATTTTTACCATGCACTGTAGGTGAAGGACTTCTTGTAGGCTGAAGAAAGGGGTCACTGGAAGCACTGGACGTGGTCAGAAAAGAACCCAGCAAATCCTGACCTGATGGTTTAGAAGGTGCTCCAAATGGGTCAAAGGCGGCACCTAGACAACAGCAGGAAAAACATGTTTCTTTGTCGTGTGAGTTCATTCATTACATTAATATTGGAGAGTTGTCACTATGGCCAGGCCTTAGGCCAAATATTTGAAACACTGGGATAAAGCCTGCCTCCTGGGCTGCTGCACAGGCCCATCCTATCCTTAAAACTTCCCCCAGAGCCCACAATGGAACCTGAGGATTTCTGACTGCACAGGAACAATCCCATCTTGATGGGCAAAGGAGGACTGGAGATCTATCCTCTGGATGACCGGTAAACACCATCCATGAGGGCCTCTTGGGCCTTCTAGAAATGACCAGCAAAACCAGGCTTGGACCAAAGCAGATGCCCCACAAACAACATATGCTCGTACTGAATATGTTAGTGGACACATGGCAGGCAGGGGAGCTCTGCTATCACGGGGAACAGTAGAAAACCTCACTGATCAGGTTTTGCTTAGTTTGTTTTGTGTTTTTCGTGGTCTCTGGCTCACTTCAAAGCTAGAAAGAGGAGAAAACGAGTGTTGCTATGTCACTCAAATCCTTTCTCAAAACACCACCTCTCAATAACTTGCTAGAAACCAGATGCAGATTTAATGAAGTGAGGAAAAGTCCGTGAATGTACTGAGACTAGAACAAAGCGAGCAGCCGAAGCCTCCAACAACAACACAGTAAAACAAATCTTGTCTCCGTTCTCAGGGCTTACACTGCCTTTCAAAAAAATACTTCAGCTGATTCTCAGTCTCTCCCTGTCAGATAGTAGTAGTATTTTCATGCCACAGACAGAGAAAGGGAGGTTTCAGAAAGCCAAGTCAATCAATATATTTAGCCTCAATTTCATTATCTATAACCTGAGGCACGGATTTAACTCATGTCTCAAAGATCCCTTGTGGCTCTGACCCTAGAATATAACTATCTGCATGTGACTGTGATGAATTAAATCACTGAAAGTCACTCAAGGTGCGAGACCTTCAAACCTGAGTGCTGTGGTATTTTGGATCTTGCAGATTTGTTTTCCTGACAGATCTTTTATTCACTTTGGTGAGTAAGAACTAGATAAAAGGAAGCCAAGTGCCTGGGATTCAGGGCACCTGGGTACCACTGTGTCTCCGTTGATAACTAATGTAGGAGCTTGAGCCTCGACACCCACATTCTATGATTTTAAGGCTTGCTCTCACACTGAACGCCTCCAGGTGAACGACTATAAATCAACACCACCCCCAGAGCCTTCTGAGAATGGAAGGATTCGCTTGGGAAAGTAAGTTCCCACAGGTTATCATAGGAGTGGAGAGTTGAGACATTTCTCTTTACTCTTCCTAACGTGATGTCATCTTCATTGATGGTGATGATAAGAAGGGGCAGCTGGAATGCTGACCTAGCTACAGTGTCTTGGAAATTTCAAAGCATTGTGGATGACCAGTCACAGGTCATAGGTCGAGTCTCTAGCAGTGAGCAGAGCAAAGCCAAACCACATGGGCAACAACTGCTCGGCTACAGTCAGCAGTGCTGCTGGCATAAGTCCCTTAAATGTATCTTGAGGTAACTGAGTACTTCTCTGCATAACCAAAGTGCATTCAGAAAATCACAATTCCAGGAAGACATTACAAGAAAACTAAGAGAGAGCTCTCAAGTTAAATGGCCCAGTTTTGGACCCTGGCCCTGCCAATTACTAGCTGCATAAATGTACGCTACTGATTTGACCCTAAGCCTCCATTTCCTTAACTCTAAAAATAGGGACAATAATAGCACCCAATTACCAGTTTCTATAATAATTGAACCCATGTTTAATGTTAAATTTCATGTTAGGCAAATAGGAAGTACCCCATGCATATGAGCTGTTATTGTTAGTAATGACTCATCAATCTATATCTCCAAGCAGAAGTCAGTCACTAAAGCAGCTCAGGGATTGACGGTGTGGAAAAAAACAAAGAAAGGATGAAGAGCTCAAACATTCACTCTTACCCTGTCCTTCCAAAATGGACAACAGTTCTATTTCCTCTCGTGTTCTCCATTTAACTGAAGATAGAGCCCCCTAAGAGCCTTTCAGGGAGACCAGAAAAATCTCGCTTACTAGGACAGTTCCATTCTGCCTGCTTGGCCCCAACGTTACAATTCGAAACTGAGAGGTACAGCGTGACATGGAAAACATTACCTTCTCCCACTCTGAGGGTTGGAGACGCAGAGGCAGAGGCGGCAGATCGGCGTGGTGTCGACTGGGTGGACGCAGGTCCACTCGGATGAAACATGTCTTCCACCCCTGACTGGCCAGCCTGGGCAGGCCCGGCCGCCCCTCCGCCCCCAAACAGGTCACTCAGCAGTTCAGAATTGGTGGGAGGCGCCACTGGTGGAGAGAAGTTCTTACTCACTGCAGACCCTTCCAGGCCCAGAAGGTCCACGTCCTCAGGGGGTGGAGGGGCAGCTGGCTCCTGCTGCTTTTTGCTGGGCTTTTTAGCTCCATGATGTTTGTCACCACTGGCATTGCCGTGTGGACTGGAAAGGGTCAGAAGTTCATCGTCTGACTGCTCACTTTCTGGATTCACTAGTGCAGCATGGTCCTCCTCACAGAACGACTTTTCTGATTTCTGATCTAAGGAAGGCAAGGATGCCCATAATCAGTTAGTTACTGGCCACAGCATTATTCATTCTTGTGAGTATCAGTCCCTAACTCCATCAAGAGGAAGGAGCAGCCCAGGGCAAACAACGCTTTCAGACCCTTACCGATGGAAAACTTGATGTATTTCCCATGACATTCAATAGCCCTTTGCTGAGCATCTGAGAGGCAGGATAGCACAATGGGGAAGAGTGGGAACTTCAGAGCCAGACATCCTGGGTTTGAATCCCACCTCTACTACTTACTGGTTCTGTGACATTGAGAAAGTTACTTTACTTTTCCTTTGTGCCTTGGTTTCTTCCTCAGCAAAATGGGGGTAACAAAGAGTACCTAACTCAGTTGGCTGCTGTAAGAATTACAAGAGATGATAGAAAGTATTCAGACCGAGATTAAGTAGTACTTAAGTGTTCATGATTATGACTATGATTATTATCCTCCAGATGCTATGCTAGGTGCTTTGGACAAAAAACCTGTTATTTTCTAATCCTTTGCTGACTCCTCTCACTGTCTTTTCTTTTCCAGGCCTGTGGTCAAAAGCAAGTCTTTCCTCCCACAGTCCAGAGTGGAAGCGAACCACACACCTAACAACTGAATAGATGGAGAGGCTCTCCTCAGGATGGGTAGCAGGGAAGAGGCCTGTTCTGGGGAAGGGACGGAGAGGTTGCTAAGGGACTTTCCAGGCCCTCCCTGAAACAGATCCTCCAAGGAAACTCTGTTATTTAATGTCAGCGAGACCCACATTCCAAATCAAGTACAGATCCACATCCCTAATCCCGATTCTGAAATGCAAAAGGCTATGAAATGGGAAAGGTTTCCCTAAGTTTAGAGCAAATTCAGCTGGTGGAAAAGTCTGACCAGAACTGATGTGAAAGTATTTATAATCTTCATTTATCTCACCCAGTGTGATTCTTTTTATATGTTTCACTGCAGAAACATGAAAACGTTCCATTACAAGTTGTCTGAGATGCCGCTGGGGATGCTAAGAGATACACAATTTATGTACCATATCACCTTTCTGAAATTCGAAAACTTTTGCAATTCCTAAATCCTTCTGGTTCTGCAAGGTTCAGATAAGAAATTGTGCATTTGTGCTGAAACCTATTTCAGAGCCCAATAGGAATGATTTCTAAATTACTTACTGTAAAGTCAGTGGAGAGGGAAAAGTGAAGTTTTATTAAAAGCCCTTGTGTGAGAAAGGTAAGATGTAGGGGACTTGTTTCTGGGGCGGCGGGGGGGGGTACTGGGAAGTCTACCTGCTGTCTAGATTTCACTGGGCTTTCCAATTTTTTTTATGTTATTGGTCCCATTTCTCAGCAGGAAATTCTGAAAGTAAGGCTTTTAACTTAAAGGAATTCTGTGAATACTTTTTTTGTCACCAAACATGGAAAACTCCATAGGCAATGGGAATACCATCTTATGTTCACACCGTGAAGAAAGGTCAATCAAGAGAATTTTATCCAGAGCATTGCCAAAGCTGTTCTCCCACCCCTTTCTTAGAGAAAGTCCTTGCAATTCAATTCTGCATTGAATCTTGCAGTTAACCTCAGCAAACTCTACAGCAAGGAGGCAAATGTGTACGGACAGAATGCCAATGCCAGTCTACCGATGGCAGCGGTCTGAAGTGTTATGTTGGAAAGATTCTAAAAACATCTCCAGGTTTGGCAGAAAAGGATACTGTGATTGAGCCCAATTTCTGCCATGGCTGTTAAAGCACATAGCAGAGACATATGGGCCAAGTGTTCGCCTTTTCTGCACCAGGGGAAGCTTAGATCTGTCCTGCTAGTGGTGAGAGACCTCTGGGGGAAATGACAGATTTTATATTTTCAGAACGTGAACTCAAGGACAGGAGATACAGTCCTTTATTAATTCGTGTGTCAGCAGCATAAAGGGAAATCCTAGAAAATACCACGCTTATTTGTAAATCCAGGAAAGATGTGATCCAAAATGCAGCATAGAGAGAAAAGGTAGAATTCGGCTGAAACTGGTTTTCTACATCAGTCTAAGAGTATCCATGGAGTTGAAAGTAGGGAAGTAATTTCAAATTGCCTGACTTGAAAAAAGGAATGAGCAGGGAGGGTGTGAAATAAGGAGGAACAAGGTTGACTTCTAAGTGCTGTTTTCTTTGAGGCTGCTCCAAGGACGAACCATGTTTACAGAAGAACCACGTAACTTAAGTATCTAACCACGTAACTCAGAGAAATGCTTGGAAGTACCTTGCCAACAGAGAGAGGAGAAGAAGCCACCTTGCCCAAAATGCCTGGGGTTGTCCGGAGGGATGTCTATTGGAGCCTGTCCTGCAAGACAAAAGGCCATGCAGCATCAATGAAACACAGGAAAGAAGTTAAAGTGATAACTAACACAGAGGCTTTGTCCTGAAAGCAAAACCACCAGGGGACTCATACCTCCCAATACCAGAGTATCTTGATGCTCCTGGTGGGAAGAGAAGAGGATGCTGGGATTGACATCTTTCGTGCAGTAATGTTCCCAAGGTGGGGTTAAGTCGATCACTTTGTCGTGGGGCTGTAGTTCTACGTCCAGAGTCACCTGAAACAGCTGAGGATATTTTTCTGGTACATCGCATGCATCCAACTCAGGTCTACATAGGAATTTAAAAGAAGATCAGTGAAAAACAATGGGATCAGAATGATGTTCACAAAAACCGTTGTAGGTTGACTCAGGTCAACTCTGAGACTCATTCCGAGGGAAAAAGCAATCGTTCAACAGTTAAGTTACACTACTGTTCCGGGCCTGTTTTCCTCATCTAGAGAAAAGAGGAGAAAAACGCCTACTCAGAGAATTTGGATACTACTGCATGTGAAAACATTCTAGAAGGACAGCTGATAGATCCAGCCAGTATGTCTGGGCAAGGCCAAGTCAGTTGTTAACATAATGAAACAGCCCTCACCCGCCCACCCTGAGCCCTTGAATGTCCACTCTACGCTGATCATATCCCCCCGGCTTCAGCCACCCCTCTGAGTTCCCAAGGCCACACCATAATAAAGCAACTAAGGTTCCTACAGAGGGGTACCCTGCTTCAGTGCTATGGCCTGGCATCCTGTCTGAAGGGTCATCGCTCATATCATCATACCACAGATTAAACTGCCATCCCTATTGAAAAACACAAAGGGATACACAGATGCAAAGGGTCGTGGTATTGATACTTTGTTTCTACTTTGTTCAGTTTTGTTCTCTCACACAGAATTTTTAGACCTTTCTGTTTGAAGTCTTTGATCCTGTCCTGTTCAAGACAAATTACACCCAATTGCAAGTTGTAAAATGCAACTGGGCTCTCTGTGTTATTAAGCCATACTCTAACAGTCCTGCAGCACAGGATTCCAGGCGATGCTGCAGGAACAGAGCCAATGAGCTGTGGGCACTTGGCTCCCAGCATTTTGTATTGAAAGTGTTGCTCGGTCCAAGAAGCACTCACTTGGTGAACTTTAAAACTGTGGTTTCCAGTGGTATGAATCCAGTATGAAACTGAAGCTGAAATATCTGGGTGTTGGTCACCTAAAAATACATGAGAGAAGCACATTACAATCAACCAGTGAAAAAGGAATCGGATCAAAACATTATATTTTGGGGAGCCATGCATCTTCAACTGTTTCAACATCTGAGCCTTTGTTTACTATGAATGTTAATGACCTTCCCATTTGGAAATGGCCCAGCGTCATTTCCAGCCTCTCCTCCCCATGAACTCTGCTTGGGCAAACCATTTTCTTCTTCCATTAATGTCTCAGGTTCTTGCATACCGCCTTACTTTGTTTCATTCCATTCCTTCTACCCAGGATGCCCCTGTTTCAACCTGATGAACTCATCCTTCAGGGGCCACCTTACAAGGTCATATCCTCTCTGTAGCCTTTCTCTAGTCACCACTGGCTAAAACAAACCACTCTCATTATAGCATCTCATTCTACTTCTACTCTGATAGTGGATATTCCGACATGTGGTGAATTTCTCTTACCAGGCTGAGCTCCCAAAGGGCAGGGACATAGTCTTATTCCTGTCTGTCCTAAACCCCTAAGGTGATGACTGGCACAGAGCATGCACTTAGGAAATATTTGATGAATTAAAATACAAGTACTTATTACATTATTCATAATATCTGAGAAGAGGCAAGACCCAAATGTCCATCAACTGATGAAGAGATTAATGAACAGTGATAGCATCATAATGGAATATTATTCAGTCATATAAAGGAATGAAGTACTGATACATGGTACAACATGGATGATTTTCAGAAACATGCTAAGTGAAAGAAGCCAGTCACAAAGGACCACATAGTGTATGATTCCATTCATATGAAATGTCCCAAATAGGTAAGTCTATAGAAACAGAAAGTAGATTAGTGGTTGCCCAGGAGATGGAAGAGGCAAACGGGCAGAAGCCGCTAGTAAGTATAGGGTTTCTTTTGGGCATGACAAAGATGTTCTGGAATTATATACTGGTGCTGCATAACCTTTTGAACATACTAAACATAATTGCACTGTACACATTAAAAGAGTGAATTTTATGTTATATGAATTTCATGGTAATAAAAAAATTGAAAAAATATAATTACTTAATCCCACACCCTTCATAGAAATATCTCCTCTCACATCGATCCAAATGGGACACTATTAAAAAAGGGCACAAGCTTCTAAAGAGCAAGGTTTGCTAGAAGTTCTAGGGCTGTCAGCTTCTGGCAAAGTCATCAAGCCAAGGACGGGGCAAATCACAACCTCTCTGAGTCTCATTCCCTATAAAATGAGGGAAATAGGCATAAGTTATTTTTAAAGACTCTTTCTAATTCTAAAACTACAAGTCACTCAAACCCAACTGATGCAGAGAAAAGATTCTAAAATACGCCTTATATTAAGGGATGCCTGGCTGGCTCAGCTGGTAGAGCATGCCACTCTTGATCTCGGGATCATGAATCCAAGCTCCACACTGGTTGTAGAGCTTACTTTAAATAGTAAGATGAAATAAAATACTCCTATTAAAGGCTCAGAAGAGTTTATGCTATGATTCTTCCTGAAACCATACCTTAGCCTGTAGCCGGCTCCCAATGGTTGACCTCAAGTGATACATGGAAACAACCACATCTCCTTGCACAGTGATGCTCAAGGGAATGAAGATTTTTCCATCTTGGACACGGTATTCTCTTTAAACAGAGACAAAAATATACATTGAAAGAGTCCAATCTTGTATAATCACATAGGTAGAGTCCTCTATGGCTCTGGCCAAGGGACGTGTTGCCCAAGCCTAGACCCAAGAATCGTTTCCTATCTTGAGCAGAGTCGGGAGCACAGCCATGGGTGCAAACTGGTTCTGTCGTGGGATGTTGTTGGTCCAACGCTAGGCCCTCTCTTTCTCCACCCCATCTGGACTTCCAGATAAATTGACTGCCCATCCCTACTCTGCAGATCTCATAATCCTCAAATACATCTAGCCTGGACATATTTGTCATTTCCTAACTTTAAATTAATAGTAAAAGCAGGGACAGAGGGAACAAAAATGTCCAACCAAGATCAGTATAGAAACTGCAATGCCATGCTCTATGAGGGTCTTGGATACCAATCCCCAAATTCAACCTATTCCAAATTGACTTCATCAATTTTTTAAAAGATTTTATTTATTTATCAGAGAGAGAGAGCGTATAAGCAGGGGCAGCAGCAGGCAGAGGGAGAAGCAGGCTCCCTGCTGAGCAAGGAACATGATGTGAAACTCGATTCCAGGACCCTGGGATCATGACCTGAGCCAAAGGCAGGTGCTTAACAGACTGAGCCACCCAAGCATCCCAAATATAATTTCATTTTATGTTACCATCCACTCCCTTCTCTCCACACCCCCTACCACTTCCCACTGGCACCTGCTCTTTATTTTGGATTCTATAACTCCTTTAATTACATCACCACCTACCTAGTTGCTCACCAAGAAATTTCGTTCATCCCTGTTTCTTCCCTCATCCTCACCAAATCTCATCAAGGTCATCTCTTTCTTAAATGTGCAGGTCCTCTGTCCCCATCACTGTCTTAACCCTCATTATAGCTCACGTTAGTCCCTTAGCTTGTATCTCCATTTGAGAGGGAGCCATAGTGTCCCTTGACTTACTTGTGTTTTTCTATAATTAGAACCTACATAGAACTTTGTTTTTTAATATCAGCCATGTCACAGTAATGCAGTCCTCACAGGAAGAATATGATCCAGCTTACACAAGAATTGAGCAATTCACAAGAAGTGAAGAAAAGTATCATGACTGGGACGCCTGGGTGGCTCAGTCGGTTAAGCATCTGCCCTCAGCTCAGGTCATAATCTCGGAGTCCTAGGATCAAGCCCCAAGTCAGGCTCCCTGCTCAGTGGAGAGTCTGCTTCTTCCTTTCCTTCTACTTTTCCCCCCACTTGTACTCGCACTCTCATGTGCTCTCTCACTCTCTCTCTCAAATAAATAAAATCTTAAAAAAAAAAGAAGGAAAAGTATAATGACTTACTTCATTCGTTCAAAATCTGCACAGGTCGTATATATTTTGGTTTCTCCAATCAATACATCACAGTAAGGACGACATCCGTTTCTCTGTTTGTTAAAAAAAGGAACTGGACTGACAGTGATGGACTTAATGGTGAGAGGCTTGAAGTGAGGGCGATAGGGTTTGTCTGCTAGGAGGTCACACATATAGCCCAGGTATCTGAAACAGAAGATTGACATTCTGTTGGTGTCCAGCAGAAGAAAGAAGCAATCAGTCTTTGCTATGAAGTCTGTTCTTTTAAATGACTAACTTGTAATAACCATTTACTGTGTTAATTTCTTAAACATTAACTACCAAAAAAGGATGTAGCCAAAAATTTAGGAACGCTTTCATATAATGACATTACTATACTTCCCCCTAAGAACTGATAAAGGGGTATTTATTAAATGAGCCTTATACTAGCTCGATATTTGCACATCTGTTCCTTTTTGACCTACCATATTCAATTTATCAGCTAAAGGCTGGCTCTGGAAAAATTTTAGGACTTGTCATCAGAACCACTTTTAATCCAAAAAAAAGTAAGGAGAGGCAATTTAAATAAGAGAAAAAAAGAAGCTATGACTAATGGGAATGTAATAAGTCAATTACCTGAAAAGGGTTTTCCTTTTTTTAAGTGCATGATACCAGTTGGAAACATCTGGGCCTACCCTGCCTCTAGCTTACTTTACCTCCTGTGGGATGGTGACAGTCCAATTCCAGGTCGCTTTGCATATAACAATCGTACGGCTGGGCCAGGAGTAGAGTAGAGATTACAGAAAATGAACATAGCACCAACCAGAATTGACGATGCTGCCCGTCCATCCTGCCAAGGAAGATACACAAACCTGTCACAAACATTGTCCAATCAGCCACTCACCACCGAGAATGACTGTACTTGCAGTTAAAAGGGGGGAGAGAGGGGAGAATTCCTCTTAACAAATGATTTTCAGTTCAAAATTGTGCACTTGAAAACCAAACACTGTCCCAGCTCTTCAAATCACAAAGCAGCAAAGAAGACTTATTCTTAGGGTAAAATTAACTCTCTACTAACCTAAGAAACCAAGCAATGTAAATTTGATTTGCATATTTACTGAAAAATAATCTAATCTTCAATCTTGTAGGATCAGAACTGGTAGTTAAGATCTCTTGGTTGCATGCCAGAGGGAGAGTTTACAGATTAGGTAAATACTGCTTTTTGGAATATGCTATGTATATGCTTCACCCAAGGTATGTTACCAGAGTCATGGAAAATAAAGCAGCTACACAGGATTTAACCACATTCAATGGAGAAATATACGCAGTAACATTCCTAACAGATGGTGACCCAGGTTCTTCTAGAATACTTTAAGTGACATGGAGCTTGCTGCTACTTGAAAAAGCCCGTCCAGCTTACAGAGTTCTTCTTTATCCTGAATAAGTGGACTTGAAGTCTTATTCCACTCAGTGATCTTCATTCTTCTTTCAGTCAGGAAAGAGTAAACCTACCTCTTTCTCCCTGGGAAAACATTTCACATGTCTGAAATACCCTCCCTTTCCACCAACTCTTCTATTTTCCAGGTTAAAAACACACCCAATCTGTGATGGCTAATTTTGTGTGTCAACTTGACTGGATTAAGGGATGCTCAGATAGCTGGTAAAATATTACTTCTGGGTGTGTCTATGGGGGTGTTTCTAAAAGTGGTCGGCATTTGATTCAGTAGAGTGAGTAAAAAAAAGATACACCCTCATGAACGTGAGTGGGCATCATCTAATCTGTTGAGGACCTGAATAGAACCAAAAAGTAAAGGAAGGGCAAATTTTCTATCTTGTTGAACTGGAAATGTCTACCTTCTTCTGCCCTGGGACATCAGAGCCCCTGGTTAGCCGGTGTTGGACTCAGACTGAATTACATCACCAAATTTTCTGGTTCTCTAGCTTGCAGAGAGCAAACAAATTGTGGGACTTCTCAGCCTCTGTAACTGCATGAGCCAATTCCTATAATAAATACATTGTATGTTGGTTCGGTTTCTCTAAAGAACCCCAACTAATAAACAGTTCCTTTGATTCTTCCCCATTTGATATTCCATTTTCAGAGACATCATTTGGTGAACTTTCTCTGAACAGACTCATTTTAAAACAACAACCTTAAATGTGCTACCCAGATGTGAAATACAAGATATGAGATGCACTCCAACCACACTAGAGAGGAAAAGAAATATCATCTTCCTTATTCTGGACACTATGCTTTTATTAACATAACCCCAGGCCAAACTAGTTTATATGCAGGCTAAGTCATACCATAAGCTCTTATTGATCTTCTTAGCCACTAAAACCCCTAGTTCTTTTTCAAATGATGTGTTAAGCTAAGAGACAAATATATTTAATCTTTTACAACAAAATTCAGGACTTTACATTTATCCTGTGTTTAATTTCACATTGTTAGCTTCTGTTAAACAACCAACCTGCAATGGCTTTTAAAATCCAGATTCATTATATGACCTTCCCAGTTCTGAGAAAATTGGTAAGCTTGATCTTCATATCATCATCAACATTTTTAATTAAAAGAGCAACCAAATGCAACCTTCTCCCGGGAGGATGCTGATCCATTAATCACCTACCTTTGGAAGCAGACACTGAGACACAATCCAACTAAATGTATAACAACCTAGCCCAAATTTCCCTATCTTGATTATAAGAAATTGGGAGATGTCTTGCAGGAATCCAATAAACTGTCCCTACTAATCTATTGGTTTTGTTGCGAAAGTTCAGTTGTCCTGATACATGTGTTCATAATGAAGCAATGAGGACTTCTTTTTCTTAAGAGTTTAAAATCATCTGTGCAAAGATTTACATTAGAATTTTGCCTTGAATTGCCATCAGGTTCACCAGCCTGTAACTTTCCAGGATCAACCTTCTCCATCTTTTGGAAAACCTCTCCTGTCTTTGTTTGCCTGGCACCTCTATTTTCTGTTTCCTCATATTACATAAGGAGTCCATGATTGCTTTTCCAAGCGCTCTCAGCATTCTGTCATGGAATTTAGGTCTAGAGAGTGGATTGTTTTTAAGTACTGTGAGGCTCTTTTCGTATCTCACTACCTATCGGCTATGTCTTAATGATCACTGTTACTCCCTTCCTAGCCTGACATCTGTTCCCCTGATAGAGAAAACAGAAGGAGTTAAGATTATATACAAATGCCTCAAGCATTTCTTATTATCCTTATTCCAAGGACAGTTTTTTTTAAAGATATTTTTCTTAATTTTCATTCCTTTTAGATTTAGCCTTCCTGATAATCTTACCTGATTCATGGCTCTTGGATATGTGTCCCCTCCTTTTGTCTACCGCGAAAGTCTTTTTAAAAGTTTAACCAGTTTTTTATGGAAATATGAGTATATGCTCATTAGCCTTAATCAAACAGAAATATACATGATAAAAATAAAATCTCCCACTTCCAGCTTCAATTCCATTTCCCAAAGACTTGCTGCAGATGTCCGACTCACGCATATCTTTTTTCAGTGAGCTAGAGAGCAGCCGACGATGTCATAATCCTTTGCTTCTTTTTTTCTTCTTTCTTGGCTTTTGGGTATTCATGATTGTATCATAAGTACGGGAAGCCTCTGGTCTCTCTCAAGCCATCTTCCCTTACAAAGCTGTCAGGCTTTGGCTCTCTGAACTTTTAGAAAGTTCTCGCATGAAGAGAAAATCACTAAGGTGCCTAAAGGCTGCTTAGTTCCTGAAAGTAATCTGTTCTGTTGCACAATCTGTTGTGCCTCCAAAGGAAAATGCTTTGGCCTTTTGTATTAAACTCCTAGGAACACCAAGTGCTTTTTTTTTTTTTTGATGTAAAGTTCGATGATTCATTAGTTGCGTATAACACCCAGTGCACCATGCAATACGTGCCCTCCTTACTACCCATCACCAGGCTATCCCATTCCCCCACCCCCCTCCTCTCCGAAGCCCTCAGTTTGTTTCTCAGAGTCCATAGTCTCTCATGCTTCATTCCCCCTTCTGATTACCCCCCCTTTCTTTATCCCTTTCTTCCCCTACCAATCTTCCTAGTTCTTATGTTCCATAGATGAGAGAAACCATATGATAATTGCCTTTCTCTGCTTGACTTATTTCACTTAGCATTATCTCCTCCAGTGCCGTCCATGTTGCAGCAAATGTCGAGAACTCGTTCTTTTTGATAGCTGAGTAATATTCCATTGTATATATGGACCACAACTTCTTAATCCAAGCGCTTTTTAAGAGGTTGAGAATGTGAGTTGGAAAGAAGAAAATATGTTCTTTAGCATTCTTCCCTCTATTAGCCTAATGGCTCTCAAGAAGGAAGGAGAAAATCATCAGGTAACCCTAGAGCAAAAAATACACCTTGACATTTATAGAACCAATGAATATTCCAGTATTTATGCTCAGATTCCACTTGTGTGTCCATTCCTTTATGTATGCAATCACTTATTCAAACCTTTCATACCCAGCATACAAAGGTAAAGAAGACACAGTTCTTGCCTGTGAGATGCTTACAGTCTAGTGGGAAAACAGGCAGATCACCAGATTACAAGGATGCCACAGAAGACATTTATATATACAATGGGAATGTCCGTACTGTGAAAATACTAACGAGTCAGAAAGATTTTACCAGAGTTGAGTTTTAAACGATAGGTAAGAGGCCACTAGAGGAGAGTTGGGGAAAGGGACTCTAAGAAGTCAGTGGCCAGAAAAGTCATCAGTCCCACTAGGAATCCTACAATCAATCTATGTGACTACTTACGAGAGCATGGAGGTCTTCTTATTTCATTTTTATTCAAACACAAAAAGAAACGATAAATATTCCAAAGTGTTTATCAACTCTATTCACACACAACTCAATTGTATTTTTGCCTGTGTACCCACAGTTCTTGTTTCTACCTTTTTTATAATACTTAGCACATTCTACAGGCTCTGTATTATGTGTATGTATCTGCCTCTCTCAAGAATACTCAAGCTTTAAGGCAAGAATAATAAATTCCTCCCTCATTTTTATATCCCTCATATTACCTAATTCCTAAGTAGGGATTCAACAAATACTTATTCAGCTTAAATGTTACCTGTGCACCGGTCTGTATAGAGCCAGCTGTATTTGGCCAAACCAAACCCACCTACCACAAATGACAACAACAACAACAATAAAGGTTACTCACCAAGCAGTGGACAACACAGACATTTTTGGGATTCTGTAGTAGCCAATTATACATATTCCGACACACAGCAAAAAGATTGTGCAGACTGGGGGCCTGCCTGATGGGCCAACTGCACTCTGAGACCTAAGGGAACAGAGCAAAAGGAAATGATTTCCCAAGCAACTCCTCTGCATAAGGAGCTATCACATCAAACAACTTCTGGAATATGATGCCACATTCTCTTTTAATAGAGACAAGAAGAGATGGGAACAGGGTCCAAACGCAGAAAGAAGAGTTGTTTAATATAACAATTTCTTAATAAAAAATTCCACTCCAGTAAAGGTATAAAAACACATTTTGAAGTACGTTTTAAATAAAAATAGACCATTTAGGGGTACCTGAGTGGCTCAGTCAGTTAAGCAACAAACTCTTGATTTCAGCTCAGGTCATGATCTCAGGGTCGTGAGATCAAGCTCTGCATTGGGCTCTGCACTCAGCACAGAGTCTTCTTGAGATCCTCTCTTCTCCTCTCCGTCTGCCCTCTCCCCCACCCACTCCCCTATACCCATGCGCACATGCATCGTCTCTCTCTAAAAAAATAAAATAGACCATTTAAACTATATATTTGGATTTTTTTAATTCTGTGAGGTTGCATTTAATTTCTATTAAGTATAAAATGTTTTGACCTGCCTATTAGATACTTAATTATAGTATTACCTTATAAATCCTGCATTATCCCTAATTTTACCCCAGTTCTCATGAGAACATAAAAAGAGCCACAGAGTGAGCCAAAGGTACCGTTGTTCAGAGCTCTTATTTCTTTCTGTCTTAAGGAGAGAACTCACAACTCCATGGGGGCAATCCTCGGTATTTTCATTCATCTAACACACATGTTCATTTAACCCATTGCAGAGCATCGACTATGTTCCTGGAATTGTTTGGCTCTGAGCTGAACCACAATCATACTCAGGTATTAATGTGATCCCCGTTCTACAGATGAGAATACTGACTCTTAGAGGTTGTCTTGTCTAAAGTCATACTGCCGGCCAGTACCAGCAGTGTTATATTCACCCAGAACACCCAGGTGTTCTGAATATAAATCACTGGGCAACAACAGTATACTGCTAGAGATTATCAGTTGCTCAAAATATTAGGCGTGAACCCCAACTGATTAGACATTTCCTAAGTTAGGTAATAAAAATAAGAAGTTTAGACTTGGGCAAACTTTGTGACCTCTTTTATAAAGCCTTTCTTCCTTCATAAAATGTGGTGAGTGGTACCTACCTACCTCACAGGGTTTGGTTAGTACATGAGGATGTATTTCAAGGGCTCAGCTCAGTATCTGACACACACAAAGTGATTAAGGAATGTTAGCTATTGTGATCATTATTGTATTAAATAACTGCCAGTGCAAAGCTCTGAGTTCAGATAAAGCCAGCTATGTTTGAATAAATGAAAGAAATCCTGTTTAGCAAGAATGTAGACTGAAGGGCCAGATAATACAAGATCTTGTTAGGAGCTAGGAGAATATTTAAGAAGGAGAGTGACTCTCATCTGCATTTTCCAAAGATCTCTTAAGATCCAGTGTGGACAATGGATGTGGATGCCATGAGAGTAGCCAGGGAGAGCAGTCAGGAGGCCGCTGAGGAGTCCAAGTTAGGGATGATGGTGGCTAAGGCCAGAGAGTGGCAGTGGGGTAAAAAAAAGACTTGAGGGATTCAAGAATTAGAGACAAAGTGGAATACCTTTGTATATATGACTTGGAGATTGAGCATATGGGGGCAGTGAGTGAGTGTGGAGGGGCGTACTTAAGAGATGAGGGAGAAAGGGTCAAGGATGACTCCCAGATTTCCAGCCTGAATGGCTGGATAAAAGGATGACAGGTGCCATTTGCTGAGGTAGGGAATTCTGGAGAAAGACTAAGCTTTATATGGATGGTGTCACCAGAAAATACTCTGAAACACTACCACCACTGGCCTAAGAAAACCCAAATGCCTCAAATTCCTAAAGTTTAACAGTGGGGAGAGGGAGGCACGGGCAATCTATCTGGTTGCCATTTTCTGGTAACTAGATAATCGCTAATCAAAATATAAATGAGAAATGATGTGTGGTCTCTCTAGAGCTGACATCCAAAAGCAAACACCTGGAGTTTCTCATTCTGGGGTTGCCAAGAAAGCCTATGCCTTTAGTTTAATTTGTGACATTTTTCTATAAGATGATTGTAGGGTAATGGCCCGGGACCTTTCAGGTACTTACTTCCCTATACCTTTCGGCAATGACAGGTGTGGTTTACTAAACAAAGTAGTTGAAATGCTTGACACAGCTACAAAGCAATCCAGGGTGACCCACTACTGGGCTTCTGTCAGTTTAAACTCTGTATCAGCTTGCCCCTTCTACCCAACACGAATTAGGGCTGTTTCTGGCCATTCTTTACCCCCAAATGGATTCCCCACCAATGTGTTCTCAAGGAACGGAAATGATACACTGATTTAAAAAAAAAAAAAAAAGAATAGTTGGGAAGACAAATTTTGCCATCAGAGAAACTGGAAAGTATACATTTGTACAAGCTGGTTCTTGTCTATAATGCTTTTCTTCCCTTAGTAAATTTGTATTCATCCTTCAAAACCCAAGTTCAAGTGCTCTTTTGTCTCTGACAGTTTCCCTAACACCCACAGGCAGAAATCTTAGTTAACTTAGGTCTTTGTACCATGCCCTTGTCCATTTTCATCTATTAAAGTTTTTATCAGTAGAGCAACATGGTTGAACCCACCGGCTGGGTTTTCACCTTTGCTTCACCACTTAGGACCTGATAAATGTTAGTCATGTTACTGATCTCTCCTAGCCTAAAATCTCTCCTGTGTAAAGTGAAAATGGGCATTACAAGACTGTTAGAATTAAGTAGCACAACATAAGCATGGCGAGTGCCAGCTTATTGTCCAATTGTACTCAAATCAACTGCCTATATCTGTCTCCCCCTCTAGACACTAAGCCCCATGAGAGGAGACACCCTAAGTTATTATTCATTTTGTAACCCCAGAGTCGTGTCCATGTGTTAGTTGAATGGCAGGTGCTCAGCGGATATTTGCTGAGTGACTGAATGAATGAAAGAACAAAGGAATGAACCCCATTTGGCAATCACTTCTTCTACTAAGATTTGTCTACATGTACAATCTCTCAGGGAAGGAATAGGCGAATCAATTTTGTTGTTTTAAGGTTGCAATCATGTAAAAGTATGAAAAAAACTGCTTTTCAAGGCAATATTTTTAAACCTCTTAGAAGCTGTCTGTCAACCATACAAACACTTTAAATGTCAATATCTGTAATGAGTCTCAGCTAAAAGTTGGCTAAATTGTTCTTAGCACAATAGGCTAAAAGCTCCAGAATCATTAAATCCATCAAGTAAATAATATTAATTTAAAGTACTCCATAATTACATATTTACTTGATATATAATTATACACCATTAAGCAAACATACAATTAGAATTTTTTTTAAAGCATGTACTCCATCTAAAAGGGAAAAAAATAACATTAAGGCATAAACAAAACAAAAACGTTTTAAGGAATTCAATCACTGCAAGCTATTTTTGTAGCTCCCTGGGGTTCACAGGTTCATGCAATAAGCATAGTCCTTGGGCATGTGACACTTCGAGATGCAATCTCCAGTCTCTCTGAACACCTCCCAGAGCCATAAGCGTCAGAAAATGCCATATGGATTACAGGCTGCCATGATACCACCCAGTGGGGAAAGAAGCCAAAACAGCACCAGGGCTGGATGCCACTCCATTTTCATCTCTCCATCACCCCAAGCATGAGATAAGATAGCCGGAGCATCCCACTTGCTGAGCATAAGAGCAAAAGGTACTACAGAGAATTAGACTCAAGAGCCATACCCAGTGTTTTAAGAATCTACTGCACCATTCTTGGGAAACAGGGGTATTTCAGTCAATCATTTCTTGTGGCATTTTATTATTACTAACATTAATCGTAACTATCACTTACTGAATGCTCACTATAGGGCAGGTACTGCTATCAAGTTTATTCCTTAGAGCAAACCTACAGAAAAAGTTTCTGAGTATTTGCAAGGTAGATACTGGTATTGTCATCCCTAATTTATGCAGGAGAAAATGGTGATTTAACCAGGAAGAGGAACACTGAGATGTGAACGTAGGGTAATTTTTAAAGTTTAGAATTTGTGTATATGCTATTAATTTCATCTCAATAAAAAAATAAGAGTCGTGTACTTTCTACGCTATCACACTGTCCAATGGTTGATGATTAACTGCAATTTCATCCTACATTTGTGGGGTGGTTATGGCTTCAAGTGATGGCTATATTTTCAAAGGTAAAGATATTCAATTCACTGATGCCTGCAGAACTAGAGCGTGGGGATCCCCAGCCCTCTGGCTTCCAGGCCAGGTGTTTTTTTTTCCCCCTACCCATTATTTCCTATCCTTTCACTAAAGCCTGGTGGCAGAGGGAGAGGTGAAGTATAAGCTTCAGGGTCACTCCTCTATGGCCAACCCTCCTCACCAACCAGTGAACCAAAGTCAAAACGCCTGGGAGCTACGGTGACTTCTTTGGTGAGCTCTGGGAAGGAAAAGAAAAACAAATAAAGAAACAAACAAAAGACTGACCTTTAAGAAGTTCAAGCTGATAGCATATTTCCCCAAAATCAATTTGTTCTCAAAAGGGAAGAAATCCTACAGGATCATGCAGTTTAGAAATAGTCAAAATGAAGAAAGATTCTAAAGGAACCAGCTGGGTTTTTGTTTTTGTTTTATGCCCCTCACAGAGCTCCTCCAGCATACTTTTCTTCTGGCTGAACAGAGCAAGAAGGACACTCAGAGTGGCCGTGGAGCGCTATCAGCATGTAAGAACTTCAGGGCCAGGCTCAACTTAGTGGCCATTCATCCATTTTCCCACCTCTTGCCAACAGCAATGTGTAAAGCAGTGGTTCCTGATATTCTGAGCAGACTGTAACGTGTGCAGAAGTGAGCCAGTGTGCACACACCCACAAGTGGATGGGTATGGTGTTTATTTGGGAGATGCTGGAAAAGGTGTGGGATAGACGGTGGTGATGGTACACAGCACTGTGAATGTATTCAGTGTCACCAAACTGTATTCTTACCGATGGTTAAAAATGTGTATGTTTACTATGGACTATGAGAAACAAACTGAGGGCCTCAGAGGGGAGGGGGGTGGGGGAATGGGATAGGCCGGTGATGGGTAGTAAGGAGGGCACATATGGCATGGTGCACTGGGTGTTATACACAACTAATGAATCATCGAGCCTTACATCGAAAACCGGGGATGTACTGTATGGTGACTAACATAATATAATAAAAAATCATTATAAAAAAAAAAAAATGTAGGGATAGGCCGGTGATGGGTGGTAAGGAGGGCACGTATTGCATGGTGCACCGGGTGTTATACGCAACTAATGAATCATCGAACTTTACATCGGAAACCAGGGATGTACTGTATGGTGACTAACATAATGTAATAAAAAAACATTAAAATAAAAAAAAATAAATAAATAAAATAAAACTGTGTATGTTTATGTCACGTATAGTTTACCGTCAAAAAAAGAAGAAAAAGGAAGAAAGAAAGGAATGGAAGAGATGGTTAAACTCTCCGAAGCCCATCCATGGGTCTACATACACAATGGACCTGCATTTCTTTAACTCAGATTAGGAACACCTGGTTTAGATAATGCATCTCATTGGTCTCCAGGACGTTACAGTCAACATTGGTCATTTTTATTTCCTCAAGGTGGAAACTGGCTAAGACGAGTAAGAAAACTGCTGTTCAATACCTCTTGTGCAGTTCTGAATAGGTATTCTAGCACCTCACCTTGAAAGCGGGGCAATCTGCCAAGTATTTTTTTGAGTTGGGGCCTCTTTTAAAATGGAGACTAAATATGAGTCTTATTCTAATACTCTGTTACACATGCAAAGACTAAGAAAACTTCTAGTTGATTATTTTATCATTCCTATCAAACCATGTGGCTTCTAAGCATAAACGCTAATTACAATACAAAATGACCCCCCTCAGCAAAGTGAAATCTTCCTGGAAACAACCTGTCTCTGCCACCACCACCCATATCCCCAAACACACCTCCCATAATAAAAATGTAAAGTGACTGAGTTCAGATATACATAGAGCTGGACTCCTGTGAATTTATAAATAAAACCAGTCTCATGTTTGGTCTTTTCCAGCCCTGGAATTTATGGAAGGCACTGTCATCTATATTAATTTAAAAAAAATTTTTTAAAGATTTTATTTTTAATGATCTCTACACCCAATGTGGGGCTTAAACTTACAACCCTGAGATCAAGAGTCACATGCTCTACTGACTGAGCCAGCCAGGCACCCCATGCCATCTATATTTATTAAAATAAGATTTAACTGCAGACCTAGCACTCCACAGTCCTGGAAGGAGGAAGAAATAGTTCTAGTTCTCCTGATTTGGAAAATAAGAACCAAAAAACTTCCCTAAGTAATGCAACAATGAGATACAAATCAATTTGTGGCATTAGTGCTGGGCAAAGAAAGGACTGGGGGCTTGAAAAAAGATGTAGCCAAATCCAAAACAGAACTAAGATGAAAATACTAAGGTTTGGGCGCTGTCTTCCTGAGATGCAACCAAGGGCAGAAAACTAGTTAGGTCAGAGGGTCCATTTGCATTCTGCCAAGTTCTAGGGAATGTCTGGGAGGGGCTAAAGATACAGTGCAAGCCTGTGTTTTAGAGAAAAGAATTGGAAAAGCCTCGTGGGTAACATACTGAAATCCTCCCCTTAGCAAAGTTAGGCTGTTAGAAGGGATGGGGAGGTGTGGCATGAGGGGCTCCTACTGAGAGGGAGCAGCTCATGCAAAGAGACAGTGTGTGTCTCCCCTGGTTCTAGCATGGCATTTTTTTAGGCAGTGGAGAACAGTGAAAAATGAAGCTGGAGACGCAGGCAGAGGCCAGATCATGAGGACCTCTGTAAGATACATTCTACAACTTGCACAGAGATGAAATAACCCCATTCCTTTCACTTACACTCATAAGTAAGCAAGATTTACTCATGCTTCAAAGCCCAGCTCTCGCTGCTGTCTCCTTTCCCTAACCTCCCTCAGTAGGGATTGTAAATATTATTTGCATTTGTCTTTACAACATGTTTTGGCTTCTCTCTCTCTTTCTTTCTTCCTTTCTCCCTTCCTCCCTTCCTTCTTTTCTTTTCTTTCTCCCTTCCTCCTTTTCTTTTCTTTCTCTTTCTTTCTTTCTCTCTTTTTCTTTCTTTCTTTTTCTTTCTTTCTTTTTCTTTCTTTCTTTCTCCCTTCCTTTTCTTTTCTTTCTTCCTTTCTCCCTTTCTTTTCTTTCCTTTTCTTTCTTTCTTTCTTTCTTTTTCTTTCTTTCTTAGATTTTATTTATTTGTCAGGGAGAGAGAGAACAAGCAGGGGGAGCAGGAGGCAGAAGGAGAAGCAGGCTCCCTGCTGAGCAAGGAGCCCATTATGGGACTTGATCCCAGCACCATGGGATCGTGACCTGAGCTGAAGACACTTGACCGGCTGAGCCACCCAAGCATCCCTTGGCTTCTCTTTCCAGCCAGGCTTAAGTGTCTTCAGAAAAAGAACCAAATATTTATTTTATATCTATGTGTTTAACAATTCTTGGCATGTTCATTCTTCTGAGAAACATGTATTAGCCATGACAGGCACTGTTCTAGGTGGCAAATAAACATACCTTCTGCTCTTTTAGGGCAAACGAGAGCAGCCCAGGACAGATGTTCAATATGTAAGTCCTGGTCTTGTGGTAAGACTGTTAAGACCGGTCACAAAAAATGTAGTTATACTAATAGATGCTTTTCTTTAAATACCTTTATAGAGATTGCTTTCACAAATACTACACAAAGAGACATCCTCATCTGTATGAATGCTTCTATAATGATATCTCTTTATTCACTTTCAGAGTGAAATTTTTCCAGACTATTACAGATCTTTCAAGATCAAATAAAATTTCTATGAAATGTTGTGGAGCATGTTCCATCGTCCTTCAGTTATGAAAATGAGGACACTGACCGAGTCTCCAAACAAGAAAAATCAAAAGATTTGCATCTGAGTTAGAAACAGAATATCTACCCACATTTTTGTTTGATGTTAATTCAGTTGCTCTGAATTAGGTAATAGATGGAAGGAGAGTTGGAAAGGCAGTTAATTATAGGGAATTTAAAAGAGCTGCATTTAAAATCTCCATTACAGAATGGCAATTTAGACCCAAATGCTTCAGAATGGTTTTATCAGTGTGTCTCAAGAGTGGTCCCCAGGGAAACCGCAGGAGTCACACCCAAGAAGCTGTTAGCAGTGCAGACTCCCACCACTCTCCTGTCCTGCTGAATCAGAAATTCGGGGCCTGGGTGTTTGACTAGCACTCCAGGTGGTTTTGTTGCCCACTAAATTTGAGAACCACTGGGTTTCCTCTTGCCTATTCCAGGAACACTTAGAGAAAAGAAAGTCCTTAGCAAAACTCTCCCTTATCTTACTGAACATTAAGGCAGGTAGGGGTCTTAGAGAACACAGAGACCACACTTCTTGTGTTTTTACAGATCCAGAAGTCAAAACCCAGAGATTATCAATGGCAACTGAAATTTGGAGCAACATGTGTTCCAGCATCTAAGCTGAGGTCCTGGATACACAGCATGGACAACCAGCTATCCTGCTGCTAATCTGAAATCAATTTTCACTTTTAAAGTGTCCATTGTATAGCATAATATAATAAAAAATATTATTAAAAAAAAGAAAAGAAAATCCTTTCTATTTATCAATAGACTCAGATGTAGTTGCAAAACCAATCATATCTAAGGCTAAATCAAACTATTTCAAGATGTTCTTGAGAGAGAAAAGGCCTTCATTTAGTGAGTCAATCAAGAATTCCTTGGCCAGAAATATCAAACTCTGCATCAGATTCAAACCTAAGCCAGCACTCCTGGCTTCACCAGCCAGAAAAGGAATATTTCTCTGCCTTGTTCAAAATGCTCCTTAGGAGGACAAGCCAGCTTTTCCCAGTAATATCGTCAGCCCAGAGTAATAGTTAAGAACACAAGCCTGAGACCACCTACTAGTGGTATGGTCTTGGACAAGTCACCTTACTTCTCTGTGTCCCAGGTCTCCACCCACCTCAGAAGACAGTGTAAAAAATCCAAATAGTAGTAACAGTATCACCACACCGACAGTGTGGACTGTCTGTGTGCTATCCTCTACCCATGAAACAAACACCTTTACTGAATGTCAGAGAGTTATTTCCAAGAACACTGGTGTCTGTACTGGTCTAGCGCCAGGCTTCATCATGATACCCAAGCGGCAATAAGGAATGGTTAAAGGCATAATTAGTGCTACAGTATAAGGATCGTCAACCGTCCTACATAGCAGTTCAGTCTCCAACTGAGCCCCATAGGAATGTGCCCTAACAACTGAGCAACCAGCCATAAATGATTTGAGACCCCAAATTATATATATGGTATCTCATTGACAGATAAACTTTCCTGCAAATGTCCTCACCCAAGGAAAATCTTCAAAATATTTCATAGCAGCCTAATAAATACATTGCGGCTAGAAGTGTCCAGAGTATATAGTTAATCAGCTTTGTGTGTCTGAGCAACAAGGCTTTGGGAATCGCTCTTAAAGGGAAAAATACCCTGTTATATCTTCAAACCATGTGATCCCAGTGCTAAAATTCCTTACCCTGCTGTGAAACTTGGCAGTTCGATACGACTTGGGTGACAGATTGTACACCGTGTAGTGGTCAAGATGTCTGGAATCCAAAAAGCTTCGGATGTCATCAACCTGATTCCTGAATCCTATGTCAACACTGTCCAGAGGAAAGGACATCACTGGGAGGGAACACAGACAGAGAGAGAGACAGGTTAAACAGGTTTGCTGTTGCCACGGGCAGCCACTG
Source organism: Ursus maritimus (assembly GCF_017311325.1). Lineage (NCBI taxonomy): Eukaryota > Metazoa > Chordata > Mammalia > Carnivora > Ursidae > Ursus > Ursus maritimus. The sequence goes on from NW_024423564.1 coordinate 50,802,235, forward strand.
CAAGCTGAGCTACTGAGCAGTTACTGACCATGAGAAACTTACCAATAATTCTGGAGGTAACATAAGTGAAGTCTAAATCTCCCTTCGTGTAGCTAAAAGCAAGACAGGAAAAGGTGCTCATTAAAATAATCCAAATATGCCAGGTTTCCCCTCTCTCAATCACTTGCCCATTGACTTGGACACTTCCATCCAGTAGGCATTTAGACTTCCCTCAAGGCCTTCTCTCTAACAAAGAATAATCATTGAGAGAAGCAACCCACACGCACAGGAGTGTAAATCTACCCCTCTCATGTACCCCAATACCCTCTGTAGATGACACTTCACGAACAGAATCAATCTCAGAATAGAAAACACCTCTCAGTCATTAACACGGATTATTCTAGCCTCTTTGCCTACGTGTGAATATCTCCTCTAAGTGTGAGCAGCTAGGGGGTAAGAAAGGAAGTGATGGAGAAACAAGGGACACCCTTTCTCTCTGCCCGCCAGGCCCTAGCTGGGGATTGCAGGTAAGGGATAAGTTTTATCTTTAAACAAAGATTAAAATGTTGATTAATATTTTGGACTTGACATGTGAATTTATGACTCAAAACTGCATACTGTAACTTAAAGTGACCCTAGAATTTTCTAATACGTACAAATAAAAAAGAATTCATATGGCTTGCTTATAAGAATTTTCATACAGTAGAAGGATAGAAAATTTCCTCCGCTAAACAAGGTTCAAAGGGCTATTAAAATACAAAAAACAATTGTTTCAGTTATAATCCATGAGTATCGCTTTTTCAGCTTGCATGTGCATTACTATCTTATTTAATTCTCAGACCAACCAGGGATATGAATTCTATCAGAGTATAAAAGTCAAGCTCAGAGAGGCCAATTAAGTTGCCTAGGTCACATGGTTAACAAGGGCAGATAATGTACGAGAACCCAGGATGCTGGATTCACAAGAGAGGGAATATCTTCGGGGCACCTGGGTGGCACAGCGGTTAAGCGTCTGCCTTCGGCTCAGGGCATGATCTCGGCGTTCTGGGATCGAGCCCCACATCAGGCTCCTCCGCTATGAGCCTGCTTCTTCCTCTCCCACTCCCCCTGCTTGTGTTCCCTCTCTCGCTGGCTGTCTCTAATAAATAAATAAAATCTTAAAAAAAAAAACAAACAAACAAACAAAAAAAAAACAAGGGAGGGATGGCAACCACTATATTTTAACGTAACAATGTGCTCAGTGAGTCCTCTGAGCCTGTGCTTGTTGCTTCTGAAGGCCTCAACGTTATGGCTTCAATAACATTGCTTGGTTGATGAGACTCCATGCAGTTACATCACACAACTGTCAGTCCTCTAGCCAGAAAAGCAGTTGGCAGGTAACCAGATCCTTGGGGGGCATGGAGGTCCATTAACTCAGCTGGGAAGAATGCGCATACCTGGTAACAGACTGTATGACTCTGGAAGATGTGTCTTTGAGGGTGTCTTTCAGGTTGTCCTTCAGGTTACTGAAGAGCCGCCCTGCACCTCCTTTCACCATGTCAAAGAGACCTCCCCCGTAGCTGGGCTCCATGTCTGGAGATGAGGCACCTGCCAATGCGAAACAGAAGTAGAGGTGATCTACGCAGTCTCCCTTCATCCCTGAAACCTATGCAGACCGGCGCAGACACTCCTGGAAGTGATGCCCACTCTCAGAACTTACTGACTCTGGGTCCTAGCAGTGCGACCAAGCCTCAGAGACCCAGGGAAGCGCTTCGCTGTCCCAGGCGCAGAAAGCTCACAGTGCTGTAGCCATTAGCCACAGGTGCCCACTGAGCCCCCGAAATGTGGCTAGTCCGAATTGAGATGTGTTGCAAGTACAAAATACACAACAAATCTCAAAGATGGTGCAAAAAAAAAAAAGAATATAAAAGATCTTGTTAATACTTCTTTCATTGATTACATGTTGCAATGACAGTATTTTGAATATACTGAATTAAGTAGATGATATTATTAAATTAATTTCAGCTGCTCCTTTTTACTTTTTAATGTGAATACTAGAAAAATTTTAATTGTACACGTGGCCTGTCTTTCGGACAGTGCCGCATCAGAGGAAGAGCAGCTTAGAAGTGGGTCCAGAGGTCTCCTCTGCCCTTAGATGGAGCTGACTGTGTTAGCAGACTCATTCCATGGCTATCCCTCCAACTCATTCTTCACTTCCATCATGGAAAATAGCTTCTCCAGGGCCTTTGTAACAGTTTTTAGGATGCATGGTGATCATCAGTGTTATTTGTCAAGTATTCCAGTTTTTCCTTCCTTATAGACTCACAAAATCGTATTTTCTGGTCTCTTGTGGTTAGCTCTAGCCAAGTTTCTCGATCTTGGCACTGCTGACATTTAGGGTCAAATACTTCCTTGCTGTGTTGGGGGGCGGGGAGCACTGCCCCATGCCCTGGAGGGTGTTTGGCAGCATCCCCGGCCCCTAGCCACTAGAGAGCACCAGTAGCCCCCCACTGCTGCCGGCTGTGACAACCCAAATTGTCTCCAGACGTTGGCACATATCCCCTGGGGGGAGGGGCAACATTACTCCCAGTTGAAAACGACTGCTTTAGTCTACGATATGTGAGGATATGTGTGTGGAGGTATTGTGTGTCCCTTTCAGGACAGAGCTTTGAACTGTGAGTATGAAACTCTCCAGAGTTCTCATTGCCTCGCTGTGTCTTTCTGTCTCTTTCTTTGCTCCATCAACTGGCAGGGTTTGAGATCATGGCTGTACTCCTGGGTCCTGGAGTAAGAAGCTGTGTGGCAGAGCTCCCAGCTGACTTTTGATGAATATAGAGCCTGAGTGACCAATAGCCCTTTATTATTAGAAGTGCTTCCATTCCCATTGTGGGAATGTTCCTTACTGCAGCACAAAGGTCGATACAGGAAGAAAGTAGAAATCTGTGTAGAGGAGGCTAGAGTGAACAATGACTAGGGAGTCTATTCAGCCTAGCAGTCAAGAGCATGGGTCATTCTCACCTGGGTTCTGGCCCAGCCTTGCTACTCCTAACTGTGTGACCTTGGGAAGTAACAGTCTTCGTAAGCCTCTTTCTTCCTAACTGTAAATTTGGGATAAAAATAGTTCCTTCTTCATAGGGAAAGGTTAAGTGAGTGCATATAAAATAATTAGTATAGTACCTAATATATCTAGGGGCCAATAGATTGTAACTAACTATTATTATGCCACATCCTGAAATTCCTGTGTTGCATTTTTCATCTTTGTTCACTTCTCAACTATATGATGGCATCTCTTCTTTTTTAAAAATTGTAATATTTATGATGCACTTTAAAATATGTTAAGAAGATAGATCTCATGTTAAGTGTTCTTCTCAAAAAAAACCTACAAAAGAGCACGAGGAGGTTTTTGGAGGTTGTGGTAATAGTATCACAAGTATTTGCATATATTTAAAGTCATCAGAACATATACATTAAATGTGTGTAATTTTTGCATATCAATTATACCTCAATAAAGCTAAAAAAAATAAATTGCAAGAAAAAGGAAAGTTGGAGGAGGAATCTGTAGATCGAAATGTCTTAAAGACAAGTCAACCAAGCAGAATGTGTGGATCTTGTTTGGAACTTAATCCAAACTATAAAAAATTAATCACATTTATGGGACAACTGGAATTTGAACACTCACTAAGTATTTGATATTAAGGATTTATTGTTACTTTTTTAGGACTAATAATGATGTTGTAGTTATGTTCAACAACAGTCCTCACCTATCGGAATAAATACTGAAACATTTATAAATGAAAAATTGCAATATTAAAGATTTTTTAAAATAAATAAAAGATAAAAGATTTGTGTAATAAAAACTACAATTACTAACTTATCTAGCACTTACTATCTGCTGGATATTATTCTAAGCATTTTGCCTGTATTTACTCATTTAATCCTAAAAGCATACCTGCGAAGCAGATACTATTATTATTTTCTTTCATAGATCCGAAAACTGAGGCACAGAGCTTAAGGAACTTGTCTAAGGCTACACAGCTAGTAAGTAAATGGCAGGGTTGGGATTTGAGCCTTAGGCAACCCTTCCAATCACATCCCTCTTTCTTTCCCTAATACTGCTCTGGTTTTCATATGTATCATTCCAGATACTTTCTTTAAACATTTATTACATATGTAGGTATCCATAAGCAATACATTGTTTTCTGTGTTTTGAAGATGTATATAAATGGTTTTCTGTCTGCAGTCTATTTTATTCACTCAGCATGGTTTAAAATTCATCTATTATGGTGCCATCTGTAACTTTAGCTCACTTAAAGTATGAGCCATTACCCAATGAGGGACACTAAGGTCATTTACTATAACAATGTGGTTATGAACACATTGCCTTGATCATAAATGGGAAATTCTCTCTAGGTTATACTTAAGAGTAGAATTTGCTAGTAAGAGGGATGTGTACATTTTCAGCTTTCCAGATATTGACAACTCATTTCTCAAAGCAGTCATATCAGTCTAAACTCCTACTAGCAGTGCAATACAACATTTGGTATTGTCAGACTTTAAAATTTGTACCAACCTGGTGAATGTGAAGCAATACCTCATTTTGGTCTTGTTTTGTGCTTTCTCCAATTAGTGAGTTGTGTATCTTTTATTGTGTTTATTGGCCGGGCAGCTGTTCTTTAAATCATACTTCAGGTTCCCACTAAATTCCTATGTGGCATGTGGATGCTCACACGTATGCCTATAAATACATGTTGACTATTATGTACTCTCATCCTGATCACAAGGGGCATTAATGCCTAGCTCACCATTAGGCATCTATTTGAAAAGACGGCTCTATTAGAAGTTGCAAAACACAATCAATGCTGGTGAATAAACAAATGAATGGACACATGGACAAACATGAATAAAGTCTACCACTGACTGAGTTCCCTTATGTACCAGGAACTCCATTTGAATGTTTATGTTAGCACAATTTCACCTAGTTGGAAGGAAGGAGGGTGTTTATTATCTCCATTTTATAGATGAAGAAACGGAGGCTCAAAGAAGGGAAGAACTCTCCTAAACTCTCAGCTAACTAGTGGCAGGGCTGGAGGTTCAAGCCCAGATCTGCACAATCCAAAGCCTAAGCTACTTGTACCATTTCCCACTATTCTATGGCTCTGAATCAGCTCCGTTCTAACAGTTGTCCTCAGGACGGTCTTCACCTGCCTGATGCGCAACCACCGTTCTCCTACTCCTGGCTCTTCTCTACCTCCCACCTGTATGCCTTTCATCTGGCTGCTCTCGGCAGCAGATGTCCCCACAATAAACACTCCCATAAATCACTGCATCTGTCAGACCAACCAAACCAATCTCATTATGTAGGCAGACAGCCTGTGTCACCCCTACTGCTTCACAGCCCTAAATAAAATGCCAAGAATTGGTCTGAAGGGCAGTCCCACAGATTAGGGCCAGAACCACAGATCTGAGAATGTTCTCTCAGGTTCTGGTTCCCTATAATGTAGGGCATATCATTCCGCTTTAAACACATAAAATCTGTATCATGTTTTCATTTTAAATATCTTGAGGATAGGATGGTATAAAATGTTTATACTTCCCCCATTTCCATCCTGAGTTTCCACTTCAGCCTCAATACCCTTTTTATATACCACTCTTCTAAGAGATGACATCAAATTGATTATTCAGGCCTCTCTGTGACTCTTGATTTTGTGCTGGAACAGAACTCCATGGTCTCAGCCTATTAAAAGGATATAAATATCCGTGATTATCTAAAAATCAGTCTCTCGCCATCTCTCAGGCTGCTTGCACTGTTCATTAGAATTTTGGAGCCCTGCAGAAACCAGAACCATTTGTCAGAATCTGTCTATACTCTTCATATGCCCATATTATACGTCAAACTAGCCAGGACACAAAAAGGAGAGGAGGGACGTTATCTGAATTTGCCCTAACGGTTCTTTTAGGTAGAATGTATTCTGGCTTTCCCTAATGAGCTACATGAGAGCCAGAAGCATAGATTCTCCAAAGGATATGTGAGTCTCAGCTGAGAGAACGGGCAGAGAGGCTTCAAAACCATGACACAGCACAGAGGGAAATGGTGCAGTCAGAAAGTAATATGTAGGAGAAAAATAATGGCTGTTGTAGGTCGGGGGCTGCCAAACCATAGTTCACGGGCCAAATCCAGTCTGCTGCCCTATTTTTGTACAGTCTGTGAAATAAAGGTGGCCTCTACATTTTTAAATGACTGAAAAAAGTCAAACGAAGAAAATGTTTAATAAGGTGAATATGATTCAAAGGTCAAATTTCAATGTCTATAAGTTTATTAGAATACAACCACACTTATTCCTTTACACATTGTCTGTGGGTATTTTCATGCTATGACAGCAAAGTTGAGTAGTTGTGGCAGAGACGTGACTACCCACAAAGTCTAAAGTATTTCATATCTGGCCCTTTACAGAAGTTTTCTAATCCTTGCACTAGCTGGGATTGCAAAGACTTGCATTCTTAGGAATCTAAACCCTGCCACCTCTGACGTATTTCTAAATGCTTTGACTACACGGCAACTAGTGAGAACACACCCTGAGTTTACCAAAGGGTCCTCAGGGACTTGTGGGTCTTAGAAGTTTGGGAGGGGGGAGGTCAGAGCTGATGGAACATAAGAGTGTCATCCAAAGAGAAAGACCCACCTCTGTGCCTCAAAGGCTCCAAATAGATTCTTGTTCTATGATGTCTTGTCATTTTATTTTTTTAAAGATTTTATTTATTTATTTAAGGGAGACAGGGCACATGTTGGGGGGAGAAGCAGAGGGAGAGTAAGAAGCAGACTCCCCACTGAGCAGGGAGCCTGATCCAGGGCTCAAACCCAGGACCCTGGGATCTTGACCTGAGCTGAAGGCAGACGCTAAACCAACTGAACCACCCAGGCACCCCTGTCTTGTCATTTTAAAATCTAAGCCCACCAAAGACAAGCACTAGAGAACTGCGCCCTGTCCCTGTGTCATTTCTAAGACTGTAATATACAAGTTTTTCCTGGGATTCCTAATTTAGACAAGACACAGCCTCCCATCCTTCCCAAGTCATGGGAACTCACCACATGTAGAAGCCGACTAGTTCTCACTTGCAGAGCGACACAAAGTTTGAATCTCCTGGGAGAGAATCTCTGCTTCCCACTGGACTACGAGTTAGCTATTTCCTCTGTATTTATATCACACTTCATTCCATAAAAGATTTGAGGTGATTTGATAGTTATTTGGAATAGAATATGTTTTTAAGAAGACTAGCACAAATGTTAAGGCCGGTCTTATCTGCCTTAATGTAATAGGAAAAGTAGGTGTGGCTACTTTTCATTGACATCTTACTGATTTGTCAGCCATAAGCAAAACGCTAGAGAAGCACTATGAAAAAGGAAAGAAAATGTTGACAAAGGCCTGACCATGCACTGCGGTCATTCTCCATGTATGCTCTTACTGCTCACACAATCTGTGTGTCCATGACACCCTAGGCTGCAGATAATTTCACTTGGTAACCCCTAAAAAAGGATGCTCCCCCATAAAGTACTGTCATCAAAAGAAAAGGACGGCATGCAAAGATTTAGCAAACCACATGTTCACTGAGGTACTGTTAATAATGGCAAGAGACGATAAATGTATTTCTCCACAGTAAGAGAAGTGGTTGAGTACCTCTAACAATGCTTCAAAATTAGCTATTAAAACCAGTTCTTAGAAGAGTACAGATGCTCATGACAAAGAATTAAGTGGAAAATAAGCAGGATATAAAACACACAGACGCACGGGGCGCCTGGGTGGCACAGCGGTTGGGCGTCTGCCTTCGGCTCAGGGCGTGATCCCGGCGTGATGGGATCGAGCCCCACATCAGGCTCTTCTGCTGTGAGTCTGCTTCTTCCTCTCCCACTCCCCCTGCTTGTGTTCCCTCTCTCGCTGGCTGTCTCTATCTCTGTCGAATAAATAAATAAAATCTTTAAAAAAAACTACACACACACACACAGATGCTACAATCTCATTTCTGCAAAAGAAAATTATTTGAGTTTAGAGAAAGAACTCAGATGATTTAATACACACAAAATAAAAATAACAAGTCAAACTTACTGAATGCCTACTATGTACCAGACACTAATCTAAATTCTTTACATGTAGTATTTAATCTTCACAACCACCCTGTGAAGGAGATACCCTTGCTGTCCCCGTTTTCCACATGAGGAAACTGAAGCAAAGACACATCAGTGACCCACCCCAGGTCCCAAAGTTAGTGAGGCAGAACTTGTACCCAGACAGGCTGCTCCACAGTCTAGGCTCTTAGCTGCTACATTTTCAAAAATAGCTACAGCAATTACATCTAAGTAAGAGAATGGTAAGTGATCTTTTTGTTGTTGAACTATAATTTCTAAATTTTCTATAATTTACGTTAATATATTTTACAACAAAAAACAAGTTATATAAAATATCGACAACAGCCAAATGCTGTTGGTTCAATATGTCGGTTCGCAGAGGCTGGAGAGACCTCCAATTCATTGCAGTTCATGGCCACACAACAGTTTCTCGGCCCAGCCTGTAAGATAGAGGCAAACGCTGCCCACAAGTGCTGGAGTAGCCCCATGTGTAGCCTTAACTCCAAGTGGGATGGGAAAGTCCTTCAGTACCTGACTCTTTTTCTGAGACCTGAGACCTGCTTCATCGTGGTAGTGACTGTCTCCGCTCTGCTGTGAATACTCAAGCCAACCCAGTACATTAGGGCAGGAAATGGATGGCAAAGGACCCTTGGCAAAATTGAAGTTCTTGGGACGTGAGCTTTCCTCAGTGGGTCCTCTGAGCCTCCACAGAGATTCTTCTACAGAGCATCCTCTTTCCCATTTCTGGAACATCGCTCACCCAGGTCTCCTCACTGTGAGGTATTATTTTGTAGTGTTCAGAATCAGCCTGTTTGAGGAGTTACTGATCACTTCAATGTTGGCATGATGATCTGTTCATAATCGTGCTCCTCTTCACCAATGGAACACATTTTTCTGTAGTTATTTAAGTGCCATAATGCTATAAATGTCCTTTCCTGGCTTCTACAAAGTTGGGACCTTGTAGAGATACACTATTAGCTCCTATCCTAAAAATGTTATTCCTTCTCCACAACACTCAGCAAGAAGCAGAGAACCAGTGCCATCGCTACAGAAAGATTCACCCTTCTTGTTTATAGCAGACTTTTCAGCTCTTGGCTTCCCACAAGTAGAGAAATGGATCACATGGGGATAATAACTAGATCTACCATGGAAAAGCCCACTGCCTTGGCTTCCAGAATCAAAGGCTGCTTACACCTCATTCCTTGTACACCCTGGCTCAAAACAGCTTGAAAAAAAGCAGGACACTGGGGAGAGAGGTCTTGACTGGAGACTTCATTTTTCTACCTAAAAACTCTGTGGCCTTAAGCATGATATTGTTCTCCTCTCAGACCTCTTCTCCCTCTGTAAATGGGAACAAACTGAGAACAAAAACTTTCCTACATGTCTCTTGGTGTCAAAAGGATCAAGTGAGATCATGCATGTCAACATGATTTTTTTTAAAGTTTATTTATTTAAGTAATCTCTACATTCACCATGGGGCTTGAACTCATGACCCTGAAATCAAGAGCCTTATGCTCTTCCGACTGAGCCAACCAGGTGCCCTCAATGTGATTTTTAAGTAGTGAGATTTTCTAAAACAATCAGGAATTTTTATTTTCTTAGAAATTTAGCTCTCATATAAATGAGTCATTGGACTGTCTGCCACAAAATACCCAAGAATCCAAGTAGAAATAACAATTTCACAGAAGAAATAAATAAATAACATTAAAAACAAAACAAACACAACATTCCCTATGCCAACAAGAAGCTAGGAACGGGACATAGCCATCACAGTCCTATATAGGCTTTGAGCTGCTAGAACTGGTTGGATTCAGCTTCTGCTACAGCTGGATGAGCAGCCAGAAGTTAAGTAACTAATCCAAGTCTTGACCCCCTTACCTGTAAAATGGAAGCATTAATAGACTATCGTGTGGGATTGTGGTGAGGATCATGCAAGAATACTCTGTAAGCCCTTAGCTTAACACCTGGTGTGTTGCATGCACTTAATAAATGATAGCTACCAGCTGGCTCTGGGGACTGGATAAAATGAAGCTCGGAAAAAGGCTATCTCTAGCAAAGTTACACAGCCCAGTAAAAACAGGTCACACTGTTCAGTTCCAGGGTTGATGAAGCCAGACGGGACAACAAGGACAGAACCTCTTTTCAGAGCTTCCACTCCAGCACCTATAAACTCTTCCCTTTCAGGAGTTCAGAATCCTGAATGTTGAACAGAGGTGAACTTCCTAGTTCTGGTGTTTCTTCTTCTCATCTTGAAGTGATCTGGTGCCTGGTATGGGAAACCATTATGTGTTCTTCGCATGACTAATAACCAGGTTCACACAGATTCAGTGGTCCTGGTTTTTGAAATACTGAAATACTTGTGTACTGTTTGGCACATAGTATGAGCTATTAAAACTATCAGTCACTTGTAAAACTATAAGCCATTGCACCGCAGCCTTCCTAGACATGGGCAGATCTGCTAGCTGCTCAACAGACCACGGGGGTAGAGGCCTGGGTGTGTGCAACACCCACCAGCAGTTCCAGAGGAGCTCAGCACTGGCAGGCACAGGCCACAGACAGGTGGTGCCAATGACTCATGCTTTGAGGACCCAAACCATGTAGGAAGCACTGATATCTGCCTGCAACACAGCCCTGACAAATCAACAGCATGCTCAGCCCTTCTCTGGCTGGAATAAGGTCCTAGGGCACATTACAACGAATTTAACTGGGAAGTTGCTGGAAGGATCTGGTGCCATTCCCTACGTCAAACCAGGGCTCAGAAATGGTGACAATTTAGCTAGTGACAAACACACTCTAGAGAATGTCCAAAATCAACAACAGAAAAGTAAATATTAGAATGATAATTTATGCTACAAATATTATCACCTGCTAAGCAGTTATATGTGCATGTGTATATTTGTTTAAAGAATTAAAGGGGACAATACTTTACATTTGATATATATGCTTATATGCTAATTTATCATACCAGTTATTAAGTATTTTATTATCCCTCCAGATACCATAAAATCAGTGTGTGCAGTATTTCTGCACCCATTCTTCAGGACTTTAATGTGATAAGCAGCCCCAACAACTTCTTGAGCCATGTGGCCATGGGAGAATCACAGACTTATGGTCTCAGAGAATATAAAACCTGGGAATGAATTAGATGATTCCCTAAGTTGTCCCCCCTCCCGTTCTAAAACTCTTTGACACTATCATCATTTTTATTACTATTTTGTTTTAAGATTTTATTTATTTGAGAGAGGGAGAGAGCAAGAGAGAAAGTACAAGCCAGGGGGAAGGGCAGACAGAGACAGAAGCAGGCTCTCTACTGAGCAGAGAGCCCAAAGCAGGACTCTATCCCAGGACCCCAGGATCATGAACTGAGCTAAAGGCAGACACTTAACCCACTGAGCCACCCAGGCACCCCACTATCATAATTTTTAAAGAGCCATCTATTAGAAAAAGGAACCCTCATCCACTGTTGGTGGGAATGCAAACTGGTGCAGCCACTATGGAAAACAGTATGGAGATTCCCCAAAATATTAAAAACAGAAATACCATATGATCAGTAATTCCACTAATGTTTGCCCAAAGAATATGAAAACATGAATTCAAAAATATCTATGTGCCCCTATGTTTATTGCAGCATTATTTACAACAAATTATGGAAGCAGTCCAAGTGTCCATCAATAGATGAATGGATAAAGAAGATGTAGTGTATACATACAATGGAATCTTACTCAGCCTTAAAAAAGAATGAAATCTTGTCACTTGCAACAACATGCATGGATCTAGAGGGTATAATACTAAATGAAACACGTCAGGGGCGCCTGGGTGGCTCAGTCGTTAAGCATCTGCCTTTGGCTCAGGGCGTGATCCCAGAGTCCTGGGATTGAGCCCCGCATCAGGCTCCTACCCTGGAAGCCTGCTTCTTCCTCTCCCACTCTCCCTGCTTGTGTTCCCTCTCTCGCTGGCTGTCTCTCTCTCTGTCAAATAAATAAATAAAATCTTAAAAAAAAATAAATGAAACATGTCAGAGAAAGACAAATACCGTATGATTTCACTCATATGTGGATTTAAGAAATAAAACAAATGAAAGAGAACAAAAGAGACAAACCAAAAAAAAAAAAAAAGACTCTTAACTATAGAGAGCAAGCTGATGGTTACCAGAGGGACGGTAAGGGGAGGGGGATGGGCAAAATAGGTGAAGGGGATTAAGAGTACATTTACTGTGATGAGCACTGAGTAATGTATAGAATTACTGAATCACTATAATGTACACCTGAAACTAATATAACACTGTATGTTAACTATACTGGAATTTTTTGAAGGCTATCTATTAAACACACACTCTACACTAGGCACTTTACTGAGCAGTTTCCATAAACTACTGAGTTAGACCCTCACATTATGCATAGTAGTAAGTGGGAGTCCCACTGAGGAAATGGAAGCTTTGGTGAAGTGTAGTGACAGTCATAGCAGAATGAGATGGGACCCCAATTTGGCTGGATCCAAAGCCTCTGCCCCTACCCACTGGTCACCCTGCCTTCTTTTATAAGAACTCTGTCTCTCCTGGCCCCATTCTCCCACCTCACTTTGCACCCCCATCCTAGGATTTGGAGCAGTCTGACTTATATCAGAATTATTTATAAGTGGGTCTGACCCACCACACTCAATTCCAGTGATTCTGGGTCTTCAATAACAGGGATAACATTTCACTTCTTCATAGCCCCCTAAAATCTTACCAAAATACCTTTATACAGAAAGCACTCAATAAATGTATGTGAAACTGGGCTGCTGTAGAACACAGGAATCAGGGAGAAGAAGGAAGGGATGGCAAGGAAGATCAAGCAGATCAACTTGGCAGAGACTTGGTCTTTGCCTAATGTGGGCAGCAAATAGAACCAGATCCTTTCACTGTCTCCTCGCACCTTTCTGGATTTCGAATTGTAGCACTGTATCTTCTAACACCCACTGAACATTCTTGCTTGAGAGATGGGGATTTCATGAAACTCAACAAGAGCTTTATTGTATGGAAGACTAATACTTAACAAAAAGGCAAAGGAGAAATTTTCATCTTCAGATAGTAAAGAGGGGCTAAAGAAGTAACCATCACTAGCTACTCTTGCCTGAAAAAAATCCAAGATATAAAGAACAGAATGACGAGAGGAGAAAGAATGAGAAATGCAACCCAAGCGAAGACTGCAGTGAGATCAAAACTGACTCTGTGTAGAATAAAAGCAAGGCACAGGGTTGGTGCCAGGGAAATTCCAGCCGGATGGATGTGACACACTTTGTTTCTTCATGGGTCCCTGGAGTCAGGCTATAGTTGCCAGTCCAAATTCTATTCTGTAAACTCTCATATGAAACAACGGATACATGGATATTGCTTAATTTGATTCAACAAATATTTCAAGTAATTACGGTGTGCCAGAAACACAGATCTATGTGAAAGATTTTTTTTTTATGTGAAAAGTCTTTACTCTCCAACACTTGAGCCAGATAAAGAGCTTCACCATTACGAAATAGCAATGATCAAATCGATTTAGCAAAATCAGAACAACCAAGAGAACTCTGAAGAAATAGAAAGTACTCTGTCCACCACATGGCCTCTCAACTCCAGGAAGTAAGGGGTTATCAATTTATTTTCTCCCTTCTCTAACCAAAAGGTCAGGGCTTAAATTGCATTAAATGGACTATGACATTTCTCTTAATGACTAGCCCTCTTGCCTGAAACAGAGAAAACATCCTCACTATTATCTGACCTTGTCCGTGATGGAGGACAGAGATAACAAAGGACCTGCATAAAATATCGCAAAGAAAAAAATCAAGCAAAAGTCTTCTTTACAACATTTCAGCTCTTTTTATTGGCAAGGGAAGACAACAGAAACCTCAAAATGTGGCTGAGAAAACTCTAACAGTCTTCCCTAATAAGCCCCAGATACATGTAGAATCTTATAAAAGCATTGTGTTTGTTGTTCAAAGGCAGCCCTAAGAGGAGCTGTTCTACCCCTTTCCTTCCCATGAGACTGTCTCCTCTTAGCTCCTCCTAGCCAGAGATTCTGGGGCTGCTACGGTAAGCAGATTTCTTAGAGAAAGATCTAATCATTGCTCTCAAGAGGAGCAGCCACTATCGTGGATGGATATTACATGTTATCTACAAAATCAGGATCGATGTGTAGATAACTACATACCACACAAACACGGATGCCACACAGAGCCAAGGGAGCCTTCCTACAATGCTAAGCCCTGCACTCCAAACAGACGCTATCCCACACAGTATGGAAAGATATTTTTGCTCTTATTTTTCAGAAAAGGAAACTGTGTCTCAAAGAGGCAGATTCATTCACACAGGGTTACTTAGCTAGGACATACAAATGTCTATCTGATGAGAAGACCCATGGTCTTTTCATTTCAACAGGCATGGTCAGATACACAGTCACAGAGGTAGAAGTCCTGCTTGGGCCATGAGAGGAAGCAACTCGGACTCATAACATTCAGTACTCAACGGGATGTTAGAAACCCATGCCTCAAATAAATGTACCAGAAAGATAAAATGATTTTCTCCAAACACAGTTATGATTAACTTAAAAAAAAACAGCTTTATTGACATTTATAAAACTGAAACACAATAAACTTCACATATTTAAAATGTAAACACTGGATAAGTCTTGATGTATATGTGTGTGGATGTGTACGTACACACATACACACACGCATACACGCACCTTTAACTCCAAAGCTTATATCCTTATTGCCATACACTTGAATAGAGTCCAGACCATTTGGGGAAAGATAAGACAAACACAGGAATCACCACAAAATACTACCCTTGGTCCCATGGGACTGTCTCCCTTGCCATGGCCATTCTCTGCTAAAGTACAGTGCTGTGCTAAGGAGCAGGGACCATGCTCAATCACTCAGGACAAGTCAGAATAAGAACTCTACGCACAACCATGAATCACAGAGCTCAAGGCAGGGATCAACTAATATAATATGAGCAATAAAGAATCCTGGGATTTTAGGGACACCTGGGTGGCTCACGTGTACGTGCATACGGAACATACAATGTGTATGTGTGCATGTACATAAAAATGCAGAACTAAAAAGACAAGGACACATGGTTCTCCAAAATGTTACCAGGAATTACTCTTGTTTATTTGTTCATTTTTTAAAGATTTTATTTATTTATTTATTTATTTATTTGAGAGAGAAAGAGAGTGAGAGAGAGAGCATTGGTTAAGTATCTGCCTTTGGCTCAGGTCAAGAACCCAGGGTCCTGGACTGAGTCCTGCATCTGGCTCCTTCCTCAGCGGGGAGCCTGCTTCTCCCTCTGCCGGCTGCTACTCCTGCTTGTGCTATCTCTCTCTGACAAATAACAAATAAAGTCTTAAAAAAAAAAAAAGAATCCTGGGATTTTAGAGCTGGAAGGACAACTGTTCAAGAAATTTTCATTTGCATATATGTATGTGATGGTGAGGCTGCAAGGAAGGGAGGGAAGGGGGAAAATGGTATGAGACAGACATGTGAATTCCAGTTTCTAAGGTTTTCATTCACATTTACATATATATATCATACATATATTATATATATAACTTTGTTATACCTTGTTATATAGCATAAAAGTATATATATATATATGTATATAATTACATAATAATATGATGCATGTAATACAGAGGTCGGTCATATCACTATGGAAAATTTGGGTACATAAAGATCCAGAGCATTAGAAAGAGAACAAATGGCTGAAAAATGAGGATGGGATTGGGGAGGAAGGGAGAAAAAAAAGAAGTCTAGAATCAAACCAGAGAGGGGTCTGTGCAGTTTAAAGACCACAAAGCAGTATTATTAATTCACTTCCCTATACCTGAGGTCCACTAAAACGAAAGAAAACAGAGTTAAAGTACAGAAGAAAATAAGATAACAAACAAGAGACAGGGATGCCGGGTGGCTCAGCTGGTTAAGCATTCAACTCCTGGTTTCAGGTCATGATCTCTCAGGGTCGTGGAATCGAGCCCTGCGTCAGGCTCCATGCTCAGCTTGGAGTCCGCTTGCTCCTCTCCCTCTGCTCCTCCCCTGCTCATGCTCTCTCTCTCTCTCTCTCTCTCTCTCTCTCTCATAAATAAATAAATAAATAAATAAATAAATAAATAAATAAAAATTTTTTAAAAATAAACAAATAAACAAGAGTAACCCTGGTAACATTTTGAAGAACCATGTGTCCTTGCCTTTTTAGTTCCGTATCTTTATGTACATGCACACATACACATTGTATGTTCCGTGTGCATGTACACGTGAGCCACCCAGGTGTCCCTAAAATCCCAGGATTCTTTATTGCTCATATTATATTAGTATATATATAACGGACAGGAGTTCAGAAGTGCTTATGTCCAGTTTGAAGAGAGGGATATAGGTCGGTGGAAGAAGGAAGGAGGAAGGCTTTAAGGAAGAGGTGGTATTTGATTAGCAGTTTGGGTGGAAATGGGTTGAAGGGACATAGATGAAAAACAAAAGGACTGGGCACTATGGGTGGCTCAGTCAGTTAAGTGGCTGACTCTGGATTTTGGCTCAGGTCATGATCTCAGGGTCCTGGGCTCCACACTCAGTGGAGAGTCTGCTTGAGGATTCTCTCTCTTCCTATCCCTTGCCCCTCCCCCACTCATGTTCCCTCTAATAAAAAAAAAAAAAAAAAAGGAAAAGGAGCATAACTGGGCACCAGTTGTAACAGTCCTGGGGACCTTCCTAAGAGCGCCGAGACACGGGTATTCCAGTCTCCACCAGCCAGAGGAGGAACAAGGTGCACTGTGAGATGGTGAGAAATGTGTCTGAGGCAAGTCCGGGGACAAGGAGATCCTGCAGGGAAACTGGGAACATGTGGAAAGTGTATAGAGGGGAGGGAGGCGAGACTGGGAATATGGGGGTCCTCAAATCCCAGGAGGATTGAAGGTCAAGCTAAAGAGCAAGAACTTTTACTTGCTCTCTATACACCTGCTTGTGGAAACTGCTCCTCACACTTACATAACAAATGATAAAACAATGGTTATCAGCAGATTGCCAAGAAGCTGTTCCCAGAGCAGATTAATATTGCCTCAGACAAGTGGAATTCCCCAGGGACTGCACATCCTTTAGGACATATTTCAAAAGCCAGTATTCCATCTGAGGGCACCTGAGGAAAATTTCAAAGCAGTACCTTCGGTAGCTAATTCTTAAATAAACATGTTAGCGGGAACCTCTGTAGTTAGGTCGTGCCAAGCATAAAGATGCTCAAGGACGTTAAGTGACCTCCGAGTAAGGACACATTTAAATGCTAACTCAACAGGGAATGCAGACACATTCTGAAGGTGAACCTGGGACAAACAAAAGACCAAACCAAAAAAAAAAAAGGCAACAAAACCAAACCACAGCAAGCATTGGGAGGAACATCTGCTACTGAAATGCAAAGAAAAACTGCAAGTCCTCTGTTTGACTGCTCTCAAGGACAAAGCTTCTGGCATGGAGTTGGCTTGTGGAGACATTCTCATAAAGGTCTGACTACTACCCTCTCATGCTGGAAAACCCAACACTGTGCCGATTCGGTCAAAGGCTGTGACAGGGGTTGGCTTCAGTGCTTGGCCAGACTTAAGAGATGGCATGGGTGTGGGCTTGGCACACAGCAGACATGGGCCAACTCTCCAGGCACACCCTTACCTATTGGACAGTGGGTTGGTTCCTAACCTCTCTGTGGATCCCCTGCTTTAAAAAAAAAAAAAAATGGCCCTCCATGCACTACTTATCCCGAAGAGTGTCAACTCAACAATAAGCACTTCTGGAGAACCAGGAAAAGGGAAGAAGCATTTGGTACAAATGATGTGATGGAAAGGACCTAAGCTTTGCAAATAAGCAGATCTGGATTCATGACATTGATCTTCCTTATTTCCTGAGCAACAATGGGCAGGTTAATGAATCTCTCTAAGCCCTGGTTTCCTCAACTGTAAAATGGGGGCAGATAATATCTTCCTTCAATATATGTTATGAGGTTTAAATGGGATAATGGTAGAAAGGCATCTGTCACCTGGAAGGCCATCATAGGTAGTGTCTGCCCAGGCATGCCTATCTTCTTACTCCTCTAGGGGAAAGTGGAGGAGATCCTATTGGGCAAATGACCTTGAGAAAGAGAAACAGGCATTTGGGAATGATCTGCATCTAGAACTGCCAAGGTCTTCCATCAATTCAGTGGAAAGGCCACTTACTACCTGTATAAACTTTAGGCAAAGGAAAAGCCTCTGATATCTTCCTCATAGAATCATCACAGAGGTTAAATCCACCATCCGCAAAAGCCTACTGTCCACGAAGTCAGAACTTAGCAAATGGTAACTTAAGGTGGAGATACACGTGGTGGCACTGAATTAACTGTAACACTGCTCACAATGGATCACCAACCGAGACAGTGAAAGCTTTTCCTTACCTGGAGATTTTACCAAATGGGAATTTAAACTAAACAGAGATCAGACATCCAGGAAAGGGTCGTCAATTGGAAATCCTTACATGTGGCCCCATGCTGCCTGAGGCAGGCTTACCAAGCAAAGGAAGGGGGTTCCTCCCTGGCTCCCATGTTAACCATTAAATAGCTGTTCTGGCTGTCTTCCTGGCTTAATTATGCTCCAATAATTCTGACAAGACGGGCTGAGCTTCGCTATAAGTCATGACAGTGGAAATCCTAAAATAAAAGGAAGATTAACGACATGACCTCAATATTGGCATGATGGCCCATTAATTGGAAATTATGGATTTAATTGAATTCTGAGCATAGCACTGGCAGCTGGATTAAATTTTCTGAGAACTGTTTCTTCACCCACAGAAAGATAACAAAATATACCAGTGACAAATAAGCCAAACATTGGGTGTTGCTTATGAGACACATAGATAATTGATTATCTCCCTGGCATGCTAGTTAACCAACCATCAAAAGTCTGAAGTCAGTTTGGGAGGAACCATAGCCATCATTTCTACCACCTTCCCTGTTTTCTACATGCTTAAGGGTGCTATGTAACTCTTTGGATCTCAATTTTGAGATAAAAATTGTAACTGCAATACAAACACACACACAGACACACACACACGAACATATGTATATAAGAAGTGCTCAATAGGTCCCATTATCATCATGCCATCTTTGCCACCATCCACTACTACAAGGAGCCTGGAGGGGGAAGGGGGACAGGAAAGAGCCATGTGGCTTCTCTTCTGCAGGCTGCAGAAATGGCACCACAAAGAGCACAGACAGGTCACTGTACGCCCAGGGCCTTCCTGAGTTCAAGGTAGCTCTGTCTCTGCTTGGCATCTGGCAGATGCAGATACTTGTATGTCTCTTCCATTTCCTGCAGTCTGGTCTGTGTGAGTCCATCTGCTCTTAATCCAAAGACTGACAGGCATGAATCCTCACCCAATGCTGAGAGATGGGAATTAGTCTCCTCTATAGAAGAGAAGGAGAGGACTCTGAGATGGTGACTAATGTGTCTAAGGCACCAACTGTGATATGTGCTGAAACCAACACGCACTGTTTCCTCAGGGAATTGGGAGGATGTAGAGGGTGTGTTAAGAGGGTGGGAGGTGAGACTAGGAAGGTGAGTGATCTGCAAGTCCCCAGAGGCTCGAAGGTCAAATTAACCACTCCTTCAAAGGAGCGGACATTTATTTAGAATTACTGGGAGGGGTGGAGGAATGTTTTATTGAAGCTGCAACAAGACAAATTAACTGAGAATCAGAAAGAAATGCTTAGTGAGAACAGAGACGGTGCTTAATTTATATCTATACCACGCACCCAGGAGGACACCTACCAAGATAAACAGTGCAAAATAGGACACTGAATCGAGCTGAATTAAATCTGTCAAGAAATCAAGAGCCCCACTTCACTCTTAAACTTCCTGCAATTGCCTTGAAGTGCCGCAAGGTAATGGCTGTAGCGATCACTTATTAATCACCTTCTGACTGCTGGGAACTGGTACTCCAAGCGTTATACCCATTATCTCATTTAATCCTCACAATTAGGATTCCAAATAAGCTTTACTATCCCCCTTTTACACATGAGCAAACTGAGGACCCAACACACAAATACAGACACACAGCCAAGGCTCTTCCCAAGGTCTGTCTTCCTCGAAAGCCCATGATCTTCTCAGCACATAGGAGAAGTGCTGTCCCATATGTCTTTGTTAAAAGCTTAAGACACAAAGGAAAATGGTCAAACCAGAGAGCACCACTGGAGAATAGAGAAGCCAGCTCCTGGCCCGATGTCTACTCTGGTATGATCTATGGATATCTTTTAAGATCAGACATTCAGAAGGGAAAAACTGAGAAAAATCAGGCACTGGGAAGGCACAAATAAAGGAAAACTGCCTTCTGAGACTTTGACATCGGAGGGAGGCCAAAGCCTAGCTGTGCTTATGGTCCCTCATAAGGCCTTGGTGGTTATATAAAGGGATGTTGGCTTAAGATGTTCTTTCCTCATATGTGGAATCTAAAAAAGCCAGGAGCACCTGGGCGGCACAATCGGTTAAGCACCGGACTCTTGGTTTCAGCTTAGGTTGTGATCTCAGGGTCATGAGATGGAGACCCAAGTCAGGCTCCTCACTCAACATAGAGTCTGCTTAAGACTCTCTCTCCCTCTCCCTCTGCCCCTCCCCCCTGCTCTCTTTTCCTCTCTCAAATAAATAAATAAATAATTTAAAAAGCCATACTCATAAAAACAGAAAATAAAATGGTATTACCAAGGGCTGGAAGGTAGGGGGATAGAAGAGATGTTGTTTACAGGGTACAAACTTGCAACAAGTAGTAAATAAGTCTTAGAGATCTAATGCACAGCATAGTAAATACAGACAATAATATTGTATTATAATCATCCAACTTGCTAAGAGACTAGAACTTAATTATTTCAACCACAAAAAAAGAAATGATAATTATGTGACATGATGGAGGTGTAATCGCTCTAATGGCAATCATGCTACAATATATAAATGTATCGAATCAAGGCACTGTATACTTTAAATTTACATAATGTTATATGTCAAATATATTTCAATTAAAAAAAGATGCACTTTCCTAAATTAGCCTCTTCTTGCTGCCTAACGGTACTCACCCTACAGGCACACACAGTCTTCCGGGTCCACAGCTGCTCAGACTCTGATTCTTGTGTTTACCAGCCACACGCACAAGTATTGCAGGAATGGCGACCAGAGCGCCCAAGACCGGAAAGAGCAAGAGCTCAAAGAACCAACTTGCGGACACGCTCTCCATCCTCCCCAGAGAACCATTCTGTGGACTGTGCAGACCTGCCCATTGTCAAGGCCCTTTGAGGTATAAAAGCACATTAGCACTAATAAACCCAGGGTCACAGCCTTCTTTGAGAAGGCTATGGCTGAGAGAGACGATAAATCATTAGCGGTACCTGGTCTCCCTTGGTGCCTGTCAGATCCCAGCTAAAATGATCAGAGCTCACAGGCTCTGAGATTTCAAAGATGGGCACTAGCAACCACAAAAAAGAGTCTTGGTAAAAGAGGGACAACATGAGAGCCTGAAAGCAGGTGGCCTTCCATCATGAATAATGTGTCTTTACAAAACCCAAAGAATGGTCCAAGTGTGGGTTAGTGGATGCATTTTAAAGGTTTGGTGCCCTTCTCTAAAAGGAGGCAAGAGGATTATAGCCAGCTTACACAGAACTGTTATACATGTTGGAAAAGGGTGATACAGCTTTTTGTTAATGATCTCGGTCCCCACCTGACCCCTCGAAAAAGTCTGTCAATGTATACTGTAATTGTACATGCAAATGTAGCAGCCCTGGGGGGGCTGATCTTCACTGGGTTCCCCCATGTGCCAGGTGTAAGCCATATGCTTCACACACACCGATTCATTTCACCCTTACAAGGACTCCACAAAAAAGGCAAAGATGGCCCCACTTTACAGGTACTGAGATAAGGCTCAGAGAAGTTACAGAGCCTAAGAAACCTTGTAAGCAGTGATACAAGGGGTTCCCAGGATTAAATGTCAGGTTTCTCCCTCGAGAAATCGTAGATGCCAGCCTACTGCATTAAAACAGCCTGGGGTGCCGGTTGAAAATCCAGATCTCCATATTTTTTCTGAACGGGAATCTCTGAAGGTGGGGCCTAAAGTGTACATCTTTCAACACCCCCCAGGAGCTTCTGATAAACAAGCAAGTGTAAGAACACAGCCACGCCCTATGCCACACTTCCTCATTGAAGATAAGCAGCTTTAAATGAAGGTGGGGTGGGGGGAGAGGGAAGGAGGAAGGGAGGGGGAGAGAAAGTGAGAGAGAGAGAGAGAGAGAGAGAGGGAGAGAGAGAGAAGGAGGGTAAAGGAGGGAGAGAGAGGGGGAGAGAAGGAGGGAAGGGAGGGAGAACGGGAGAAGGAGAGGGGGAGAGATGAGGGAGCTATCATTTACTGAGCATTTTTTATCTGCCAGGTGCTTCACATGTGCTACCATGTGTGAAACCTTACAACAACCTGCTGAATGGGATATTATTATACCCATTTCACAGAGGAGGAAATTGAGGCTCATTCAAGTTAAATAGTGGGGGGGCACCTGGGTGGCTCGGTTAAGCATCTGCTTTTGGTTCAGGTTATGATCTTAGGGTCCTGGGATTGAGCCCCACGTTGGGCTCCCTGCTCAGTGGGGAGTCCACTTCTCCTTCTCCCTCTGCCCCTCCCCCTACTCATGTTCTCTCTCTCTCTCTCTCTCTTACTTTCTCTCTCTCTTAAATAAATAAAATCTTAAAAAAATATTTTGAAAAATCTTTTAAAAAATTTAAATAATTGGATAAAAGTCACATATCTAACAAACAGCAGCCTAAGAACATGCATCAGGTCTCCCTGGCTCTCAATCCCATATCCTTTTCCCACCACAGTCTTCATTTCCCCTTTCGGCTGAAGAGTAGAGGTCTCAGTGCAATCGCCAGCAGTGCTGGAGTGAGGTACGTCTGAAAGGGCCCCGAGAAGACCCTGTCCAACGTAAATCAGGCAGCAGAGATGGCATGTCCTGGGGCCTCCCAACTGTTCCCTCAGCAGCCACTGTCACTGGGCCCTGCCCAGGCGGGAAGCCTGGACTGGCCAAGGACGATGGGAGCAGCACGGGAGTGGAGCCAACACTCTCCTCCTCACACACATTCATACTGAGGACCCACATCCATACTGAGGTCCACTCCCTCACCAATATGAACCCAGGCATTTGGGAATTTGTATTATCTGGCTCTGGGGGAGAACCAAAGGAGTTCAAGTTCCAAATACCAGTATGCCCTGAAGTGGACAGCATACCCTCTTTCTGGGCAAAGTCTCTCCCTCTATAAAATGAGGAGGTGGAATTAACTGCTCCCTAAGGCCCTGTAACACTGGTGACTTGGTAATTCACAGACACTATAGAATGTGGGTGTGTAATTGTAATGTATGCCATTTGCCACAGGGCAAGGGACAGGTAGGGCCCTACCAAATTGGACATGGAGTTGAAGTTTAACTGCCACCATAGGCGGCACTGGTCAAACAAAGACATTCAGATCTCCGTCATAGCTCCTGTTTTCTATTTCTGTCTGGGAGGCCCTGGTGGGGCTGTTATGTAACAGATCGGCCAGCTGCGAGCTCCTTCTGTCCTCTTCCCCTGCACTTGGCACTAATCTCGAACTGACTGACCACTCCCTTGGTGCCCTTTTTTGTAACCTTTAAACAGCTGCATCTTGCCTTTTTAACTGACTGTGAGCTCCTAGAAGTCCAGCCAGGTGGGTTAGATAGACTGCATACTCAGCACAGAGCAGGGAACTGTGGATGCAGTGGTAGTAAGAGTATTCTAGCATTCTGCTAGGAAAAATAAACGGTAACAAAATCAGCCAACATTTGAGCGCCTACTGTGTGCCAGAGATTATTCTAAATACTTTACAACCCTAAGAGGTATAGAATATTATCATCTTGTGTTTTGCAGATATGGAAACAGATAGAGAGGCTACGTTACCTGATGAGTTCACACAGTTAATAAAGGCAAAGTGCTGGCCATCTCTCCTATTTCTTGAATGAATACACCTAGATCCAGATCGAAACAACAGGTGAGGGTGTGTGCCTTTGGCATTAGACAGACCTGGGTCCAAACTCCGGCTTAGCAATTTACTAGCTATTCCTTTAGATAAGCACTTGAGCCTTTCTGTGCCTCAGTTTCTTCATCTGTAAAATGGGATAACATCTACCTTGTGGAGTTATTCCAAAAATCAGGGATAAATACCTGTGAAAGAACCTAGTGTTGTGCCTGGCTTACTCATCTACTCATGTATTTATTGAGTTGCTAAAAGGCTTCATGCTGGGTGCCAGGATAACAGAAGAAAGCAGGATCCCTGCCCTCAAGCTGCTCCCAGTTTATTGATCAGGTAAACATTAAAAAAGAGAGAGACCATGCCACATGCGAAGGACAGTATTATGCACTGGGTATCAGCAGAACACAGAGAAGTGTACCTCAGGGCAAGGAAAGCTGAATAGAGTCTGCAAGGATGAGTGAGGCTAGGGGCGCCTGGGTGGCTCAGTCGTTAAGCATCTGCCTTTGGCTCAGGGCGTGATCCCAACGTTCTGGGATTGAGCCCCACATCAGGCTCCTCCACTATGAGCCTGCTCCTTCCTCTCCCACTCCCCCTACTTGTGTTCCCTCTCTCGCTGGCTGTCTCTCTATCAAATAAATAAATAAAATCTTAAAAAAAAAAAAAAGGATGAGTGAGGCTAACCAGACCCACCTGGACAGATGGCCTAAGGGCTCTTAGGGCTGGGTTATTCCATTCTACCCATTGATTAAGCAATATCTCCAGGGTATTGGCCTTGACCCTATTCTCATATTTCATATTCCATCTTTCAGAAAATACTGTCTCTGCAACCTTCAAATTTTATTCAGAATCCAAAATGTATGTAGAACTCTTACTTACCTAACACAGAGTGGAGGGACACGTGGGGGAAACATCTGTATATAATGAATACACATGCACATGTGCACACACACACACACCCTCATATTTGCAAAGTGAAAAGATAAACTCAAAAATACCTAAGCAGCAGGAGACAGGGTCTAGGGAGCAGGGACAGAAGCTGGAGTTCTTTGAATACAACTTGTTTGATAGATTTGAATTTGGAACTATATAAATCTATAATTAAAAACATCCATTTAAAAGCAACCCCTAAAAAGGGAGAGCAAAAGGAAGTAAATGAACCCAACTAGGTTTCAAGTTGATGATATAAACCACACAGAGAGAAACTATCTCAAGTGACTTTAAGATACAAAATAACAGTCTTAAAGTGAAATATATCCAGACCAAAACACAACACAAAACAAAACAACCAAACAACGTTACAAACTTAAACTGGTTAGGTGGTAGTGTTGGTATTGTTATTCTGCGACTGTGTATTATGGCAAAAGGCAAATAAGTAATTATATTGGTATAATTGAGGACCAGGATTTTTGGAATGGGAGAAAAGAGATACAGATGTGAGAGATAGCAATGTGAAAGATGGATGGAATTAAGTAAAAATCCCACATTCCTGACTTTGAGTTGGAAGTATCATAATGAATCCATGATGTGTTTTATCTTTTAAAAAATGTGTTTCTAACTCTGTCCACTGAACAGGGCTAGACACAAAGACCAATTCAGCAGCAGTGAGCATCTAATCCAAGAGTGTAGTCCTGAAACATCATTTCCCTCTAAAAAGAACTAGGAACCTTTGAAAAATATCTGATTAGAGACTGGAGCAGAAAATGTACACAATGAGACTGATGTGTGATATCAGAAAGCAAGGGAAGATCAATGACCACTGTGATATGTCAAAAAGACTCAGACACCAAGGGAAGAGGTTGGCTCTGGCCAAAGATGGGTCCATTTGAGTAAGAATAATAACTGCACCAGATTGAAACAAATACACGTTTACAAACATGAGCCCGGTGATGGGTATTAAGGAGGGCACATATTGCATAGAGCACTGGGTGTTATACACAAACAATGAATCATGGAACACTACATCAAGAACTAATGATGTACTGTATGGTGACTAACATAACATAATAATAAAAGGAAAAAAAAAACAAACATGAGTTCATAACAATAAGATAAAGAGAGAAGGAGAGAGAGAAACTTCATTAGTCACCCTTGCAGAAGACTAGGGAACCAATCCTTCATTTTTGAAAAATAAATAAAAAGAAAGAAAAATGAGCCATTCCTGCCTTTTATGAACTGTATTTCAGGGTAACCAAATATCTGATGAAGGGGAATATCTATTTCATAGAAGTATTCCAGCTAACAGATAAAGAATTATGATAGAATGTACCCTTCACAACTCCCAATAAAATAATGGAACTAGGCAGTGATCAGAAAAACAGAAACAACCATGCATTATGTACCCCCAGTGGAAATACAAAACACAATGTATGAGACAGTCTTGCAAGGATCTAGTCTGAATCTCAATCTGATCAAGCATTTAGATCTAACTACCGGGGAACACAGGGTACTGAGGAATAGGTTGTGTACCACAGCAATGCGGTCAGCCAGCAAAACACAGTTATTAGGAAAAATCTACAGTGCAGGTCACCCGATTTTTTCTACAAAGATATTACAAAGGGACAAAAAAGAGATGGAGAGGAGGTTTCAGAAGATAAAGAAAATTAAGAGACCTGTCAACCAACTTCAATGCATGAACACTATTGGATCCTTGTTCTAACAAACTATAAAAAGGAAAAAATAAAACTCCTACTTAAAAGAATTGGGAAATTTTGAACACAGTGGATAGTTGATGATATTAAGGAATTGTTATTAATATTCTAGATGGAAGGAGAATATTGTGATAATGTTTTTAAAGGAAGATCTTATATTTTAGAGACATGTGGAAATGTAAAAGATGAAATGATACTATGGCTGGGATTTGCATCACAATAATCCAGAGGGCAGGTACAGGTACAGAAGAAGTAAGACTGATCACAAGTTGAAAACTGTTGTAGCTATGTGATAGAAACATGTGTTTCTGCTTTCTACTTGTGTTGTTTCCCCTTCCTACTTTCATATATATTTGAAAGTAGGAAGGTTTATGTATTTACATATTATACACATTATATGCCATAATTATAATGCAATATTTTATATATGCACATACGTATAGATATAATCCACCTCTCCTTACTAATGACCCGTGGTGCCACCAACCAGAGATGTAAGTCACCATCATTTCTCCCCTGAATTATCACAGCGGCCTCTTAACTGGTGTCTTTACCTCCACCCTTGCCTCGCTGCAGTCTGTTAAACGAAGAGCAACAAAAGCATTCTTCTAAGAAATAAGGCAAATTATGTTACTCTTCTGCTTAAAATCTTCCATTGGTTTCCTGCCCCACTTAGAGTAAAAAATCAAAGCTCTTGCAATGTCCTACAAGGCTCTGTAGGAGTCAAGCTCTGCATACCTCTCTGACTTCTCTCCAACTGCTCCTTCCCTGTGTCTTTGCTGCAGCCACACTGTGCCTCTATTCAACATATCCTTAGCTGTCTCAGGGCCTTGGCACGCACTTTCCCACTCTTCCCCCAGATATGCGCATGGCTTGCTTCCTCACTTCCTACAGGTCTACTTAAATGTTCCTTTCTCAGAGAGGCTTTCCAGATTGCCCTATATAAAGCAGCACCCCCAGGCTCCCTATTCTAGTTTATTTTTCTTCATGGTATATTTTTATCTTTTTTTTTCCTTTTGTCTCCACCTACTAGAAAAGGAGCTGCATAGAAAAGGATAGACATAGTTTGTTTGAGGCACTGTTATTTCCCAAAGTGTCTGGCTCCATAAACATTGTTAATTTTGTTTTTAAATTTTGAACTATAAACTAGCCAGCAATACTTGACAGACTGTTGAGCAAAGCGTGGTGGGGTAGGCAGGAACCACTTTATGGAATGCTTATATCCCCTTTAAGACACTTGAATTTTGTCTTGCAGGTGATGGGGAGCCTCAAATTATATACAATACCCTTCAAATCTTAGTGATAGTCATTCTTACCACCTTTGTTATTATCTTAAAGGAAACACATGCGTTTTGGTGTTTATATGGTATATACATTAGAAGGTCTATCACCTTCTAAAAGAGCTGAATCGCTGTACTTCTGGTTAGTCACTTAAAGACATATGTTTCCTCCTGCACTAGAATAAAATGTCCCTGCATAAAGAGATATGGCCACACACAAATAAGGTAATCATTTGCCCATAAGGTTCTTGGAATAAAAAAGCCCCAACCAAGGGCAGTAGCAGCTTGGGGAGGGAGTGGTCATTTGGAGAGGATCTGTTCAAGAATCAACAAATCTCTTTTGTGGATTGACCACAAAAGCCCAAAGGTTTTATGGCAAAAATGGGTGAATACAAAGAGATCTGAGAGGCCCCTTATCTCCTCCTCCTGTTCCTACAGGCAAACACCAAAACCATCACACCTTCTACAAACCCACAGCTAGCTAGTGCCTTAGGTCAGGCCAATTTCATCTGCAGCCTAAGTGTCCCACTAAGTCTCCCTATGGCCAGCCTGGAACCCTTTCAGTCCTCTCCAGAAAGATGTCATTAAAATACAAACTTAATCTTATCAAGCCCTTCATAGAAACTTGTAGGTGCTCCAGGTAACAGGGTCTACAAAACCTCAAATGACCTGGATGCTGCTTACCTCGACAGTCTCACCTCCTGTGTTCCTCCCCAATTTGCCAGCTCCCTGCTCCAGTCCCGGGAAACCACAAGGGTTCTCCCAATAGCCCACGCTCTGGCTTTCTTCTGAACTGTGTACATGCTTTTCTAGGTTTCTTGTGCTGCTCAACAGTATTTTTGCTGTGTTCTCTCCAGCAACAATTCTGCATATGTTACATTTTGTGTTTTATCCCAAGAAAAGCCATTCTAAGAGACCTCACATCATTTATCACCTTGCCGGACGCTGTCAGGCTTAAGGAGTTTTGTAGTCTATATTCTCCTAGTTCTTTGTCAAACACAATTACATCTTACACTTGGAATCATCATGTCTGCCTAGAAAATTCTGCAAGTATAATCTCATCTTGGAGTCTTCTTTTTCTCTGGATACAGTTTTATTACGGCCCTCTCTCAAAGCAGGGATAAATTAACCTAACAACAAAACTGCCATCTCTTTCTCAATGATCTAGTTCAAGAAGTTCAAAACATATCTTCAAAAGGATTTCTTATAATGAGTGAATCAGATATGGACATGGCTAAAGCCTTGGTTACTTTGTGAAATAGTTTTATTTCTATTCATATCTATGCTTCTAAAAAAGGTCACGCAGTTCCCTCTCTGTCTCACAGCCATCTCCAACTCAGCATCTTGGCCGCCCTCAGACCTCCAGTGAAGCCCAAGATCATTCAAAAGAGGAGCAAGAAGTTCAGCAGGCACCAACCAGACCGATATTAACCGTAACTGGCGGAAACCCAGAGACACTGACAGTAGGGTGCACAGAAGATTCAAGGGCCGGATCTTGATGCCCAACGCTGGTTACAGGAACAACAAGAAAACAAAGCATGCGCTGCCCAGTGGCTTCCGGAAGCTCCTGGTCCACAACGTCAAGGAGCTTGAAGTGCTGCTGATGTGCAAGAAATCTCACTATGCAGAGATTGCTCATAATGTCTCCTCCAAGAACTACGAAGCCATTGTGGAAAGAGTAGCCAGCTGGCCATTACAGTCACCAATCCCAACACTGGGCTGTGCAGAGAAGAAAATGAATAGACAGCTTACGTGCATGTTGTACTTGTGTTCATAAAACCATAAAACTACCAAAAAATAAAAATAAAATAACAAAATAAAAAAGGTCATGCAAATGATTGACAAATCCTTAGTAAGTGATTCTCCAGGATTTTGCCTTTAATGTGGTATCATCAAACGCAAGGCAATATTAAAGATTAATCAGATAGTCCTGAGGAATTATGGACTCAGGGACATTATAGAAAGTGTTATTAAGGTTAGTACAGAATAGAATTTTCAGTTATTTCCTTAAAATATTTGAAACAACATTCATGGAGAAAAAAAAAATCCCTAAGACATTGTCCTAAAGGTGGCACTATATATATATATTTTTTTAAGATTTTAAAGCTACTATTTTTTTCAGAAGTGTGCCTCTAAGTACAACATCTGGGTTGTAGTCCTGATTCTGTGACCTGTTAGCTATGTTGTGACTTTGGGCAAGTCACTTACCACTTTGAGCCTCACTCTCCTCGGCCACAAAATGAAGATAATTATACTCAGCTACAAGCAGTTGTAAAAATAAAATAAAATGATGTCCGAGGAAGCCCTTCATAAACTAAAAATAAGACTTTGATGGTTTGTACTCACGGCCAATGCCAAATAGCAATGCGATTAGAAGATAGAGCTCTTTCCAGAACTTCAGTTCTCCACCTAAGAGTCCATTTATTTCACCAAGCTGTTATTTTTATTGTTATTGGAAGTACATCAAAAGGATTTCTGCTGAGCCTGGGCAAATAATAAGTCCAGAATGTACTATCAAATTCCCACAATTAATTACTGGGCTTGCATTCTTTGTGCTTGCTTTTTTTTTTTTTTTAAGAACCTTTTGGTATTTTACAAACCTTAATATGAATAGCTGAATTAACATTAGATTAAGAACCTAAGTGCTCAAACTGGAACCGTGTGCAAATATCCTAGCAATGGATGGACTACTACCAGCTAGTGCACATCTGTGAGGCTCTAGTCACTGTAAATACAAGAATCTGCCATTGTTTTCAGAGCAGCTCAGCACCTCTACCAACAGAACACCCTTTCAGTACCCTCCACTTTTCTATAAATCCCAGGTTTGAGAAACTGGGTAATCATCTGATTTTCAACCCTTTACTGCGTAAATGGATTTTAAGAGGAAAGGGAGATCTAAATATCTTTAGACACCACTGCTAATATCAAAACATCACTGCTTTCTTTCTATGTTCAAAGACCCTGGAAGATCTAAAGAATTCAGAAAGGAGTATTGCCCATATAACTACTTCCAAAGGTGTGTTTAATGACACAAAAAAGAACAACACTTCATCAAGGGAGTTGTTGATCACTCTTCCAAAGATACCCAGGCAAAGTAAAATTTGACAAGCATGATGGCACTTACCCCGACATCACTGAGGTTTGCCCCAAAATAGCCACTGAATCTCCACTGGGGGTGGGGGTACCACTAACAATGAGCTTCTATCTCTCCTTTTTTTTTTTTTTTTTTAAGATTTTATTTATTTATTTGACAGAGATAGAGACAGCCAGCGAGAGAGGGAACACAAGCAGGGGGAGTAGGAGAGGAAGAAGCAGGCTCATAGCGGAGGAGCCTGATGTGGGGCTCGATCCCAGAACGCCGGGATCACGCCCTGAGCCGAAGGCAGGCGCTTAACCGCTGTGCTACCCAGGTGCCCCTCTATCTCTCCTTCTATAACAAACAAGCTCTAAAATATATAAGGCCCAAACATGATTTTAGTTTATTTCTTGCCTCTTCTCCATTTTCCCTACTCAAGGCATTTGTTTTTGCTTTAGGAACCTCTTCCTGGCTCTTTGCATGATTGATTCCTTCTCCTTGGTTCTCTCAGACCAACGTGGAGTCAAATCCTAGCTCTACCATAGGTAATAAATCCTATAATCTCTGCATCTCAGTTACCTCACACAAAAGAAAACATCCCAAGGAGTGCTGCTGATGGCTAGATGGAACACAGAAACAACAGCCTTTCCCAGTTTGGTCACCAAGTTTTTTTTCTTTCCTGAGTTCAGACTCAGCAAACAGGATGTTAAGACCCATCCCTTCAACTTGGGGCTCATAACCTACTTAAAACAACACTTCCTGCTCAGGTTATAATTAGAAGTATCTGATGATTATGAAGAACATGAGAGGGCTTTATGAAGTGTTAATGAGCAACTCTGCTTTGCCTGGCATCAAAGTGTAGAGGGCAATGACCTCGGGCCACCAGCACACTGTGATAGGTAGCAGTTTTCCTGCATATTTGCCATGTGACCTTGGGGAAGTTACTTCATCTCTCTGAAAACGTGACCTTTAAGCTAGGGATTAACAAAAGTATCTGCCTCACAAAATTCCTCTGAGAATCAAGTAAGATAATGCATGTTAAGCATGTTAAGCTCAAATAATGACAGCTACTTCTACCATTGTGACCTCCTCACAAAGATTCTGAATTTCAGTCTTTCATGAAATCCTGAGAATTTCTCTTAACTGCCCTTGGGATGGGGGAGGGGGTCCTGCTTTGCCATCTTCCTTAGAAATGGAACTTCATAAGCCTGGGAGGCTAGTAACTATAGAGCATCAACCTGGGGCTTGTTTTCCTGGAGCTGAAACATGAGGAAGGCTGTGGCAAAGACTGCAATTGTTCAACCAATATCCATTTCCCCCCTCTCCTTCCTTAATAATATGTGTTAGCTGATCATGGGGCCTCCCAAAATAAGACTATATTTCCCATGCTTCCCTTCAGCAAGGTGTGACCATGTCATTAAGTTTCAACCAACAGGAAGTGAGTGGAAGTGAGACTATAACTTCCAGGGTGTTTCTTAGAGGGACGAAGTATGCTGGAAAACAAATGTGTTGGTTGCCACCTTGGATAAGGAGGAAGAGAGTAATCCTAAGGAACATAAAGCTACAAGACAGAAGAGCCTGGGATCCTCATTATTTCATAGAGTAGAGCTGCCATTCCAGATCAGGGCTTTATAAGAGCAAGAAATAAGCTTCCATCAGTTTAAGCCACAGTTATTATGGCCTTTATTACATGCAGCCGAACTGTAGCTTCACAAATATCGTAGAGTTAGAAGAAAGGCAAAATGTGGGGGAGGGTTATGACATTTTCACCATAGGCATTTTTGCCATAGACTGCTTTGCCCCAGCATTTTTGCTGCAAACATTTTCATCGTATAACTAATTGGTCAGAAGGCAATTCTGCTGTAAAAAATAAAATCATGAAAAATAAAAGACATCCATTTAAAAAGATGTAATGAAATATGAAAAACAAAAAGACTTTATTACAAAATACAAAATATTGAATGCATTTAAGATGTGTGTAGATTCACAGCAATCCTGTGCAAATAACTGATTTTATTTTGTGGATAGTACCTAAGCACTTGTCTTTGAAGTCTTTCATTCATCATATTATACATTTTTTTGCTTGTTGATTCATTTATCTCCTCATTTGGCATCACACTTTTTTCTTTTTTTGCTAAAATTTCTTCCTTCATTAAGAGATGTATCCGTTTCCAAATATTAGGATGCATATTTGTAACCAAGATTTTTATTGCATTCTGAAAGTCTTCTATGCTGTTCTTTGCTCTTGGTGTACTGTCACAAGTCTGTTTATAGACATTCCAAAACTCTATGGGAAATGTAGGACCAAAATTCTATGCCACTGTATGGATCATCATGAGAGCGAAGACTTACATAAAAATGGGAGTGCTGTGTCAATGGAGAATGAATCCAAACTGTCAACCAGTTTGATGATAAAACCAAACTGTCAAACCAAAATGCCAACCAGTTATTTTTGTTATCTTTTATGGCAAAATTGTGTTACAGCCATTAATTATGTGGCAAAAATGTTTACCACAGAGATCTCAGCAGCAAAGATATTTACCGCAAAAGTAACCCACATAGTAGGTTCTCATAATGACTTGCAGAATTAATCTTCAGGGTTCTAGGCAATCAACCCAAATTTGGAATATCAAGGTCAGCTCCAGAAACAAGAGGACAGTGGTCAGCTGGAGAGTGTCCACAGGACAATGACTAGGGCAATGAAAGGTCAGAAAAACCCATCTCAGGAGGAAAGACTGTAAGATCGAGAAGGAGAAAGGTAAGCCAGAGCAACAGAATTAGGTTTCAAGTAACTCAAGTGTAGTAAGTTGAACAGGGCTCCTTTCTTTGCACTCTAGTTTCCTCATCTGTAACAGATAACACCAGAAAATCATTAAAATCCCTTCTAACTATACCACGAGGGGTCTACAGATTCAGAGTAATTTATGTTGCACCACAGGACAGAACTACAACCCACCTAGATATAGCACTGTGACAGTGAAGAACAGATTTCCACTGAATATCAAAAGACAACTTCTGAGCAATGCTTCTTGTCCAGCAATAGAATGGCTGTCATCCAAAGTCCAAAGCTACATGACTAGAAGGGTTCAGTCAGAGAGTAGACAGGTTTCTAGAGGAAGTGCTGAGTTGGGGGAGGACCATGCAGTTCAAACGGACTCAGCCCCTTCTTTACAGGCTGGTCGGAGAAGCGGGCTTTATAGTAGACAGTCCTAGATTTCAATCCACTTCTACCACTTGCTTGGATACATGATTCTGGACAAGTTATTCACCTTTTTTTGAGTCTCAGTTTCCTCATTTTAAAAACGGGTACAGCAAGACGTAACTTAAAGTGTATTGTATTAAAAGAGATAATGCATGCCAAGCACATGGCACAGTGTTAGGCCCATAGCTGTTGATAGCAGTCATCATCAACATCGCATTAGCTTTAGAAATGGAGGAGGAAAAGAAAAAGATGTGAGGAGCTGAGAAGATGGGAGTAGTCATTCTGGTGGAAGCACCAGTAGGTAGAGGGCTGGAATTCGTGGACTGGGCACATAGCTGCATAGCCAAAACTAACCAGGGCTTGCTACATAAATGCTGTGACATGCAAGCAGGATCAACAGCAACTCAAAGAGTAGTAGGTCCTGGAAGGGAAGCTGGCAGTTGGAGGCTCATCGGAAACTGAGAAAGGACTCTTATCCAGACCTCATCCACCCATCCAATATTTATTGGTTATCTACAAGCAATTATAACAAGGTAAAATTGTCACAAGGAGTTAAACAGAGTATAATCAAGGCACAGAGGAGAACCATCTGACCCAGATTTAGAGGGCCAGATAAGGGTTTCCACAGAAAATGATAGCTAACTCAAGACAGACATTACTGAGAAAAAGGTGTTTGGGGCAAGGAGAAGAGAGCTCAAGCCGATGATGTGTTCGAAAATCATAAAACCTTTCCCACTTCCCCTCTAAAATTCCCATATTCTGCTAATTGTTCTACTCTAAAGTTCTACAATTATGGTTTCAGATGAAAAAGCAAAATAAAATAAATGCCCTACACATGTGATTTCGTTACATTTCTAAGAGAATAGTGGTGGGTGGGCATGACGTGATTATAAAAAGGCAGCGTGAGGGCTCCCTGTGCTACTGAAGGAACTGTGGTGCTGGATTCATGAATCCACACAGCTGATAAATAGCGCAGAATGTGCACACACACTTACACAGCCCAGGGAAATATGAGGTGTGTCATGTATGTGACATGTGTCATGTCCGTATCTCAGCTGTGATACTACACTGTAGTTTTATAAAATATTGGCACTGGGAGAGAGGGGCAACATTTACAAGGATCTCTTTGTATTGTTTCTTACAACTGCATGTGAATCTATAATTATTTCCATACAAATTGCAGTTATAAAAGTAGCAACAAAAAAGAACATACTTACATAAAATTGTAGTTATGAAATATGAATTTATTATTGAAACTTTAGCAAAACACCTAAAAAATAAAATGTCAGAATTACTGGTACCCTATGACTGAAATATCCTTTTGTAATATTTTGATCTAGTTCTTTCATTTTTGGACTAGTATATGCTCTTACAATGATTTTCCTCTATGTATATATAAATATACACATGTTTATATAGTTTAATTTAGCATAGTTTATTCCTTGTTTATTCCACAAATTTTCTGTTTCAAAGATCTTTCCATTAACAGTAAAAACTCCTTCAACATTTTGATGGCTACTTAGTAACACTATATAGGCATATCATACTTATCTGAACCAATTCCCTTATTTGGAACATTATAGGCTGTTTTAAAATTTCTCCTATTATAAGTAATCCTACAATGAATTAAATCCAACTGGTTGCCAACTTCGCTGAGATGAAAGAGAACAAGTCCCTAAATACTAAAATGTTAGAATTATCAAACATTTAAAAAATCATCTGCCCAAACAATCCCTCTAAAACAAATACTCATACATCAATCATTTTATAGTTATGAAAACTATTTGCCTATTCTTACTTTAGGAAGTAAGGACAAGGCATAATCTCAAAAGTTGTTTAAAAAAAAAAAAACATGAGCCACTAACCTTGCTCTAAGTCATTTTTAACCTTGTAAAATCAAGTAGAAAAAGCATAAATGAAAAAATGTAGAGGAAAAAGTTTTTAAGACTTTGGTACATGCTAGATATGGTTTATATTCCCATTCTCTATGACATTAGGGAAGCAGTTTACTTTAATTTTTATTTCTTCATCCACAAACATACCGACTTCCTAGCAAGCCCTCAATAAATGTTTGTTGTATGAATGACTGAAGTCACTGGCACATTAGGTACTCAGCTGCTCTGCTGCTCAAACATCCAATGTTCCTCTTTGTTCCCAGTCAGCTCCTCCTTAGAATGTCCTCCCTTACCCTTCTCCACCTGAGGACATCCTCCCTACACATCAGAGACAGCACTTGTGTCCCTCTTCAGAGAAGTCTGTCAATCCACTCACTTACTTCTTGCCCGTATTAACTACCCCATCCTTATGTACAGCTACATAGATGCCTGTCTGTACTTACATTGAAGAAACAACTTGCGGGTTGGTTCTGTCTCTTCTTCATCCTTGAGTAGGGCTTCACCAACTATGTTGACATGACAAGACAGGTTTCTCACATCCTCCACTCTGGCTACAACTATTGGATGAGAGGTACACAAATAATGCCTCTCAAGCCCATTGGATTCTCTCCTCTTAGAATTTAGAGTTTGGGATTTAGAGATAGATGATCCATGGAGACTGGTTGCTTGAATGAGTGGCATGTATGAGTGGCTTGAATGAGTCACATTTGGGGAAGCCATGCACACAAAGAAGTCAGGAAAGCTGGTCCACAGAGAGAGAATAAAGGGTGTAGCAAATGCACAGGAGAGCGTAAAACAACTAATGAATCATCGAACTTTACATCTAAAACCAGGGGTGTACTGTATGGTGACTAACATAATATAATAAAAAACATTAAAAAAAATACAAAACAAAATAAACAAACAAAAAATCTAAAAAAAAAATGGAAGTGTTATTTTTTCTTTAAGATTATATCCAATAAAACAATATGCAGCCAATAAAAATGTTTTATGAAGAAAAAAAAAACAAGAACCATGAAACACAAGAAAGAGAGAGGCTGCCAGAAAGCTCTCAGCTCTGGAGTTCCAGGCCCAAATGAAGCTGAGCTCTACTCCTTGACCTTGGGATGCAGAAAGTACCCTGTGATTTTGCAATTCTCTTCCTTTGGTTTTCAGTTAAAATGTTTTGAAATAAGCTTTTATTACTTGCAACCAAAGATAATTTACTAGAACATGGGTAAGATCTCTAATGTTTTTTCTTCCATCCCTTTATCATACTATTTCTTCCTCTGAAATATTCTTTCCCATTCTATCTAAAACTTTAAAATCCTACCCATTCTTCAGACTGATCCTAAATACAACCTAACCAAGGAGACTGTCTCTGCCCTCTCTGAAATCCCCCTTAGAACATTCTTTCTGTGCTTGACACATGTACATTAGAGTTATTTGTGTACTTGCCACATGCCCCATTTAAATCACTTCCTCTCCCCAGGCTTCGGTTTCCTTGCTCTTAAAATGAATGAACAGTTTGAGACTGGTAGTTGTCAAAGTGGATTCTCCACAGCCCCATGTTCAGCAGTTATGAGAGAGAGGTGGAAAGCAGTATCCCAGTCTCCCAACCTTACTTTATAAGAGTTGCTCTGTTTTCATGTAATTCATATATTGATAGTCTAAGTAAGGCTTTATGGAGAAAAGGAATCTAGTACTAATCAAATCTGAAAATCCTAAACTAGATAATTCATAAAGCTCCAGGATTCCTGTAGTAGTAGTGAAATAAAAATAATAAAACGAACTAAAATTTTATTGAACTAGCTACTGTTCTAAATACTTGGCTTGTCAACATTTTAATTATCATAACAATCACATGCGCTAGACTATTCTTAACCTCATCCTAAAATGAGGACCTGGATCACATACATTACAAATAGCAGAGGCAGGAACTGAGGAAACACAGACCAGATCTGAGTCCTTCACCACAATACTGTCTTCTAAGCTCCTTGAAGGCAGATACCGCAGTTTTTGTTTCTTTTTCTTTTTATCTCAGAGCACAGTACTTGGGCTAATAGTCACTTTTAATGGTGTCTGCTAAATGAATAAATACTGGAATGAACAAAGGAAATCTATCTTGGATTCTGAGAAAACAGAGACAGGAACTCGAACTCTCTAGGACGCCAGCTACCTTTAGAGAATAGCCCTGGGCAAAGAGAACTATTGCACAGCTTATACCATCTCTCTCTGAAAAGCAAAGGACCCTCCTGCAGTCAGGAAGAATTCCTTTCAGATATAGTTTAATTTGTAGTACTGACCAGGACCTGATGGTCAATGGACACATAC
Source organism: Ursus maritimus (assembly GCF_017311325.1). Classification (NCBI taxonomy): domain Eukaryota; kingdom Metazoa; phylum Chordata; class Mammalia; order Carnivora; family Ursidae; genus Ursus; species Ursus maritimus. The sequence goes on from NW_024423564.1 coordinate 50,840,769, forward strand.
TTCACCAAGTTCACCATCTTTAGCTCATAATCAATATATTCATTCCTTTTGTATAAGGGTTTCTCAACCTTTGCACTACTGACATTTTGAGCCAGACAATTCTTTGTTGTGGGGAGCTGTCCTGTGCATTACAGGGTGTTTAGTAGCACCCTGGCCTCTACCCACTAAATGCCAATAACAACCCATCACCCACCCTTGCACTGCAACAACTAAAAATGTCTCTAGACATTGCCAAATGTCCCATGGAGGGAGGAGGGGTATAAAGTAGGAAACCACTGCTTTACATGTATTAGCTTTTGTGGAAACACCGGCGGGGGGAGGACGAAAGAAAGAGAAGAAAAGAAGAAAGAAAAAAATAAGCAATGCCTAGTTACACTTAGAATATAAATGGTAATTTCCTTTCAACCTTAGGAAGCTCCTCACTTCATCCTCCACCTTCAAAATTCTCCTTCAGGGGCGCCTGGGTAGCGCAGTGGTTAAGCATCTGCCTTTGGCTCAGGGCGTGATCCCAGTGTTCTGGGTTCGAGCCCCACATCAGGCTCCTCCACTAAGAGCCTGCTTCTTCCTCTCCCACTCCCCCTGCTTGTATCCCCTCTCTCGCTGGCTGTCTCTCTCTCTGTCAAGTAAATAAATAAAATGTTTAAAAAAAAATTCTCCTTCAACTGGGCTCTTCTGAACACCCCACCATGTATCAAGCTTGCTGACTGCCTCAACCAAGAGCTGTAGTAATAGATATCCCACACATTTATGAGGACTACATGGTGACCACAAATTGCCTTAAAGCTTATGAATAATCCCAGTATGGATATAATGAAGAAAATGCTCAGAACCTTGTAAAATGAAGAGAGAAACATCATCCACCTTAAAGAAACCTCAGGATAATAAAATATTGCCAACATGGTCTTACTTCATGTCCACTTCTTGATACAGCCAACACTTATTAAGTACTACTAGAGGGCAGGGAATGCACTAGGGTACTTTTCTGTACCTTAACCCATTTGATTTTCCTAAAATCTGATGAGAAAGACATTATCTGTTTTGCAGAGGGGCTCAGAGGAGTAGAATGTCTTGCCCAAGTTCACAAAGTTAGTTAGTGATGTCAAAACTTGAATCCGAACAGCCACTGGCTCCAACTCCAGTGTACTCCCCACTTCCGTACTGCAGTATTTCACAAGAAAACCAGCGGCCACAATCAGCAAAGAGCGAAGAAGGTAACACAATTGTTTCATTCATACTTTATGCACAGATAAGAGGCAGAAGGATGTATTTCAAAACGTTAACATAAGTCATCTACAGAAAACAAGCTTATCAGTTATTTTTTCTTTTGCGCTTTTCTGCATTTCCTAAATTGTTTTGCCTTAAATATGTATTACCTCTGTAATAAAAAGTAATTAAAACCCATTTCCGCAGTGCCTGGGTGGCTCAGTCAGTTAAGTGTCTGCCTTGGGCTCAGGTCATGATCCCAGGGTCCCGGCATTGAGTCCCGCATCAGGCTCCCTCCTCAGCAGGAAGTCTGCTTCTCCCTCTGCCACTACCCCTTCTCCCCCCATGCTCTCTCCCTCTCTCTTTATCTCAAGTAAATAAAATCTTAAAAAAAAAAAACATTTCCAACAACAAAAATAACTCATGGAAGTATCAAAATGTAATGCCAGTTTCAAGTGAACCATTACCACTATTTCTCACTTATGAGAACCATTAGCACTATTTCTCAAAATTAAGAAGTTTGATAATAACACTCAGCTTTAACAAGGGTCTGGGAAAACAAGTAGTCACATATACTGTTAGCAGAAATTTAAGTTGGAACAAGGCTCTTTAGACAGCAATCTGGCAAGATCTATCATAACGTGACATGAGTGTGCTCTTTCTCCTAGCAATTCCACTTCTAAGAATTTATCCAATGGGTGTACCACTTATACAATACATAAATATATACTCAAAGATATTTGCTGCCTATCAGTAGAAGAATTGGAACAGTGGACTTCAAAGTGGTCATTAGAGAAAATGTGGTACATCGCTAGGTAAAAATGTATAAAATTACCCAAGTCATAGTGTCAAGTAAAAATCAAGTTCTATAATAGCATGTATAGAAGGATCCCAGGATATACAGGTATTTATTATATATGAATGTGTATGTGCACATGTGTTCGTGTGCAGGAATCTGCATGTGTCTATGTGGCTTTGTATAAGCTTGTAATGCATAAAAAATTCTATAAGTACATACAAGAAACAATATTAATTATATCTGGAGGGTAAAACTAAAAGTTGGGGAGGAATGAAATGAACTTTTATTTTCATTTTTATGCCACTTACTAAATTGTTTTATATTTTCTCTTCATAAATATGTATCCTGCTATAAACAAAAACAGGGTTCTTGTTTTGGTTTGGTTTTGCTTTTTAAGAGACAAGAAGCCGAGCTCTCATGCGATGGCTTGAAAACAAAGCAACATATGAAATAGAACTGTCTTCTGTTACAACTGCAAATGCTCACAAAACAAGACAGTGTGTGAAAGCCTCCCAGGCTCCGGGTGCCAATGAGGCATAATGGAGACAGTTCTCTCCTGGCACACTGAGAGACAAAGCCAGGCTCCCACCATGTTAGGCAATTTAGTGGCTGGATTTTAAGACCAATAATTAAAGTGAAATGCTGCTATACATTTCAAGGCAACCTGAGCCAATTTCCTTAGCAGTTAAAATCCAATTTTTACTGTTCTATCCCTCCAGCTTGTCTCCTTTTAGAGTAGCTGATACATCTTGGCCACAGGGTGCCCAAGACCTCAACTCTCCTCCTCTGCAAATGTGTCATTTCCCAATATGTTAGAAGACCTGGAGTCATCAATTTCACTGGGACATTCTAAAAACTAAGTATGATTGGGTATAGAAAAGCATGTTGCCAACACAAAGATGCTATGAGAATATTATCACTTGAACTTAAAAAAAAAAGGCTGACCCCTAATGTTGAACAGTATAATTACTGATGTCATCTCTGGTATATAAATCCTGTCTACAGTCTCGAATACCTATGAAGCTACGAAGCCACCTCAAATTCTTACTTGACGCAAGCAGCTAAAATGGTCTCTTAACACAACTCAGACTTCATTTGTCCCCCTTCCCTCCTGGCTCACTAAGTGCTGGTTGTAACAATGACATATCTTTTCACAGAGCTTGGCCCCTCTTCCAGGTCTTTGCATTTGCTGAACCTAGTCCTTGATATACGCTACACACAGCGCACTCTCTTTCTTTCTTTTTTTTTTTTTTTTCTGGTTTGCTTCTGTTTCTTCAGGTGTCAGCTCAAATGTTACCTCCTCAGAAGGGCCCTTCCTGATTGTGCTCTGTAAGGTAGGCTTCCCTCCTCCCCACCCCCACCTTGAGCTATTCTCTCCCTCACTCTAGTCCGTCCATGGCATTTAGCATACCATATAATCCTTTATCTTTGCTTATGGTATATCTTGTGTGCTACAATGTAAACTCAAAAGTGCCCAAGTCTTACCTGTCTTGTCCTCCAAATGTATCACTGTGACTAGAACCGTACGAGCACATAACAGGCAGTCAGGAGACATTCATGAAATGAATGAATGCAGAATTTATCCACTACAAAGTGCTTTCATCTACATTCCCACATTTCTCCTTCCCTGTGAAACAGGCAAAGTCAGTATGATTTTTCTCATTTGAATTACCTGCTCAAGGTCAAACCTTGTAAATGACAAAGCCAAAGCTTACATCTGGGGTTTCTGACTCATGATTCCCTAATATCCCCACTGCTCAACAGCATCTGCAAATTTGGACTTGGAAGGGTTGAAAATAGAGCCATTTTTCTAGGCTTTAGCAATAGGGGAGGGAAGAGAAAGATCTGCTTCCCTGCAGGGAGGAGGTAGGAAAGACAGGGAGGGGGAAATGGTGTGCTATTATCTTGCACTCCCTAGCTGCAAATTAGTAAGTGAAATTCTTTCCTTCATCTGAATGAAATGCAGTTACCTCTGGGATGGAGGCTTATGAAACCTCTCATCACGAAGTCACAGTGCGGAACACTTGGCTAATTGAAACAGCAAGTGAAATTTTAGGTAGGTCAGATGCAATTACCCAAATTGGAAAGTGACACCAGTGTTCACACCCATTGGGCCACACGCAGCAGCCTGGGATTTAAGTCACACACATACACCCCCACGTACATACTCCCAAACTACAGTCATCCACACACCTTCCTACGGCATGGGGTTCCAAGTCTCCCAAATATGCTGACTCACTAACTAGGGAAAAGGGGAGAAGATGCAGGTAGGACAGGGGAAGAAGAGAAAAGAAGAGCAGCACAGGCAAAGAGGAGAGAGGGGGACAAGGAAGCTGAAGATGGAGGGGAAGGAAGAAGAGGTGGCAGTAGGAAGAGAATATTGGGAAGGAAGACTGCAGAAGAGGGAGAAAGAGAAGGAAGAATAAGCAGCGAAAAGAAATGTCACTCTGCTGATTTCTGCTGTGTTGCTCAAGTGGCCAAATGCTGGCACAAGGCAGCCCTTGAGAATTTCTGGGGTCAGGGTATTTTTTCAGGCACTTTTCTGTTATCATAGAGACTGAGAACTCCTGCTTCAACAGTCATCTTCCAGGTTTCTCTGGTGTTTGAGCTTTCTTCCTATTTCCCCATCAGCAGGCAAGGAGGGACACAGAGCCTAGGGCTTGCCCTGTGAGAATGGGCCTAGGGGCAGGCTGGCTACTCTACACCATCCTGGCCCTCAGCCACAGCCCTGGACTCAGCCCAGTGCCGTAGAATTTCAGTTCTAGCATTTCCACTGACTACCTTACTCCTCCCCTAGGCAAACACAGACCCTGCTCCTGCCTCCCACCTCCTTCACAGCACCCCCTCGAGATCTGTACAACCTAATGGGCAGCCCACCAAAAAGCTGAAAGCCTGGTGACACCTTGCAATAACCTGACAGCATATTCAGTCCTTTTGCTGGTATCCTCATGATGTATTTGTAGCATTGAAAACCAATTGGTCACATTTTCCATTTCTGGCCAAGAATGAAAATACTACCTCCTCTCCTGCCGCCAGGCTAGAAACCTCTAGCTTCCCCTATACCTCCCATCCCACATCCAGTCAGCTGTCAGTCTGTCTGTTCTTTTGTGCAATGCTTTCCTCTTTCTTCCACAGTTCACTGGAACTACCCTGGTTTGGGCTGTCATTACTTCTTAGGTCATCAACTTAATGGACATTTGTTTGTTCTCCCTGTCCACCAGGCACATGCTCTCTCCCTGTCAGTCCGCCCCCTCCCTCACTAAATCATAAATCCCTGGGGCCCAGGAACCTATGTTTTCAACCAGCATCTCAGGTAAATCTGATACAGCCAGGACACAATTGGAAACCACAGATGGGACCCACCTTTTATGCAGCTGCCACTATCTCCAGTATTCGCACATTTCATTCTTCTCTCTGGAACTGCAGTAGGACTTTTGGGGGCCCTAGGTAGTTTTGCCTTCATGTGTTCATTCCCCCATTTTAAAAAACTATTTTTTACTGCATTGATATGAAGATATAGTCCTTAATTCCTTATGGTTCTACTCATTTATTTTATTCTGGTTTTTAAAAGAAATTAAAATTAAAACATTTTTGTCGGCCCTAAAATTGTTGTGACTCCTAGGCACTATGCCTATGGATAAGTCAGCCCTGCCTCGGCTCCCCTCCCAAATCTTCAGGACCTTCCCACTGCATACAGAATAAAGTCCAACCTTCTCAACAGACCTACCCTGATCTGGGTTCAATCTGTCTTCCCAGCGCTATCCACTATAGCACTTCCAACCCACATGGGCTCTGGCTTCCAGGCCTAAATGCAAATCTCTCAGCACACCATACATGTATGATGATGCCACTGTGCCTTAGCTCTCAGCCCAAAACAATTTTCCTTTCCTTCTCCACCTACTGACTTCCTGCTCAAACAGCACTTTCCACTGTGGCCTTCCCTCAGCCCCTGGTTGAAATTATGCGTCCTGCTTCTGCGCTCCATGGCACTTCATGAGTCTAGTGTAATACCACTTATTCGCCCTGCCTTGTGCCAAATATACCCAATTCTGAGGTGCACTTCTTTCACAGCATAACATTTCTAAAATCAGGAAGTGGCTTACAACACATGCCAAACAAATTCACCAGCCACCAGGTAGAGTACGACACTGCAACGTGCCAACAATTATTTTCTGCATGCGCAAACCCAACATGCGTAACAAGTACTGGACCATCTGATTCCTTCCTTGGTCCGGTCATTTGCTTTGTTAACATCACACACAGTGGAATTTTAATTTTCATCCCTAGTGCCTTCTGAAATTAGGCTTTGATGCATTATTGAAGGAAAAAAATATTTTGGATCCAGGCTATGGCCTGTGACATGTCAGGTAAAGCAATTTTAAGAACTAGAAATTGCCAGATCTCTTGGCACCTGTCATGAAAATTTCCTAATTCCCCAGACCATGAAGGGCTTATTACTCAGACATTGAGCTGCTCTGTCAAAAGCTTCTAAGCAAATTTTAAGAGATGTTGTTTAAATAGACAATAACTATAATTTAGCTTTCTCCCGAGTTACAAGTTTTGCCAATGAGGAAATGTACAATTTAAACTCCAGGATTCTTTAATCCACCTCAAAATTATAGACTCTTTCCAAAAGGAGTTCAAAATGGTGAGTACAGGTTATAAAAGGACACCATAATGCTTACATAAATTGCAGATGGCCAAAGGTGATACAAATAATTTTTAATATTAAACCTGAAAATAGCTAAGATTCCAATCTTGCAATACCCATGAAGAAACACACAAATCTACAGATAAAAGTATTCTATTGTTAGTTTGCTAAAAAGAAAAATGTATACATTTAGTGTTTTTTTTTTTCTGCTAGAAAAATTATCTTGATAATGGATCGTACAATATATTGCATTTTTGGGGGGTCAGAAAGCAATGTTTTGGTAAGCTTATTATTTCTTTACATTTCCACATTAGAAAACTCTTGGGGGTCTGGGACTGTGTATTAACTATCTTTCTCTCCCCTCTACTGTCCTTGCATATGAAAAATGCTCATTTTTTAGTTGGTCTAGCTTTCTGCCAACAGTTTCATTTCTATCAAGTCTGGCCTCATTTCTATTAAAATCTAGTTGTATGTTTATTTTATGGTTTGGAGGGGTACATTTCATTATAAATGCCCTTTTTAAAAATTCAAAATCAGTGCATGCTTTTATTCATTCAACGAGTATCTATCAAGCTCCTAATAAATGCCAAGCAGTAACAAGAATACAAAGGTGAGGAACACACAGCCCTGCTCTGAACTTTACTTAGAGTCTAAAGGGAGCGATAGGCCAGGCAACGTATCACAACCTAATGCAGTAAAAGCTAAGGCAGGGATATACAGGCTGGGGGAGGAGCATGGAGAATGGCCACCTCATGCAGTCTACGGGGGTTAAGGAGCTGAAGAATGAGTAGGAGATAACCTGGAAAAGTGGACATCTAGATGGCTACGGGAGAAGTTGCCCTAATCTGAGAGAACAATGTGTGCAAAAGCATAGAAATGGAGGTGGGGGGAAGGGGACCAACCAGTGGTGACAGGATAAGAAGTTCTACTGGGCTGGCTTGCATGATAGACTTCTGATGTCCAGTTAAGATAAAGTGACTTTATCCTGAGAAAAGTGGGGAGTAATTTTCATTGGCAAGATATTGCTCCATAAAGTTATAAAGCAGTACCAATTATATTGTTCTCTCAGTATCATATAAGGATTTAATCAGTCTTATTCTATACTGCTTTTTTTCTGCCTTCTTCATTTCCAGCATTTTAAAATTCTTCAGGTTATATTTAAGTCAAGAGAGATATCTTGGAGCTCCTGGGTAGTTCAATTGGTTAAGCATGTGCTTTCAGCTCAGGTCATGATCCCGGGGTCCTGGGATGAAATTCCACGTGAGGCTCCCTGCTTAGCGGGGAGCCTGCTTCTCCTTCTCTCTCTGCCTGCCGCTGTGCTTGCTTGTGCTCTCTTTCTCTCTCTCTCTCTGTGTCAAATAAATAAATACAATCTTTTAAAAAGAGAGAGAGATCTTATTTACAATATTCAAAATGAAAACAACTACATTCATTCCAGTTCCCTCACACACTCCTATTTCTCCTTGCCACAGGGAAAGCAGCAAATAGAAACATTCACCGTGAAATTCTTCACTTGCAACTTTATGGACGTTTCTCTATGACATTTTACTCAATGTAGAATAAGTAGAACCTGGGTAACCTCAGACAACTTGCTTAACCTCTCTGTGCCTAGTTTATTCAACTCTAAGAAAAAATTAACTATCACCTACCTTAAAGAATTCTTATGAGGGTTAAATAAGATACCATAGGAACAGTATTTAGCAAAATGGCTTGGATTGTAATCATTGCTACAATCAAAAAATTGTAACAATTTTTATGTTTAAGCATTACTGAAAAATGTATATAAACATACACGGTTACCACTTTATATTTTACTATAATTTTAATCTTATGCATACACACATATGATATATAGGTATAGATATATAGATATAGATATAGATATAGATATAGATATAGATATATAGATTTACACACAGTTTCAATAGGGGTTATCTCTGAGACAAAGAATCAGGGAAGGGGAAGGGTATATTATATATTCCACTGTATTCTGTAATCTTTTTTTTTTAAGATTTTATTTATTTGACAGAGAGAGACACAGAGAGAGAGGGAACAAAAGTAGAGAGAGAGGGAGAGGGAGAAGCAGGCTTCTCTCTAAGCAGGGATCCTGACGCAGGGCTTGATCCCAGGACCCTGGGATCATGACCTGAGCTGAAGGCAGACGCTTAACGACTGAGCCACCCAGGTGCCCCTCTTTTCTGTAATCTTTAATTTTTTTTAACAAGAGCATGGAAAACTTTAATGATAAAAACTTTTATAATAAAACTTAATTTAAAAACCTTGTTAAATAAAGTAATATATCTAAATATTATATATTATTATAAATATCTATATATTTATAATAGATATCTATAAATCTAAGATAGCTATATATCTAAATATACCTAGATACATACCTAAATAAATGTATATACATTTTTATATATGATTTATATATATGATATATATTTAGGTATATATATATATATATATATATATATATATATATATATATATAT